>NC_092707.1:200486443-200786443 GCF_047496885.1 Scyliorhinus torazame | reverse complement strand
AAACATGTGAGTTCCTCCTGGGTTCTTGAAGCGCCACAGGTCCACCATACCCATCTTTCCATAAACCTTTGCCATTCGTACCCTACCCATTGACCTAGGGCTCGATATATCTACCCTCAGCTCCAGGACACAATTACAATCTCCTCCCATAATCAACTGGTGCGTGGCCAGGTTTGGGATCGCTGCCAGCAACTCTCTCATAAAACCTACATCGTCCCAATTTGGTGCATACACATTTACCAGTGCCACTAGCGTCCCTCTAATACTCCACTCACCATCACATATCTTCCACCCGGGTCCTTCGTGTTCATAAACCGCATTTTCCTGCTCATCGAAATAGCCACTCCCCACAACTTTTAATCAAACCCCGAGTGGAAAATCTGACCCACCTATCCCTTTCTTAGCCTAACATGGTCCTTCATGCGGAGGTATGTCTCCTGCAGAAAGACCACCTCCACTTTTAAACTCCTTAGGTGCGCAAAGACCCGCGATCTTTTCACCAGTCCATTGAGCCCTCTCACGTTCCATGTTATCAGCCTTATCGGGGGCTTGCGCCTCCATTCCCCTCGACTGTCTGCCATCCTCCCCTTTCGGCTCTACCCCCGTTAATTTCACCCTGTACCTGACCCATCCAAGATGGCCTCTTTCTCCGCCCCGACCATGTTTCTTCTCCAACCTCACTGCGTCGCATACCCCCCCCCCCCCCCCCCCCCATGGCCACCTCTCTCAGTGTTCTCCCATTCACCATACTTCCATTCACCAGCATTACCTGCTAGCGTGCAACTCCTGCCCAAAGGTTCCTCTTACTGACCCCCATCCACACCTCTTTGTTCTGTGAAGAAGGCTCCCCGCGGACTTCTCCCTCCCTCACCAAAACAAAGACTCACCTTGAACCGCAGGTCATCTCTCCCACAGACAAACAAAAAGAAAAAACACAGCCAAAGCAGCCGTCCCCCACAAAGGTTTCACCCCTGCTGCCCTTTGGCAACCCAACAGAAAAAAGAAGGAAACCCCTCCACATCAGAGGAAAAGAAAAAGCCCCCCTCCTTCCAACCCCAACTCTACTCGTATTCTCCACTACTCCAGAGTGCCAACACCTCCGTCTCCCAAAATTATTCTATTCTCCCCCAGTTTGTGTTCCTTGATAAAGTCATTGGCCGCATCTGGGGTCTCAAAATAATATTCTCGGCCTTCATAAGTCATCCATAGATTTGCCGGGTAGAACACCCCAAACCTGATCTGCCGTCGATATAACACTGCCTTGTACCTGTTGAACCCCGCAAGCCGTTTTTCCAATTCAGCTCCAATGTCCTGGTATATTCGGACCTTGGTTCCCCTCCCATTCGCAGTTCCATTTCCCCCTAGCCCACTACAAGATGTTCTCTTTCTCTACGATCACGCCTGTGCAGCTCCCCGGCTCTTGGCTTCTGTCTCAGAGGCTTGTGTGCTCTGTCCACCTCGGGGGGCATTGTCCAGCACCCCCTCCGCCACCAGCCCCGCCAGCATCCTCAATGTATCTCGTGGCATGTGCACCTTCCACTCCCTCAGGCAAGCCAACTGTTTGCAGATTCTTCCTCCTCGACCTGTATTCCTGTTCCTCCACCTTTACTCTCAACATCTTGCAAAGGTCTCCTAAGAGTCCCATCTCAGCCTCAAGTGCCACCACTCTATCGCTGTGTTCAGAGATCACCCTCTCGATCTCTCAGATCTGCGTCCCCTGCCCCTCCAGACATTTTTCCACCCTCTCCACCGAGCCCTTCAGGGGTGCCACAGCCACTTCCATGGCCTTCGATCGATCCTCCTGCATCTCCTTCCTCTGCTGGTGGAACTCTTCCTTGATGAAGGCCATCAACTGTTCCATCTGGGGCTTTCCAACTTGCACTGACCCTTCCCCTTCTGACATCTTTCCACTAGCTGCACTTTCAAGTTAATTGAGTAATGGGTTAATTGACCTAATTTTATCTGTGATTCAGTAAGTCATTCTTTTTATATAGGTTTGTTGTGTGCGAACAACTTTCATCATTTGGAAGTTTGCTGAAGTATATAACTGATTTTATTTTCTCTCTATTTTTGCCCCCACCCAGTGCATTTGTTGCCACCGTGAAAATCCTCCAGGATAAACATGGCCTATCCTTGCAGTCCTAGAACTAACAGAACCTTCGTTGGAAGTGGTGTCTTTCCTATATAAAAAAACAAATCTCTCAAAACGCCAGTCCTGCATTTGTGTATCAGTTCTTATGGGAAGGTTTGATTCCTGAGAAAACTTGCATTGGCTATGTTGTATCTGCTGATGGATTTTCCAATGCAGGGTTGCCCTGCTGTTATTCTCCCTTATAAGCTCAGTTTATAGAAACAAAGGCCTGTTCCAAGGAAAAATGCAAGTCATGAGCTGAGAACTTGTGCTACCTGTGGTCATATTCTCGGTGTACAACAATCCTGTCAGATTAAGTTGATCAAGACCAAGCTATGTTTCGTAAGTTGCATTTTTGTTTCTTCACTTCCTACAGCTAACCTCCTGGGACCTGCCATGTGCCTCTTTGAGACATGACTGTCATTTTGTGTGCAATGCTCGACTATATAAATACCTGTTGTGGAGTCCGGTGTTTAAGTGCTGAATATTGCAATCGCCCATCTGCCCCAACTGGTGGGTATACCCTTGTGAAAATATGAAGCAGTAGCACTTAAAATAATCAAAACCAAGAACAGAAACATTGAAGTGATGTCCTAAGATTTTGATTAAGAGTGTGACAGCACTCACTTTTGAGTAACCATGCAGATTTTTAATTGAAGATGACATTCTATGCTGCAATGAAAATTAAATTGTTAACTTGAAGAAATTACAACCAGCATTTTCTTTATTCTTATGATGAAGATTCATAGGGTATTAATTACTTGTTGGTATGAGAAATGCAAACAAATATTTATAAATTTAGCTTTGTCAGGTAAATTTAGATTTACAATTCAGTAGTCAGGGAAAGTTGCCCTCTGTCATGCAGTCTCCCTTCAAAGAGAGCAGCTATTTGTTTATCTGTTCTGAGTATAATACTTCCCTCCTTTAAGCTAAACCTATTTTTGTTGACTATGATCTTAACGTATACCTCAAACTACTGGTGCCTTGGTTAACATCTATTAAACATTGAAGAATGATGCAGGTAAATTGCAGAAAAATACATTGTGGGAAATCTCTCATTCTACGAGACAATGGCTGTTTACAGACTTTGCTAGTTGGGAAACATGAGAATTTTTCATTTGAGAACAGGGTAAATTCCAGTTGCTAGCAAAAGGGCTCACAAGAGAGTGTGTGGAGAAGCCACTAATTAAAGTTTACTCCTTAGTGAACTTGTTCCAGTACTAGTAACAATGGGTGTGATCTCCGGTTTATCCATGCAAGGGATAGATATTTTGTTAGCGAGTGATCTGGCAGATGAGAGTAATACTCCCGAAAGCCGAGGACAGTTCAGAGAGGCTGAAAAGGCTGGGGCAAGCCTGCATGGATCTGCAGAAACCCTACAGGGGTAATAGAACCCCTAGGGGCTGAAGTAGGTAAGGAGAAACCACTTTAAATTAAAACGGCAGAAGCCAGGTCACCAAAAGTAAAAGAGGTCCATGAAGGATCTGTAATGGTTAAAAAGGATGAAGGAAGAGAGCCAGTGATTTGGTTAGCAGACACTTGTCAGATTTAAATGGGGACCAGGGAACCTCCTGGATAGTCCGAGAGAGAGTGAGCCTGATGCCCCATTCAGTCAAAGAGCCACAGGGAAGTACAGCAGGAGCTGAACATCCACTTGTATGGGGTGGGGGTAGGGTGTTAGGGAAATGCCCATTCCCAAGACAAAGGGGGAAGGGAACATGCCCCAAATTAAACATTTGTGGGGACTACACGGGGGAGGGGGGGGGGTGTGTGCAGGGAGAGGATATCCATGCTGGTTGCCCACTGGTAAGCAACTTGAACAAGCCCAAGACCCAACAAGCACAGAAATTCATAGTTTAGAGACATAGACAGGATGAAAACTGATCAGAGCAGACCAGGCTAGCTGTCAGGATAATTTGCATGATAAGCACGGCTTGGATGTTACTAGTGACCTGGGAGCCAACAGCCATGTAGAAGGACAAAACCCTTTAGATGGTACTTATCCAAAGTTACAAAAGGGAACAGGCTCAGGGATGCTGACAAAATTAACTATTATGACTAACTCCAAAAAAAAAAGCAAATTTGGAACGTTGATGCAAGGCTCATCTTTTCCTGTGAAGATAGCTTTTGCTTGTAACCACCACCTGAAATGAAAAAGCAAAGTAACAGCATGCTATCCAGAGTTTGATTCAGTTTAGAATTATCTGGGTACAAAAATCAGAATAAAGCATAACTGATGCAATTAGATTAAAAGTGTGATGGCTGTGCGTGTTATTTTTAATTTTCTAATATTTGAATGCCTTGTAATGAAACATTCATAATTCATGTTTCATTCCCCCTTCCCTGTGAGGTGGAGGTGTCACGATGATGTGATGTGTGTCTATGTAATCTTTTATTTAATCGGTTTGTCAAATATATATTTAACTTTAAAAGGATTTTTTAAAAACAAAAGCACTGATTTGTGATAGTTGCCACAGGTCATCTGATATGTCTGGTATTGCAGTTTCTGGACGTTTCCTATGTGGGTTACAATTGGGTCAGGTCAAGGCCACCTGCTCATGTCAAAAATTACTTCAAAGATTAACAGAAATTGTACTGACTCTCACCATTTGCATTTGTATAAGGCTACCCTTCAGCCAGAGACACAAGTGTAGTAGGTCAATGAATATAGAAAGTTTCGTTCCTAGCTCATCACAGGGAAGAAAGGTTCATTCAGAAGTGATGGCTCGGAAATCAAAGAAATTAATCACCTAAGTCATAATACAGGTCTGTTCAGATACAAGCTGATCAATTACCTTCTGTGGAATGCCCAACTGTATATGGAAGGAGAGGGCATGTGACCAAAATAACCATTTTGAAATGTCTTTTATTCCAACACCTGAGCTAGTAAGATCAATCTGGAAGAAACCCGACAGTGGAACAGTGCCACCATGATCCTTTACTCTCTCAGGTTCAAGACCCTGGGCTGCATTTTGCAGGCTCTCGCCTGGCGTGTTTTTAGCGGGGAGTAAGTAAAATAGGGCAGCAGCCCACCCACCACAAAGCCTACCACAGAAGGTATTGACTCCGATAATACACTGGCCACTCCAGAAAATGATTGGTGTGGCTAGTTGGATGGGATCAGGCAGTGCAATTTAGAAAAACAAAATCTCAAAGGGTAGGAAGAGGGGTATTCTCTTTGAGGGATTCTCTTTGTGGATCAGAGGGCAGCCCTGTTACGATAAATCCCCACCCTCCTCTCATTCTGGCTGAACTACATCATGGGCACCCTGGAGTCTCAAAAATGAAGATGCTGGCCAGGTGCTAAGTCTGGTGGCCTGCCTGGACACAGACATAGCGGCATTGGTAGGTCGGTTCTAAGAATGCCAACAAGGGCAAAGGTGCCACCGGCAGCCCCGCTGCACCCATAGGAATGGCCAGGTAGACCATGGTCATGACTTCATGTCAATTTTGCAGACCCGTTTATGGGTTCAATGTTTTTTGTGCTAGTCGCTGGATTGTGCTAGCAAATGGCTGGATGTCTACAAAATGAACTCGGCAAATACAACAGCAACTATCGAAAAACTTTGCACCTTGTTCGCAACACATGGTCCCGGAGGTGTTAGTTTCAGACAATGGATCGGTTTTCACCAGCCAGGAATTCACATAATTCATGAAGTCAAATGGCATTCGGCACATAAGGGCGGCACCATACCACCCACCATCAAATGGGTTGGCGGAGAGAACCGTCCAGATCCTAAAAGTCGGGTTGAAAAACAGTCAGCAGCATCAGTAGACACTAAACTGTTCTGCTGGCTATTCGATTACAGGACAACTCTACACGCCACAACAGGAATAGCACTGGCGGAGCTACCCATGGGCAGACGACTGAACGAGGCTGAGTCTACTAGTCCCAGATTTAGGTGTAAGAGTAGAACGACACCAAGAGGCCCAATGTAGGGGCCACAGCAATACTCACCGAGACAGACAGTTCAACGCGGGTGAAAAGGTATGGGCAATAAATTATGTGAATGGCCCCATATGGATAGCGTCAAGGTCAGGACAGGACCTGTGTCGTATGAGATACATGTGGGAGAACACTTAGTAAAAAAGCACCTGGAGCAGGTGCGAGTCTCAGACCTGTTTCCTCCCCCGGAGCTGACTCAGACCAGCATACCGAGGACCATGGAGAGTCCTCCCCGACAGACTATTCATGCCCCTCCGGCACCACTGGTGAGGACATCGGACTCGGATATGGACACCATGGATGACGCCGCGACTGTTCCCTGCCGCCAGAGGAAGGTGACGAATCGCCCCTCAGTCGCTCTCATTAGAAAAGACGGGCGCCTAGCCGTTATACCCTCCCCCCACGTCGGAGGCCGAAGTGGAGGATCCGGACCTGGTGCAGAAACGAAGAAAGAGACACTTGAGTCACGAGGACCACGGGGGAGCCTCAGACTTTGGGGAGGAAGGGGTGTAATGACTTAGGCCAGGCCTTTGAAATTGGCCAATTAGAATACGAGTTCTCTGATTAGTGGCCCAATGAGGGAACCCCTTTCTCTGTATATAACAGGGAGTGTCAGATCCTCTGCACTCCAATATAAACAGCAAGCTGAATGCACATGGTTGTTCTGCTGTTGGTTTTGTAAATAAAAGGAATTCTGGTGAAGGGACTTCTGCCTCCGTGGACTTATTACAGATCAACTGACCAACGATGGTGTGTTCATTTTAAAAATTCAATGCAATTGTCAATGTCTGGATTCCCAATTAGCCACATGTGACTATTGGACAACACTGACATAGGACGCTGAAGTTGCAGACAACAAAATTACACATTTTGCTTTTTATTCTTTATTTTTCTGCAGCTAAATATGTACATGTGTGCATATCATACTCAAAGGCTGTCTCCAGTTATACACAAGTGCGACATTGTCAGTTTCTCTTGGCCCTTCTCTACCACTGGCTTTGTTTCAGGGCAATATCATGATCACGGCCTTCCATACACTGACACCCTAACTTAGTGCAAGCATAGCTCTATGATGTGCTATAGTGTTGGATGAATGCTGCATAGTACTTGTTTTACATTCACTTCTTGCCCTCCTATTTGTCCCAAGTTTCTCTCCAGGGCATCCAGCTTCCAAGGGGCAGATGTAGCTGATGTTTTTGTGTAAAGAAAATTACTGGATGTTTCAGAATAGCCAAGGTAAGTTATTGTCCATTTAGTTTTTCTCTTAAACGCCTGTCCTTTCCCCACGGCTCCCATATTTAGGGTATGTAGTGAATCATAGATCTTAAACTGTATTTTATGTGCTAGGATATCTAAATCCCATTGAGGCAGGACGGATAACCAGCTGAAGCCAACAGTAATTGCTGCCTGGAACTTTTTGAATTGGTGAAAGAGAAATATGTTGAATATAGTTTTTGTTTGGCTGCTATAAGATTAGACAGGAAATGAAGGACCAATTTGCAGAAAGAAAGATCTTACTTAACTATCTCACATTTCAATCTCACTGCTTTTTAGTGCAGCGCATTATCACTTAAACAGATCGCATAAAACATTGAATGAATAAAATCCTATAACATGTTTTTGTGCTTGCCCTTGACTGGAATCTCACCCAGACATGCTTCCCCCTTGATGGTGTACTTCAGCAGTGAACACCATTGGCTGACTCTGATAATTTAAAGAGGGTCAACGGGAATGTCTGATGGGACATGCACCATTCTCAACTTCTACTTTGTCTAAAGGAACAAACTTGTAAACTACATCATTGAATAGTGCCATTAATTGGATTGTGCTCCTTATGAACTGGTAACCTACTGTAGCCCAAAGCAGAAATGTCTTATTTGCATTGGAAGTCAATTCCCTACAGAAAATACATGTACCAGTTAGCGTAGGAAGCTTCTGGAACATTTCTGAGTTGGGCGTGTGTTGGGTGTGGACAACGAAGAGCGCACTGTCACTGGATTGACAAGCAGCTGAACATTGATAAGAGTGGACATTACTCTAACCCAGCTATTACATTATCTCAATCGGAAATCTCATCCAAAACTTCAACAACGTACCACCAGTTGAATGGTCCCATGGGACTGGCACGTAGCTAAAATGCCTTGGAGGCCTGTTGACACAAGTTATTCAACTCTCGTGTGGAAATATGACAAAACACGCAAGAACAAATCGTGAAGGGTTCTGCTGAAGGCATATTCTGTAAACTTCATGGATCAGAAAAGGCTTGTGACTATTTTTAAAACAACAAAAGTCGAGATTCAGTTGTAGGTATTTTAGGAGAAGCTTTTTGTCTATAAGGCCTTTACATCAGCCATTGTTCTTTCTCTTTGCAAAAGTGCTCAGCCCATTTATGCGTCAGCTCCAAATACAAGTTTGGCTCATGTGGCAGGTAGTCCAGGTAGGTGTACTGTGCAGTCTTCTTTGGCACCGCCTTCTCTATCTGTGTGCCCTCATGCCACTCATTAAAAGAAGTGATGGAGATTATCTCTGGCCTCACCGTGAGAGCGGCATGGAGAGCAGTTTCGTAGTACTTTCCACTGACCCGGTTCCTTGTGTTATGATTGTTCCATGGGCGTATCCTGGTATCTATGTATCCAGGCCCCACACTTGGAATGAACATCAGGTTGTTACTGTCACAGAAATTCTTGATAATCTTCCAATTTTGGTGTGACGACCCAAATGAAAATCCGTTGGATGCAAAGTAGGTGTATAATCCATCAAATCCTGACTCCAGGATGTCCTGCTTGTGCTTCTCCTCCACTATCAGCCCAATAAACACACCATCATATGGTGTATTGCGGATACTGTGAGATCCTGAGGATGTGAGGAGATTTGCCCAGGCAGCCGGGAGTGTCAGGTAGGAGTCATAGATGTAAAACATAGGCAATAGCCTTCCTGTGCTGGTTCTGTACTTGTAAAAGGTTGAATGAGACCCATACCTACAAAAAAAAAATTAGTTACACACAAAGGACAAAAATCTCAGACAACAAGACGTTGTAGCATTTAAGCTTCAGGGAAGATCTGGCTTACATCATGAATTTTGGGAGTGTTGCCCATCTTGCTCATAACATGGCTGCATGGGCCATCACTTGTCACATTTTCTGCATTAGAAACTGCTGGGATAGGGGTTTGGAGCTGTTCGTGGGGTAATTGTAGATTGGTAGTGGTGAGCAAAGCATTAAATGCCAAAGATAATCCACTAAATTGTTCCTTTTAAAATATCATACAGTGAGGTGTGTGTTTATCAGTCTCTTATCACTATGGTTGAGTGGAAACAGAATCCCCACATTGCAGGAAGCCATTTGGTCCATCGAGTCTGCACTGACTCTCTGAAAGAGCACCCTACCTAGGGTCAGGCCCCAACCTTATTCCTGTAACCCAGTAACCTCACCTAACCTTTTGGACACTTAAGGGGCAATTTATCATGGCCAATCCACCTAACCTGCACATCTTTGAACTGTGGGAGGAAACCGGAGCACCCGGAGGAAATCCACACAGACACGGAGAGGAAGTGCAAACGCCACAGTCACCGGAGGGCAGAATTGAACCTGGGTCCCTGGCGCTGTGAGGCAGCAGTGCTAACCACTGTGCCACCGTATTCGGAGGAAAATTCCATCATGTGTTACATTCTACTCAGAGTAACTCATCTTTTATTCTAATGATGTCCTTGGCATTCAAAATTATGTGATATTGGGGCACTATATTTCTGCTCATAACTAGCAGTTTCAAAGCATAATACACTGTAGTACTTATGATATGCTCTGTAATTAAAAGTTTCTCACTGAGCAATTTTCCTCCCTTTCCTTCCTCATCTGCACTGAACTTCTCATTCTTGCTGATTGAAACCTCCATCTCAACACTTCATGATCGCTCTCCTCTGAGTTCACTCCCTTTTATATCCACCTTTGGAAAATCTATCGCCCAATTCATTTAGAACTGCACTTTAAAAATCCCAGCTGTCTTTGGTCCA
The DNA here is from genome assembly GCF_047496885.1 of Scyliorhinus torazame. Taxonomy (NCBI): domain Eukaryota; kingdom Metazoa; phylum Chordata; class Chondrichthyes; order Carcharhiniformes; family Scyliorhinidae; genus Scyliorhinus; species Scyliorhinus torazame. The sequence goes on along the minus strand of NC_092707.1, from coordinate 200,776,357 downwards.
TTTGTCATATCATTTCTGCAGTTACTGCTTTGCTCAATTGCACACTCACCTTCATCTTTACTGCGCTAGTCCCCATAAAACATTACTCTCTCTCTTACTGTTTCTCTGGTATGACCCTCATCTCTGCTCTCGTAAGTCCAAGGCGCAGAGTTGAAAGGACATGGTGGACAACTGTTTGAGCCTTCCACCTCCAGATCTGGCTGGACCATATTGTTGGATCCTGTTCTCATCTGCTGAAATGGCTCACTATTCCATGATCATTCTGGAATGCAAAGATAAACCCTGGTTTATATTCTCCACTGCAAAGCGTCTTCCAACCAAGTGCGAAGTGCTCACTACGAGATTGCTTGATGGGGATCAAATGTCATCCTCCTCTCCCCTCTAATCTCCATTTCTGGTTGCCCAATCTACTGCCCCGTGCTTCTTGAGCCTGTCGGCCAGGGAGTTGACAAGGTCCTTTTTGCTGCAAACACTCACTTGTCCACAATGTACTTGATGTTCTCAGACACGGTGTGGTCGTTGCGCCCCATGTACGGCAAGATGTGAAATGCCACCTAGGAAAAGTAATGGGGTGCACAATTAAAAAGGTAAGAGGGAACATGGTTATTTTAGATTGAAGACAAAATGAATAGGAACAGACACAGACTGTTGCGTCAGACAACCTGCAAGATTCATCCTCTATCTACAATGAGTTTATTTTAAGCTGGTCTGTCAGGCTCTCTGCAATTGACATTAGCCCCCTTCCAGGTAAGCCGAAACAATTGACGAGGATTCATTGCCAGTTCCTGGAGAGACGCTTGCTAGAATGGATGGTGCCAGCTTTGGCTCACGGCCAGCACTTTCATCTCTCTGAGTCAGAGACCTTGAGCACAGAATCAAGGCCAACACTGGAATGCAGTACTGAGGGAGTGCTGCATTGTAAGAGATGCCGTCTTTCAGAGAACATGTGAAAATGAGAGCGTTCCTGCCCTCAAGTGTGTGTACAAGATCCTGTTCAGATGTTCTAATGGAATCGAGCAGGCTCCAGGAGCCACAATAGTTGCAGGTACCCTTCCCCAACCTTCGATAGCTTAAGGTGTCCTTGAAATTCAGGAACTTGTCCATCTTCCATCTGAAGAACTGCAGTAAATCAATGTTTAATGCACATATTGGTAATCTATTTCAGAGGTTGATAACACCGTGAAAGGGAATATTTGATAGCGTCTAATCGAATTCTTTGGTTTCATATTTATAGGAATGCTTCTTTATTCTCCAATTCCAATCAAGCTCAGATAACCAATCCACCCAAACACAATCTTTTCCCACCATCATTTTAAAATATTGAATCATATAGTGGTGGCTCGAGACACACATTGGAGACTTTCAGTAGTTAACAAAGGGGTTTATTGGTGAAAGACAAAGGCAGTTAAGTAACAACCACAGAACACAATATAACAGGTCCACACTGCCTGGGGTCCTGCTCCCAGGACCCCGCACAAACTCCCTATTGGCTGGAGTTCACACGCTCCTGCGCGATTGGCCCTGAGCACTATTTGGTAGGAAAGTCAAGAATTTTGACCCAGCAACGATGAAGAATGGTAGCTTATATGTCCAAGTCAAGTCAGTTGTGCGACTGAGGGTAACTTGCAAGGGGTGGTGTTCCCCCATACATGCTGTCCTTGTCCTTCTATTTGGTAGGATTGTGGGATTGGAAGTTGCTGCCAGAGAAGCCATGAAGGGTCGCTGCAGGGAATTTTGTAGATGGTACCCACTGCAGCCACTGTGCGCTGGTGGTAGAAGGAGTGTATGTTTAATTTGATGGATAGGCCGTCGGTCAAGTGAACCACTTTGTCTTGGATGGTCTTGAATGTTATTGGAGCTGCACTCATCCAGGAAAATCCTTTAAGCCTGTCCTGGTAGCTAAAAAAACCTGAGCCTAGACATCATTCTCATGATCCTTCCCTGAGTCTTCACTAAGATTTCTATTATTTTCCGTCAATAAGATATGATATGATTGTCATCTTTTCTTTCTGTTGTTTCCGCACTGTTCTGATTAACAGACTTTTAAAACTCACGTGAGTAATGTTGACTTTGTCAATGGTATGAAACCTGTCAATCCAATTGCAGAAATACAAACATATGAAATTCACGGCCAAGGAAAGACCAATTGGTCTATCAAGCCGGCTTCACCCATCATGATGCATTGGGATCAGCCACTTCTGTCCCTCCTCCTAACAATGTAATCCGGAACAGACAAGAAAAAGGAAATGGTGGTATGGTGGCACAGTGGTTAACACTGCTGTCTCACAGTGCCAGGGACTCACATTCATTTCTTTAAAAAGAAATGTTTTTCCAATTAAGGGGCAATTTAGCATGGCCAATTCACCTACCCTGCACATCTTTGGGTAGTGGGGCCGAAACGCACGCAAACACGGGGAGAATGTGCAAACTCCACACAGACCGTGACCCAGGGCCGAGATCAAACCTGGGACCTCGGTGCTGTGAGGGGGCAATGCTAACCACTGCGCTACCGTGCTGCCCACCCATATTCAATTTTGACCTCCGGTGACTGTACGTGTGGAGTTTGCACATTCTCCACGTGTCTGCGTGGCTTCCCCCCGGGTGCTCCCACAGTCCAAGTGAGGTGGATTGGCCATGCTAAATTACCCCTTCAGTCCAGAAATGGTTAGGTGGGAATATATTAATCTTTATTACTGTCACAAGTAGGCTTACGTTAACACTACAATGAAGTTACTGTGAAAATCCTCTAGTCGCCACACTCCGGCGCCTGTTCGGGTACACTGAGGGGGAATTCATAATGTCCAATTTACATAACAAGCACATCTTTCGGGACTTGTGGGAGGAAACTGGAGCTCCTGGAGGAAACCCACGCAGACACAGGGAGAACGTGCAGTCTCCGCACAGACAGTGACCCAAGCCGGGAATTGAACCCGGGGTAGGCAACGGTGCTAACCACTGTGCTAGGGCTACTAGGTGGGATGCTCTTTCGGAGGGCTGGTGCAGACTCAATGGGCCGAGTGGCCTCCATCTGCATTGTTCAGATTCTATGAAAACCCCACCCAAGGCTAATAAAGGAAAATGGATCTGGAAAATTTCTCTCCGACTCCGTCAGGCGATCAAAACCAATGCAGGGGGTAACATAACGAGTGGTTGAATGGATATCATATGTTTTGCATTAACCACTACCGTCAATCACTATTCCAGATTCATTTTCATAGCTCTCCTATTCTTTCCAACTTTAATGGTATTTGATACTAGATAATGGCCTCAGCCCTTTATCCTGGCGTCTTGGGTAAAAGGGAAATTTCCAGCACTGACATCCCTCTTGAGGCAAATATTTTCACACTGTCAGGAAACGGGGGCAATGTTGAGTAATCTATCTTTGTATTTTTGGATATTGGAAACAGAGTGTAGCTTTAAGTAAGGTTAATTTTGTGTTTCTGTATTAAGGATTAGAAGGAGTAATTAGAAAGGGTTAGAAGCAGTATTTGTGAGGCTGTTTCCATGTTTTGTTTTGGGATGTGTTGCTCTTATTAGCCTTAGTTTTATTAGCTCTAATTCTGTCACCTTTGCTCACGAGTCACCAGGTTTACCGCCACGTGGTTCAAGCTGTGATTATGATTAATAAGACATCACACCGCTTAGTAAGATTAAATCAACGGTCATTTATTATGTACAGCAATAAATACTTACACAATAATCCTACTTTCTATATCACTACCTGCCACTACTGGCCAATACTTAACTTTTGGAAATGGCCCACCAGGTCAGGGAAACGAATGGCTTATCAAATTGGGTCTGGCCTGCGGGATTCAAAAGGCTGATACAGGTAGATGGCTAGGAGTCTCTATCTGGTAGCGATCGCTGGAGTCAAACTTACGTATGCTGGTCGATGGTTCTTGCGAAGGTTGCGAGCAGGAGAAGAAGGGAGAGAACGGCCGACCTGAACTTGGCCCCTATCTTGTATAGGTCCCAGGGGCCTCCTGCCTCTCGGGGCGGACCTTGACCCTGGTCCCAAGTGATTGGACTTGTTCCCAATCACTGGGTTCGATATGCTCCAATAATGGGGCGATTCCTTGATCGGGGGGTGGTCATTCACCTTTCTTTGTCTCGGCCACTGCTGGCGCCGAGAGGTCTGGATCGGCATTCAATTGCTAATATGTTGCAATTGTTCCCGGGGATAGCCGATTAAACTGCAGATGTCTGTGTTGATGTGCTGCTAATGGTCGCAGGTATCGATCTGGGCCGACTTCCCCAGAGCCGAATACGCTGTTCTGTCTGCAGCTGTCCGTTTGTGCCCTGTTGGCTGCTTTTCCCATCAGCCTTTTCGGTTGGCCATTTTACATCGGGTTTTGGCCAAATTAATCGGGAATCAGCCATTTTAGGTGGCTACAGATGTTTGTGGTTAATCTGTTATTTCAATATCTCAAAAGCCCAATGTTGTCATCCTCTAAAAAGCATTTCACAAAATCTCAAAACTAAAATAACCTATTTATAATTAAACAGGGAATGTTTTTTTTAATGCACAATGAGGAATCAAATGCATAATTACTTGCCTTCCTTCTGCCCGTGGCATGCTTATTTTTCATCTTTTCTAACTTGTCGGGGGTTGTTGATGAGAATGAGAACATGTCAGCATTGAAGTACACTTTAGTTTATATATATATTGATTGGTATGGCCATGTAATCCTCTTAAGTGTGCGGGAAGGTGTGCTGAGCTGGAATATTCTTTCATTTCTGGGACCTGGGTTCACCCACAGTCCAGATCAATGCGGTATTGACTGCCCTCTCTGCTCCTGTGAGGATGGTGCAGTAAATAAATCTGTGGTGATCTGAGCCTTGCTTCTTTTAAGTCAGAGCTCACTGTGCAAAATTGGCCACAGATCGGCGTTAAGTTAGTTTCACCTGGAAACAGACTATAAGGATACAGCTGGTAGAGGAAACAGGATTAGCACTGGTACAACGGGGCTGCTCTTCGTAAGTGTGGATTCAGGAGGCGGCATTCTCTGTATCAGAAACAATAAGTGTTGACGCCAGGATTGAATTGGTGAACTTCCACGACATCTAAATTGGTGCTGATCCCGGAGCAATTCATGATCCATTATTGGGCTAGCACTGGCACCACGTGGAACTCGATTGATTCCAATGAAAAACTGTATCCGATTCGCCGGGGTTGAGTTTGTCACTTGAGAAGCTGACCAGCTGCAGCCACATATTAGCACTCCACTCCCCACACAGACTCATCCCAACCAACAAGATGGCAGCACGAAGAGCGTCACCTCAGTTTGCGGACACAGAGCAGGAGACCCTGGAGGAGAGTCAGGCCACTCTGCTCCCCGGGGTGGTAAGGAGGCTGCCACCTGCTGCCGTACAGAGTGGCTGGCCGCAGCTGGCAGAGAACATGAGCGCTATGGGCCCCACCTCCAGGATCGGACAGCAGTGCAGAAAGAAGCAGCACAACCTCCTCAGGGCAGCCAAGGTGAGTGGGCAGCACTGTGCCCCTAGCACCAACCCCCGTATCTATGACCCCCACCCAGAGGGCAACCGAACCCTACCTGCTGGCAGTGTGCAAGCTCCCCACCCAGCTCCCATACCGGCCGTCATGGTCAGGTGCTCTGGCCACAAAGACCACCAGCTGCCTATCCCCTGTGCTGCCCATGCCCTATAGTCTAACACAGTGCACTTTCTGTCTTCTCCCTAGGAAAAGGTGGTGCATAACCGGAAAATCGTAGGGGGACCGGCAGGCCTGCGGACCCTCATCGCTGCAGAGTAGCGGGCACTGGACCTAGTCGGTGGCTGCGGAGGGCAGTTGTCGAGGCAGAAGTCAGCATTGGGCAACCAAGTGAGACCTGGCTCGCTGCGTTGTGGTTTACCATGGCATGTGTGGCATGGCCCCTACCCCACCGCCTCTACATCACCCCCTCTACATCACCCCCTCATACCCCAACCCACGATCCAATCATGCATCATGTCTTGTGTGTTGCAGGATCACCTGACAACAAGGCGGGCCTTTCTGCTGTCCCCCACCCCGGACTCCAAGTAGTTTCCAGCCACGAGGAGGCAATGGACAGTGATACGAGCCCCCGAATGCCAACCTGAGACACCCGGAGCACATGTCCAGTGACGACACTGCTGTCTCCCAACACCCTCCACCATCCCAGAGACACTCAACTCGATTGGACATGTCAGTGAAGAGGTTACTAGGACCGTATCTGATGCGCACCACACGTGTGCTATGGTACATCAGGTGGAGGTAGGACCCTCCGAGGGGGCGAACCGATCCCAGGGACTAGCTGCTATCCAGATGGGTCTCGGGCCTCTGGAAAGGGTGGTCCAATCGATAATGGAGAGGCAGACACAGAGCCAGAGACAACATGAGGGGCTGTCAGCAACCATCCAGCACCTGGCAGTTGGAGGAGTCCAACCATGTGCAGGGCCAACAGGCGGTGTCGACAATGTGTGCCACCCAGGCTAACATCGCACGGTTGGCGAGGCCTTGGGGGCGAAGCTATCTGCCATGGGTCAAGATGTCCAAAGCCCTTACAGGTGGATGTAAAAGATCACTTCAAGGTATTTTAGAGAAAAAAATAAGTTCTACCCTCGTCACTCTTCATCCTTCAACCAACATTACAAACACATATTATCGCGTCATGATCTCATTGGCGTTTATGGGGCTGGCTTTGTAAATTGCCAGTTGTATTTTCTACATTACAACAGTGATTACACCTGAAAAGCATTGGCTGCAAAGTGCTTTGGGATGTTTACGGACATGAAAGGTGCTCTAAGAACATACGTTTTACTTGAGTATCGCTTAAATAAATGTTCTCAAAGTTTTTCATCTTGCATTCATCAGAACATTCGCAAGAATACCAATGTCAGGGGAAACAAGAACTTTATACTGAGAAGAGAGCTGATTGGTTGGCAAGTGGACTTTGATGGTAAGATATTGCCATGGTTGGCAAGTGGACTTTGATTGGTAAGTCATTGCCATGGAGAATACACCAATTTATGGTGGCTGACAGGTAACTGCGAAGCATTGCTTGAAAATTTAAACAGGGCAGCTTGACTGATTAGTCAAGGCATTGCGCTGAGAAATGTACCAGCGAACATCTATCACTTAAATAAGCAAAATACTGTGGATTCTGGAATCTGAAACAAGAAGACAATGAGGAAAACCTCAGCAGGTCTGGCAGCATCTGAAGGACGAAAGGGCGTTTCGAGTCTCTTTGGCTCTTCATCTGGGCGAAAGAGAAGGAAAATGTTGGATATGAAACTGCAGCTGTGAGAGATTGCAACAAGGTGTAGCAACTTCAAGAACAAAAGGCAAATGGCCTGGTGGGGGAGAGAGGGTTATTGCATTGTGACAATATATGTATGGGATATTTTAAAAAGGGGTTTAAGATGGAGGAGAAAGGTCACAGTCTAAAGTTGTTGAACGCAATGTTGAGTCTTGAGGGCTGTAATGTACCCAACCAGAACATGAGGTGTTGTTCCTCCAGCTTGTTTTGGGCTTCACCGGAACATTGCAGCAGACCAAAGACGAACATGTGGACATGAGAGCAAGGTACTGATTTAAAATGGCAAGCAACGGGAAGGTTGGGGTCATGCTTTCGGACTGAGTGAAGGTGTTCTACAAAGTGGTCCATCCAGTTTGCGGTTAGTCTTCCCTTATTTTGTTTAGCTGAAACAGGTGCAAGTGTGTTACATGTTCTTTCTGCCTGCAAAGAACAGGGCCCTGTGTATTAATATTTGTAGCTTCCAGTACATGCAAATGTGCCACACTGTGAGCCTAATTGATAATCTTAAATTGGTTATCAGTGTACTTTTTAGGCACACTGGGGATTATTTAGAAAGTGTTATCCAATTGCGGAATCATATCTACTGTTGGACACTGTTTTGAGTTTTGCAAGCACAGGCTGGTTCAGTACGGTCTGTACCTTGCTCAATGTGAACAGTGGCTGGGACATGCTGCTTGATACGATCCTCCAGTCTTTGGGACATGTGGCCTACATATCTACCATCACACTAGCACTGAACTCCAACTCCACATTACTCAAATGCGTGATAGGCAGAATGTCCTTTTGGTTTGATAGCGGCATCCTGTTAATGGCAAACACCACTAATGTTTCTCCTGCATTATGGCAGCGTCAAATCCTTGCTTCACCTGTTACTCAAACTTTTCAGATACCTTGTCCTTCCACGGTAATCTGAGATAGACTCGGAACGTTTCAGGGCCTTAGGCCCGTTCATGAGTTTGCACAATATGCAGCATAAAATGATCTGATCAGGACAGCTATTATCTTGCCGGATGCTTTTGAGGCACCTTATTTCAGCATCAACCTTATTTCATAGATTTAATAGAATTTACAGTGCAGAAGGTGGTCATTTGGCCCATCGCGTCTGCACCGGCCCTTGGAAACAGCACCCTACTTAAGTCCACAACTTCACTTTATCCCCGTAATATAACCTAACCTTTTGGACACTAAGGGGCAATTTAGCATGGCCAATCCAACTAACCTGCACATCTTTGGACTGTGGGAGGAAACCATAGCACCCAGGGGAAACCCATGCAGACACGGAGAAAAGTGCAAACTCCACACAGTCATCTGAGGCTGGAATTGTACCCGGTCCCTGGAGCTGTTAAGGCAGCAATGCTAACCACTGTGCCACCGTACCGCCCTATTTACAAGGTTGCCAATAAGGCCAATCTTATAGCATGTGGGACTACAAGAATCCCAAATCGTGTATTCACCAGTGAAGGTAGGCTTGCTGTAGACTGGTAGCAAACCCATTGGTAGATTCCTCAACTAGTACATCAAGGAAAGGGAGTTAATTTGACTGCTCAGTTTCATAGGTGAATTTGAGCGTTGGATGGAGTCAATTAAGACATGTAAGGAAATTATTTTATGCTGCTATGGATTTAGGGATAGCAAATATATCCACATATCGGAAATATGCAAGGGATATGAGGTTAGGTGTCATTCCATCAAAGACACAGGGCCCTGTTCTTTGCAGACAGAAAGACTATGTACACACATTGCGCCCATTTCAGTTAAAGAAAATAAGTGATAGCTATTTGCTGGTTCATTCCTCAGGGTAATGTCTTGACCAATCAGAATTAAGCTGCCTGGTTTAAATTTTCAAACAATGCTTGGCTATTAACTGTCCGTCATCACAAACTGGTGCATTCTCCATGGCAATGCCTCCACCAATCAGAGTCCACTTGCCAACTAATCAGGACACTCTTCCCATAACAGAATAAAGTTGTTCCCCCGAGATTGATATTATTGCGATTGTCCTGAGGTGTGCAAGACGAAAAACTTGGACAAAATGTCTTGTTCAGCAATAAAGGACAATAAATCTTTCTCTCTTTCTTTAATCGACAGATTCTTTAAAAAACACAGATGCAGCCACAAGACCTCCCAACCTGAGACTACTATGCGGTGTTACCTCAACTCATTACAAGTTTTTCGCTTGTATGCTCCCCCCCTCCGCCCCGCCAACTTACTGTTTCTGAGGAACCAGTAAATCACAGCAACAGCTCAGTGTGTCCAGGGGCAACGCATTCACTTAGGCAAAGAATAATGTGTCTGTACATTTTAAGGGCATATCCCAGTGGGTAAAGAGTTGCGTTCAAGCAGACTGACTACAGCTGCTCCATCTCTCCCCTGACTTGTGTGGAGGAGCAATTAACCGAAACACATGAATATTTATAAATCAGACATGCATGTTAAATTATGTATATGGAGATAAAACATTTTCCCAAAAGTTATTTTAAACAAAGGGATTCTTATTTATTTGGATTGAGTTTGAGAATCTCTTCACTACCCTAAATTTGGATGAAGTACATACCCGGTTACAGGGTCTAGCAGCTACATTACATGATTGAATCAACATAGAGGTTGCCGGGAGCTTGTTTTAAGTGCAATGAAGGCTAAGCACAGGAGAAAATGCATAATTAAGTAGGAACACTTATCCATCAGCCAAATGAAAGCAGCTTTGCTGAACTTATTCCTTGTTTGTCAGGATAATAAACGTGAATGCAAGATAGGCCCAGCAGGAGCAATAGAGTTCTCCATCTAATTACAGTCCAGAAAATTAATTACAAGCTTTAATCAGGCACAACACATTGCCCTTACGCCAGTGAAAAAAGAACATTTCAGAGCTTCAGATAGCATGCATTACCTTTTAAAAAGAAAACTAATGAGTAGAGTGTAGTTAATGATGACATTAGGCACTGGGAGTTACTGCACTGCATGGATAAATATGTGTGTTCACTGAAATCTCAACTCTTTTAGACCTTCTAATGACCTCTCTTGCTCTCCTGATGTACAGTCCTTTCAGTAATGGCTTCCCTCTGTACCTTCTGTGAACCGCGAACATGAAGTACCTTCAGGCTGTTCAACTATAGTAAGAATCCCAGCTGAGACTAGTTGTACTCTTGCCTATAACAGCCTGCACTTTTCAGCAGCAATTACTAGATACCCATTGAGAATGGGGGTCCTACTTTCCCCTGTGTGACTGCCACTCTATCAAATCACAATAATGCAGTTAGTTGTACCTCTATAACAATAATAAGCTGCATTTGTACAGTGCCTTAAACATGGTAAAAATATTCCTCACTGTTGCTGGGGCAAAATCCTGGATCTCCCTCCACAACAGCACAACCTGGATCTTTACCACATGGACTGCGGCGGTTCAAGAGGTGGCTCACCACATTCTTTCAAGGGCATTTAGGGATGGGCACTAAATGCTGGTGGCGCCACTGATACTCACGCCTTGGAAAAACAAAAAATAACTTGAGGGCCGGGAATCTCCGACCCTGCGCCGGGTCGGAGAATCCCCAGGGGGAGGCGCGAATCCCGCACCGCCACCCCGACGCCGGCTTCTTTATTCTCCGGCGGTGTTTTTAAGGCGCCTGCGGGATTCCCGCCCCGCCAGTCGGGGGCCTTTGTGGCCCCCCCGGAGATTCTCTGGGCCCCGATGGGCCGAGTGGCCGATGGGTTTTGCCCAGTCCCGCCGGCATGGGTTACTCACCTCGCACACGGCGGGACCTGGAATGTAAGTGTGCGGGGGCCGTTCTTGGAGGGGGGGGGGGCGGTGATTCGGCCCAAGGGTTTCGTGTGGGCCTACTTTACTCCACGTCAGGCCCCTGTAGGGCTCCACAATATTGCCCTGAAGCCAGCACGGAGAAGGGAAACCCTGCACATATGCGGAAATACGCCGGCCGTTCTGCGCATGCGTGAACCCGCGCGGGCTGTTCGGCGCTGGTTGGAGCTGCGGGAACCAGTCCAGCGACAGCCTAGCCCCCCAGAAAGGAGAGAATACCTCACTTTCGGGGGCCATTGACGCCGGAGTGGTTGGTGCCGGTTTTCACGCCGGCGTGGTGCATAGCCCCATTATTGGAGAATCCCGTCAAAGGTGCTTCACAGGTCTACAATCAGCCAAAAATTGACACAGAGGCAAAGAACGTTAGGACGTAGGTGGACAAAAACATGGCTTTAAGGGGCATCTTAAAGGAGGAGAGGAAAGTGGAGTGGTTTAGGGCGTTTAGAGCCTGCACAACTGAAGGCGCAGCTGCCAATGGTGAGGTGATTGCAATTCAAAATCCAATTGGAGGAATACTGAGTTCATGGAGGGCTGAAGGACTGGAGTCGGCGACAGAGATAGAGAGGAATGAGGTCCTCGTAGGATTTGAAAACAAGGACAAGAATTAAATCTCAAAAAACTTGTCGTAATGAAATAAATCACTGCAGGTGGAAATCCAACCAACAGGCCTGGAACGCACTATAAGTAACTTCATTTGAAGCCTACTTGTGACAATAAGCGATAAAGAAAGAATAAAGGTCTCCCATGACCTGTTTGTAATGTAAAGTGCTTTGAGGTGCCCAATGATTGTGAAGGGCGCAAAATAAATCCAAGTCTTTTTTGATGTCCATCTGAGCCAGCACAGCTACAAGGCCAAGGAGCTGGACAGAACTGAAAAAAGACTGGGTGCTCTATCCTCTGCACTTTTCTTACCCTGGGAGTACAGATTCTGAACCGCTGGGGGGATGTGAACCATCAGATATGGGTGCTTTCCTCCATGTGATCAAGCAGCTGCCAGTACCACTCAGCAACGGTTTAGCCAAAGTGTGCAAGTCAATGCAGAAATTGTACGGATGCAACCGCTTTCATCAGAATCTCTATCTCTGCTTGGCTATCTTCTTTCTTTATATTTAGTAAAGGGTTCAGGGGTGCTGATAGCAAAATGGAGTTTAGACCACAATGAGATCAACCATGATTTTATTGAATGACGCAGCAGATTCAAAGGGCTGGATGGTCTCCTTCTGCTCCTCGGTACCCCAAATATAGGATCATGTCATTCAGGATTTAGATTCATTTTTTGGGTTTTGGACACAATGGTTTTATTAAAGCTGGTTCGTTGTCCTGAAGGAGGCATATGCTTACACACTAAATAAATGTGAGGCTGAATAAAGATTGGCTCCAGTAGTTGACCAATTGGCCGTCCGGAATAGAGCACAGAATTGTTGTTTTGAATCTGAACAAAACAATGCAGGGTGAGTTGGCGAAGGTATATTGGGAAACTACATCTCAAAGTATGTTATAGAAGAGCATGACTAGCATTTAAAAATATAGTGCAAAATTTGTAACAAATTCCTTAAGGCGCAAAAGTCCCACAGCAGAAATGGTGCAATCATACCGAACAAGAGGAGTTAATAAATCAAATGTTGATAACGCTGGCATAAAGAATATTGGGCTTGAGGAATTGAAGGATTTTGGAATTCAGCAAAAGAGGACCAAATAATTGATAAGGAAAAGCAGAACTGAATATGAGAGGAGACCTAAGAATAGATTGTAAACGTTTCAATTGGTATGCAAATAGGAAGATATAATTGAAACTAAATGTGGGCCCGTCAGAAGACGAAACGCGTAATCTTAAAATGGGCAATACGAAATGGCAGAGACTAAATAAATACTGGCGGGGATTCTCCATTTGGGAGACTAAGGGGTGGATTCTCCGTTTCGGAGATGAAGGGTGTGATTCTCCGTTGCCCGACGCCGATATCGTAATCGCCCAATCTTCTAACGCCCAAATCGGGGGCGGCTGCGGTTTGACGCCGGTTTTCGAGTTTTCGCCCCCTCCGTAATGGCGTTGCGCGCCGCATGCCGTTAGAAAGGCGTTGGCGCGTCACCGGAAGCCCTGCCCTCAATGCTCCGCCCCTGATAGGCTGAGTTCCCAACGGTGTGGAACACATGCTATTTTGTTTTGTCGACCCCGCTTGGCGGCTGCAGACCGTGTCCAGCGCCACCACAGTTGGGGGGAGCCGTGCCACTGGCCGTGGGGGGGGGGGCTTCGGCGAGGACTAGGGGGACTGGTGGAGGGTGATCCGGGGGGTGGTGATGGGGGCTACTGGGGGTCATCATCTGGCAGGCCGAGTCTGCGCGCGGCCGGCACCATGTTGCATGGTGAGGCTGCTGCCGTGCGCATGTGTGCCCACGGACCTGGCCGTTCCCCGGCTGTTTTTGGCATGGGAGCCAGGAGCTTAACCCGGCATGGCTGCTAGCCCCCCAACGGTCCCGGAATCGGTGCAGCTGTTGCGCCGTTTCTTTCTAGCAAAAAACACCACTGTTCCCACCCTGGCGTCAGCACTTAGTCTGGAAATTGGAGAATCCAGTCCATGGGCGGGATGCGACACCGGAATCTTGAAATGCGATTGGGCAGAGAATCGCACGAGTCACAAATCGTGGCTGGCGCCGGGTGCTGGACGGAATGCCATGCTCTGGTACCTCAACAGCGGTGTCAATGCATTTTATTCCATACGTACTGTAAACGCTGTTGCCATATCATTAACGGGCCTGACATGGTATTCACCGGGGCGATGCTCCGATTCTGCCAGGAGGAATTACCGATGGTGAGGTTCACTGGTGGTTTTAAAAATCGAGAAACAGGTGCCACGGCTGCTGAGGGAGGGAGAGAAGGTAGGTCATGTTCCCAGAGGTGCGACTGTGGGCAGCTGGATCTGTCGGTGGTGGGGGTGGGGGGTGGCGCCTGTCAGGATCGGGGGAGGGGGGGGGAGGGAGTGGAGCAGGGGATCGGCCGTGGAGTCGGGGTGACCCCCGGGAGAGGGGTGGTGTCTTGGCACGTACCACCATTGCCGTGGCCTGCAGGGCAGCCATCTTGCTGCGCACTCCACTGACTGCCTACTGTAGCCCGTGGTTGCGCAGAGTGACCAGCCATATGGATGAACTCACCCACCCCCTATGATCTACAACCAACCCCTCCCTCCACCCACCCAATCCCCCCCCCCCACCACCCCACATCCCCCTCCACAACCCCCAACCAGACTCTAGCCACCGTGGGGCATCACGCCGCCCACGCAAGGGCAACTTCCATGGTAGTCCCCACAGAAGGGTGCCGGGCGGTGGTCGCGATCATACAGCTGCAATGGGTAGTGCAAGCGACCGTTACCCCTGCTGGGACAAGAGGTCCCCACAGTGCCGGGCACCGACGGGGTGAAGGGTGTGGTGCGGTAGGCAAAGTGCCAGGGGAACGGGCAGGGGAGGGGATGGGAGAGGATCGAGGGGGGAGAGGGGAACATGCGGGGCAGGGGCTGCAGTGCAAAGCGGTGCTTCTGGGATGGTGGAGGGTGTTCGAGACAGCTGTGACGGAAAGTCAGTGTCTTCCCTGGACTGGTGCTCCAGGGTATCTCGGGCTGGCATCGGGCTGGCATCATTGCCCGTTGTCGTCTTGTTGCTGGTAATTTCTTGGGGTTGGGGTCGGGAAAGGATGGTGGAAGAAGAATCAATAGGAACTTTCAAACGGGCATATCCTTGAAGGGGAAAGAAATGTAGGATAATGGAGAAAGTGCAGAGTAAGTGGGAAAAAGTGGGATAGTTTATTCAACCCAGGCAAAATAGGTTAAACTTTTCCCTTCTGTGCTCTATAAATCTTCAATTTTATGAGTGTGACATGCTGCCTGCAGACCCTATGTTACTAAATCTATTAGTATTTCCATCAATATTACACAATTTAAATAATTTCTACAGACGAAACAAAATAAAAATGTATTTCCTATTGGGGTAATCTGTTGCAAAGGCAAGGGTGGGGTCTTTAGCAGGACTGGGCCCTCCATATACGACAGGATGCCCAATCAGCAGGGCCCCTTCCAAGCCTGGAGGGAGGCTGCCAGTCCCCACGTGATAAACCTCCCAATGACCATGCCGTCCCAGAGCCTTTTAAAAGAAAAATGTTATTCCTTTCTCAAAGTTACAAAGTCAATGCAGAAAATGGACAGGGTGAGCCCTTAATCCATCTCCAAAATCAATTCAAATTCAAACTGAATCCAATTCATGGTCCCTACAAAGGTTCCAAGCTGACAAGGACAGGCGTTACACCTGCTCTCGGGCTTGATCCTATGTTTGATCTTAGCCAAAAGACCAAGAAGCTCCCTGCAGCCCTGAAAAATCCTGGCTCATGATACACTTTCCTGGGAGCCCCATTCTTTAATTGGGAGCAATGGATTACCCTCTGAAAGAGCACTCTATCTAGGCCCACCTAGATATCCCAGATATCTAGATATCTAGGCCCTATCCCAGTACCTCCACGCTTTGATCATGGCCAATCCACCTAACCTGCACATCTTTGGACTTTGTGAGGAAACTGGAGCATCTGGTGGAACCCCACGCAGACATGGGGAGAACGTGCAGACTCCGCACAGACACCCAAGGCCTTGGGTCCCTGGCACTGTGAAGCAGCAGTGCTAAGCACAGTTGACATTATCATTGACACAGTTGCCAAAGATGCATATACAGAGAAGTATTATTTTGGGGGTAAAATTTAGATTTGTGGAGCGAAAAGGAGTGGTTAGATAATAATTCAATTTTCCAATAGAATTAATTTGCACAAATATAAAATCTTCAGATAACAGCACAATTAAATGTGTAATGGAGCATAATTGTTTCGTTCAATTAGAAAGTCTTCCTTGAGTGATAACCAGCAGAGTTATATTACTGCAACTGAAAAGAGAAGGACGTCCAGTCCTCCACCTATGAGCAATTGATATAAAATCCCTCCCAAAATTGCTTTAAATAAAACTATACCTGAATCACTTAACAGTTTCATTGGCATACACAAGTCAGCTTCCGAGTGAATTAAGTATTTTTTCACATGAAGAAACTTAATTTGTGCCTCCTGGTGCCTTTCTGCAACTCAGAAAATGAATGCGATTTGAAGAGCCTTTCCGCACCAATTGTAATCGTCAGTGTCATAATATACACCAGTATATCATGGTGCGGACACACACTGATGGACACACAGCAAGACCAATCAACACACACAACACCGCAGCCAATCACCAGTTAGAGCACACTCACTATAAAGACAGACGGCATCAGAGTTCCCGCTCATTCGGGATGCAGCCTCTCAGAAGGACAGAGCTTACAGCTTACAGCACAGATCTTCACCATGTGCTAAGTGCATAGACTGGTTAGGACAGGCATAGGTCTTTAGTTTAATCTAACATCGTGTTAACCCACAGTGAAAGTATGTTCAACACTTAGTAAAATAGTGTTGTACTATTTTAAGTGTTGGTGGCCTGTATGTGTTCCATGGATCCAGAGCACCCTACACATCAGTCGGAATCTCTTGAGTTTTGACCTTCAGGTGTGGTCAATCCTGAGGGCAGAACATGATCTTGTGAAATGAATCTTAAACTGGTGTAAACAAAATCGCAGCAAACATGAACAATTATGGTTTTGGGCATAACTTACTTAAACATGAGCTTTTGGGTCAGTTTGTCTGATTTTGCGTAGATCATGCTGACGGCCCTAGTCAAACGAACAGAAGCTCCAGACCTTTGTGTTGGGCAACATTTTCAAAGATATCCATTGTGTGAACAAGACTCCAACACAAAGGCCATTCAGGGGTGATGTCAGGAAGGATTTCTACAAGGGTAGTGGAAATCATACAAAAGAGGCATACAATATGATCAGGGTGTTAGATAGGGTGGACAGTGAGAGCCTTCTCCCGCGGATGGAAATGGCTGGCACGAGGGGACATAGCTTTAAACTGAGGGGTAATAGATATAGGACAGAGGTCAGAGGTAGGTTCTTTACGCAAAAAGTGGTGAGGCCGTGGAATGCCTTACCTGCAACAGTAGTGAACTCGCCAGCATTGAGGGCATTTAAAAGTTTATTGGATAAGCATGTGGATGATAATGGCATAGTGTAGGTTAGATGGCTTTTGTTTCGGTGCAACATCGTGGGCCGAAGGGCCTGTACTGCGCTGTATTGTTCTATGTTCTATGTTAAATCGCTAATTTTCACACTCGAAAACCAGTTGAGGATGTGAAAAAATTAAAAAATTTAAAACTGAGGTAAGGGATTAGGTAAAGGATATGGAGTAAAGGGGAAGGAGTGAAATATCAGGTACGATCTAATAGAACGGTGCAACAGGCTTGAGAGAATGACCCACTCCTGTTCATACATTCTGCCGAGCAATGTCCATTCATCACATCTTTTACCCGGACCTTCCGAACTGTGTATTCGTTTGCATTTTGAATTCCCCAGATGTCTTTGTGTTACGCCTGCCAGAATATTGAAAATATTCTGCAGTTTTCCGAATAAACGGGCTTTTCTGAATAATTGCTTAAAATTTATATTTCATAAGTTTTAATTTTCCTCACAGCTCATGCCCTTCACAGATTGGAATCTTTCTCATTGCTCATCTCTGCACCCTGTCCAATCCATGAATCTTTTAATGCAGGAGTATGACAGCGGATGGTGGTGTATTTGCATAATGTGGTAACCATGGACACTGTCCACCTCATTTCCATACTAAACAAAATAACCGTGATTCAATTCCATCAGCCTAAAGGAACAGTGTGAGAGAGAAAGAGAGACAGAGTGACAAGAACGAACATGGAGAAAAGCAATCACACCTGAGGTAGTTTAGGAAAAGTGAATGAGGATGCAGCTCTTGGATGGAATTTTTCCATTTTGTTCAGATTTCAGGCTGAAAATCAGGGTGTAGCTCTCCAACTGCACAGTCAGGTTTCATTCCAGATTTTCAGGCTCTCTGAGAAACAAAATGAGTGGGCGGGGTTTACAGCGTCAGTCTGGGGGGGGGGGGGAATCCGCAGAGGTGGGGCACCCTTTAAAGATGGCCTCCAATCAGCAAAGAAAATAAACAGCCCCCAGCAGCACCCCCCCCACCCCGAAATGGGCATGCAGACCCTCCCTCACAAGCACGGGGGCACCACTCCCCCACAACCAACATTGGGGCACCCACCGTAGCACCGCAGTCTCGGAGGCAATCTCCCTCTTCTCCCACTCCCAGCACCGCAGTCTCGGAGGCACTCTATCCCCCTCTCCCCTCAGCACTGCAGTCTCATGGGCAACCCCCCCCGGCATCAGCCCTACTCCACACACACAAGGAGAACCCCTCCTCCCATCCTCCACCGCCTACCCAGGGCGGCTATATTTGCCTTTGTGCCGTGGGAGGAACCCCTCAACTAATTCACATTTTTAATTAGCTGTTGTAAATCTCACATCAATGAGGGATTATTCAGTGAGAGGGGATCATCTGCCAGGGGTGGGGGCTTGCTGATTATATGTAAATGTAATACAATGAGGTTCTCGCCCTTTGTGGTGGAGGGACTCGGGGGGGGGGGGGGAGGTGAGGGATGGCACGGTACCACAGTGGTTAGCACTGTTGCTTCACAGCGCCAGGGTCCCAGGTTTGAGTCCCGCTTGGGTCACTGTCTGTGCGGAGTCTGCACCTTCTCCCCGTGTCTGCGTGGGTTTCCTCCCACAACTCTCGAAAGACGTGCGTGTTAGGTGAATTGGACATTCTGAATTCTTCCTCAATGTACCCAAACAGACCCCGGAGTGTGGCGACTAGGGGCTTTTCACAGTAACTTCTTTGCAGTGTTAATGTAAACCAACTTGTGACACTGATAAAGATTATTATTATTAAAAAATCGGGAAATGCGATCTTTTGCGATCGCCATTCTCCCTGACGGCTCAAACGGGAGTAAAATCACACCCCCTCAAGTGGGAACAAGAGAGCCAACAGATACAAAATAAAACAGAGGAAGAGTTCATGGAAGAGAGAAGAAGGGACAGGAAGCAACAGAGCACGAATGCAAAAGTGAAATACTGCAGATACTGAAAATCCAAAATAAAAACAGAGAATACTGGGAATACTCAGCTGGTCAGGCAGTATCAGTGGAGAGAGAAACAATGGACGGGATTTCCTATTGGGGTAACCGTCCCTGGGATGCCCAGAATGCGTTCCTCAACGGAGAATCGGGTGTTGGGGCAAAATCGGGATCTGTGCCGGGCGCTGATTCAAATGCAATGCTCTGACCCCTCGCTGGCGGCGTGAACAAGTTCCACGCCGCATGCGAGTGGGAGCATGTAAATAAATGCAAATGGGCCATAATGACTCATTCGCATCTATTTAGCGGGCCTGCGCCCTATGCTGCGCCCTCCTGTGATTCTCCAGTCGGCTGGGAAGCACGTGGCCGAGATTCACTTGTAGTCTCTATAATCATGGCCCTGATGTGGTGGACTTTGCGGTGGCCCAATGGCTCCCCCGCGACACAAATCAGCCCCCACAACACACAGCAGCCTCTAACCCCCGGATTGCCTGGGCGCTCCCCCTAAGTCCATTCCAATCACTCAGTGATTTCACTGCACTTACCTCCCTTTGATCTGGACAATGTTTACAAACATTGGGGCTTCACCAGTTAGGCCACTGAAGTTTGAAGGGATATGAATGGATCAAAGTGGCAGATGGTTTTTACGAGCTGTCAGTCATAACCGAAAGCCATAAATGAATTGCAGATAGTGGATCTGTGGGAACCAGATGCAGGCACAGCTGCTCTCCTTCGAGCAATGGACACGCAGAGCTGAAAAGTAAATATTACAGCTACAGTGCTTCCCACAGCCCCTGGCTGGACTGCTCTCTAGCTTCCAGACAGGGGTCTCCTTTTTGGGGGGCAGACAGGATGGGGTCTTTGTGGGGGTGGGGGGTCTGTGTGTGATGGGGATCTGTGTGTGGGGAGTTCTGTGGAGGGGGTTCCTTTAGGCAAGGGGGTCCCAGTGGGGGAGTCCCCCTGTTACAGAGGTCCCTGTGGGGATTCCTCCTATAACAGAGGTCCTTTTGGGGGGTCCCCTATTTCAGGGGTCCTTCGGGAGTCCCCCTATCACAGGGTTCCCTGTGGGAGGTCCCCATATTACAGGGTCCCTCTGGGGGGTCTCATATTACAGGGGTTCCTGGGGAAGGTGGGTGGTGGGTCAGGTAACCCCCATAATTGGGTTTCGGGGGGCACCCAGGCCATCTGGGGGTGGGGGGCTAACCTGCGTGCGGTGGGTGGGGTCATGGCCGATTTGCAGTGCAGGGGAAGGAGGCTGCGGGACTCCACAATTGGGCCGCTCGTTCAAGGTGGCGGCCCGATATCGGGATTCACCCAGGAATCCCCTTGGATTCCACACCATGCATAATTTTACATGCATGGAACACTGAATTCCACAAGGGGATCGTAAAACGAGTGCAATTCAGCTCTGGCAGAGAACATAGGGCGGGATTCACTGTTGGTGCCGCGAAATCGCAAAACGCGATTGGGCGGAGAATAGCCTCCGATGCCAAAATCGTGTAGGCGCCAGTTTGACGCCAAATCAGGATCCTCCGGCACCCTGAGAATGGCGTAAATGTGGCGCTTGCCACGCGGTGTTTAAGTACCATTGGCATATCATTAGCGGGCCTGACTCTCTATTCTCCGGGGCCTCCGCGATTCACCGTCGCCGATGGGCCAGGTTCCCGACGGCGCGGTTCACTTATGGTCTCAGTGGTCGGGAACCCAGCATGGTCGCTGCAGACTGTGTCCAGTGCCGCCACAGTCGGCTGGGAGCCATGCTGCTGGCTGCGGGGGGCTTCCATGAGGACTGGTGGGGGGGTAAGTATTTGGCAGGCTGGGTCCACGCACGGCCGGCGCCATGTTTTAAGGTGCGACTGCTGCAGGTCATTCTCTAGCCGCTTTTGTCGTGGGAGCCGGGAGTTTTAGTTGGCGCGGCTGCTAGCCCCTCACCAGCCGCAGGATCGGCGCCAATCTTTCCTTCATAAAACGCCACAGTTCCCCCGCCAGCGTCGACCCTTAGCCTCCAAATTGGTGAATCCAGCCCATAATCTCCCAAATGGAGAATCTACCAATGCTTCAGGTCTGTGACCTTTAATCAGAACTGGGTAAAGTTCGAGATGGAATAGGTTTTAAGCAAGTGGATGGGGGAAGGGTGGAAAAAGAACCACAGGGAAGATATGTGATAGGGTCAAAGGCAGGAGACATTAAATGCTAAAAGAGTCAATAGGGATTGGTAATGGGACAAGTAGAGAAAAAATACTAAGGCTAGAATTTTCCAGCCCTTCCATCTGGCAGGATTTTCTGGTCCAGCTGGTGTGAACGGAGATTTCAATGGCGAGCCAATCTGGCCAAAGGTAGAAAAAACAAAATCAACAAAGACAAAGGAAACAAAATGGGTGGACAGACTTTACAATCTGAAATTGATCTTTTTTTTTCAGTGCGCAAACAAGGTAGGGAACTAAAATGCCAAAGTGAGGTTCTTGCAGACTGGAGATGTTCTCCCTGACTGCATTTAATCGCCCCAAGTGTAGAAGAGACCATACCGTGAGCAATTAATCCAGTTTATTAAACTGAAAGTCGAAGTCAATCATATTTCCCTCCTCCACCCCTTCATGCTGACAAATACTCATTCCAGGCGAAACAATGATTTACTGGTACATATTTCTGTATTAGCTTCTACCATCTGCTAACTAATTATTTACTGTCTCTGACATACTTTTTTCATCCATAATTAATTCCCCACTTCATGCTGAGCAGTTATGCTTTCTCTTAATTATCTTTTTGGATGCTTGTAAAAGATTTATTATTTCCTTTTACGATATCTGCTAGCACATGTTCATATTCACATGCAACGCTTCAAATTTCCCTTTTCTTAAAATCTTCTTACTGTTCCTCTGATATTCCTCAGGGTTTTCTAAGAGCGAAAGGAGAGACAAAGGGAGAGAAAAATCACCTCGGACACGGTGAAGTGAAGATGTTCTGCTGAAGAGTGGATATGACATTAATATACTGCTGTCTGCCCATAATACTACCTTTAGACTGTACTTGTCTGCAGCGTCCAGTATGGCAGGTACAAGGTCATCCATCTGTTCGCTGTTCTCATCTTCTAATCCAGAAGGATACCAGGATAATACCAATACACCTGGAATTGGATGAGAGGAAATATAGTGATGATTGCATAGAAATGAAGTTGAGACCTTATTGGAATATGTCTCATCACCACACACTTTCAATAAATTGCTGTTTGAAACTTGATACAATTGCTGTGATTATTGCAGTGCCATTCATGTGGCCCATAACCCATGGATGAAGTTTGGGTTACTAACAGTTGCCCAGGGGCCGTGAGGCATTGCTTTGGTTGCTGGGCATTTAAAAAAAATCTTTTGATGGGATGTGGGTGTCACTGGCAAGGCCAACATTTGTTGCCCGTCCCTTGAACTGAGTGACTTGCTAGGCCATCCCAGAGGGCAGTTAAGAGCCAACCACATTGATGTGAATCTAGGGTCACATGTAGGCCAGACCAGACCGATTTCCTTCCCTGAAGATTAATATTTTTATAACATGTAAACAGAAATGTTCAAAGAAACTTGACAAAAAAAAAATAATCCTTTGAAATGATCTTTTCCCCAGGGTTGCTCACAGACATTTCCTGGAGACTGATCTTCAATTCCTTGACACTCCAGCCCAATCCTGGAGGGTTGGCAACACTACTAAGAGGCCATTCATTTGTTGGTGGGAGAGCTGAGTTTGCCTGACACCTCCCCTGCTGTTCCTAAAATTGCGGTGCGGGGCCAGGGCAGGCGGGTAGGTGGGTGGGGACAGCACCCACGGCATTACACCAAATTTTGTGCCCCCCTCACCCGTCTTCCAACCTGTTTCTGGGCGGAACTTAAAATTCTTCACATAGTTTTCGGAAGGCTTTTGCAGTATATGATTCTGTGCGCCACACAGTGAATACCATGACAAAACAATTTGCTTCCACTATTGCAATATTACGGGGCTTTGTTTTCTTTTTTTTTTATTAAATATTTTAATTTTTGGTCAACCAACACAGTACATTGTGCATCCTTTACACAATATTATAACAACACAAATAACAATGACCTATTTTATAAACAAAAAATGAATAAATAATAAATAACAAAAATGAAAACTAGCCCTAATTTGCAATTGCCTTGTCACAAGTAACACTCTCCAAAAATATAATTTAACAGTCCGATATATAATTATCTGTAGCAACGACCTATACATACTATACAGTATATATTAACAACCCTGAGAGTCCTTCTGGTTCCTCCTCCCCCGATCCTGGGCTGCTGCTGCTGCCTTCTTTTTCCCATTCCGTCTATCTTTCTGCGAGGTATTCGACGAACGGTTGCCACCGCCTGGTGAACCCTTGAGCCGACCCCCTTAGGACGAACTTAATCCGCTCTAGCTTTATAAACCCCGCCATGTCATTTATCCAGGTCTCCACCCCCGGGGGCTTGGCTTCTTTCCACATTAGCAATATCCTGCGCCGGGCTACTAGGGATGCAAAGGCCAAAACATCGGCCTCTCTCGCCTCCTGCACTCCCGGCTCTTGTGCAACCCCAACCTATGGTTGTTTCTTATCGGGGACCCCCCCAAGGCTCCAGTCTTTCCCCTATGCCGTCTCCACTGTCCCCAAATCTTCAGTGTAGCCACCACCACCGGGCTTGTGGTGTAGTTCCTCGGTGAGAACGGCAATGGGGCTGTCACCATAGCCTGTAGGCTAGTCCCCCTACAGGACGCCCTCTCTAATCTCTTCCACGCCGCTCCCTCCTCCTCTCCCATCCACTTACTCACCATTGAAATATTAGCGGCCCAATAATACTCACTTAGGCTCGGTAGTGCCAGCCCCCCCCTATCCCTGCTACGCTGTAAGAATCCCTTCCTCACTCTCGGGGTCTTCCCGGCCCACACAAAACCCATGATGCTCTTTTCAATCCTTTTAAAAAAAGCCTTCGTGATCACCACCGGGAGGCACTGAAACACAAAGAGGAATCTCGGGAGGACCACCATCTTAACCGCCTGCACCCTCCCTGCCATTGACAGGGATACCATATCCCATCTCTTGAAATCCTCCTCCATCTGTTCCACCAACCGCGTTAAATTTAACCTATGCAATGTGCCCCAATTCTTAGCTATCTGGATCCCCAGGTAACGAAAGTCCCTTGTTACCTTCCTCAACGGTAGGTCCTCTATTTCTCTACTCTGCTCCCCTGGATGCACCACAAACAACTCACTTTTCCCCATGTTCAATTTATACCCTGAAAAATCCCCAAACTCCCCAAGTATCCGCATTATTTCTGGCATCCCCTCCGCCGGGTCCGCCACGTATAGTAGCAAATCGTCCGCATACAAAGATACCCGGTGCTCTTCTCCTCCCCTAAGTACTCCCCTCCACTTCTTGGAACCCCTCAACGCTATCGCCAGGGGCTCAATCGCCAGTGCAAACAATAATGGGGACAGAGGGCATCCCTGCCTTGTCCCTCTATGGAGCCGAAAATATGCAGATCCCCGTCCATTCGTGACCACGCTCGCCACTGGGGCCCTATACAACAGCTGCACCCATCTAACATACCCCTCTCCAAAACCAAATCTCCTCAACACCTCCCACAAATAATACCACTCCACTCTATCAAATGCTTTCTCGGCATCCATCGCCACTACTATCTCCGTTTCTCCCTCTGGTGGGGCCATCATCATTACCCCTAACAACCTCCGTATATTCGTGTTCAGCTGTCTCCCCTTCACAAACCCAGTTTGGTCCTCGTGGACCACCCCCGGGACACATTCCTCTATTCTCATTGCCATTACCTTGGCCAGGACCTTGGCATCTACATTTAGGAGGGAAATAGGTCTATAGGACCCGCATTGTAGCGGGTCCTTTTCCTTCTTTAAGAGAAGCGATATCGTTGCTTCAGACATAGTCGGGGGCAGTTGTCCCCTTTCCTTTGCCTCATTAAAGGTCCTCGTCAGTACCGGGGCGAGCAAGTCCACATATTTTCTATAGAATTCGACTGGGAATCCATCCGGTCCCGGGGTCTTTCACGCCTGCATGCTCCTAATTCCTTTCACCACTTCTTCTACCTCGATCTGTGCTCCCAGTCCCACCCGTTCCTGCTCTTCCACCTTGGGAAATTCCAGCCGATCCAAGAAGCCCATCATTCTCTCCCTCCCATCCGGGGGTTGAGCTTCATATAATTTTTTATAAAATATCTTGAACACTCCATTCACTCTCTCCGCTCCCCGCTCCATCTCTCCTTCCTCATCCCTCACTCCCCCTATTTCCCTCGCTGCTCCCCTTTTCCTCAATTGGTGTGCCAGCAACCTGCTCGCCTTCTCCCCATATTCGTACTGTACACCCTGTGCCTTCCTCCATTGTGCCTCTGCAGTGCCTGTAGTCAGCAAGTCAAATTCTACATGTAGCCTTTGCCTTTCCCTGTACAGTCCCTCCTCCGGTGCTTCCGCATATTGTCTGTCCACCCTCAAAAGTTCTTGCAGCAACCGCTCCCGTTCCTTACTCTCCTGCTTCCCTTTATGTGCCCTTATTGATATCAGCTCCCCTCTAACCACCGCCTTCAACGCCTCCCAGACCACTCCCACCTGGACCTCCCCATTATCATTGAGTTCCAAGTACTTTTCAATGCACCCCCTCACCCTTAGACACACCCCCTCATCTGCCATTAGTCCCATGTCCATTCTCCAGGGTGGGCGCCCTCCTGTTTCCTCCCCTATCTCCAAGTCCACCCAGTGTGGAGCGTGATCCGAAATGGCTATAGCCGTATACTCCGTTCCCCTCACCTTCGGGATCAATGCCCTACCCAGCACAAAAAAGTCTATTCGCGAGTAGACTTTATGGACATAGGAGAAAAACGAGAACTCCTTACTCCTAGGTCTGCTAAATCTCCACGGGTCTACACCTCCCATCTGCTCCATAAAATCTTTAAGTACCTTGGCTGCTGCCGGCCTCCTTCCAGTCCTGGACTTCGACCTATCCAGCCCTGGTTCCAACACCGTATTAAAATCTCCCCCCATTATCAGCTTTCCCATCTCTAGGTCCGGAATGCGTCCTAGCATCCGCCTCATAAAATTGGCATCATCCCAGTTCGGGGCATATACGTTTACCAAAACCACCGTCTCCCCCTGTAGTTTGCCACTCACCATCACGTATCTGCCCCCGTTATCCGCCACTATAGTCTTTGCCTCGAACATTACCCGCTTCCCCACTAATATAGCCATCCCCCTGTTTTTCGCATCTAGCCCCGAATGGAACACCTGCCCCACCCATCCTTTGCGTAGCCTAACCTGGTCTATCAGTTTCAGGTGCGTTTCCTGTAACATAACCACATCTGCCTTAAGTTTCTTAAGGTGTGCGCGTACCCGTGCCCTCTTTATCGGCCCGTTCAGCCCTCTCACGTTCCACGTGATCAGCCGAGTTGGGGGTCTTCCTACCCCCCCCCCCCCTTGTCGATTAGCCATCACCTTTTTCCAGCTCCTCACCCGGTTCCCACGCAGCTGTATCTCCCCCAGGCGGTGCCCCCCCGCCCATCCTCTCCCATACCAGCTCCCCCCTCTCCCCAGCAGCAGCAACCCAGTAATTCCCCCCTCCCACCCCCCCCGCTAGATCCCCCGCTAGCGTAATTACTCCCCCCATGTTGCTCCCAGAAGTCAGCAAACTCTGGCTGACCTCGGCTCGCACCGTGCGACGCCCCCTCCTTCCTGCTTCTCTATTCCCGCCATGATTATCATAGCGCGGGAACCAAGCCCGCGCTTCTCCCTTGGCCCCGCCCCCAATGGCCAACGCCCCATCTCCTCCACCTCCCCTCCTCCCCCCATCACCACCTGTGGGAGAGAGAAAAGTTACCACATCGCAGGATTAGTACATAAAACCCCTCTTTGCCCCCCACATTCGCCCCACCACTTTGTTCGAACGTTCTTTTTAATAACCCGCTCATTCCAGTTTTTCTTCCACAATAAAAGTCCACGCTTCATCCGCCGTCTCAAAGTAGTGGTGCCTCCCTCGATATGTGACCCACAGTCTTGCCGGTTGCAGCATTCCAAATTTTATCTTCTTTTTATGAAGCACCGCCTTGGCCCGATTAAAGCTCGCCCTCCTTCTCGCCACCTCCGCACTCCAGTCTTGATAAACGCGGATCACCGCGTTCTCCCATTTACTGCTCCGAGTTTTCTTCGCCCATCTAAGGACCATTTCTCTATCCTTAAAACGGAGGAATCTCACCACTATGGCTCTGGGAATTTCTCCTGCTCTCGGTCCTCGCGCCATCACTCGGTATGCTCCCTCCACCTCCAACGGACCCGCCGGGGCCTCCGCTCCCATTAACGAGTGCAGCATCGTGCTCACATATGCCCCGACGTCCGCTCCCTCCACACCTTCAGGAAGACCAAGAATCCTCAGGTTGTTCCTCCTTGCGTTGTTTTCCAGTGCCTCCAACCTTTCCACACATCGTTTCTGATGTGCCTCCTGCGTCTCCGTCTTCACCACCAGGCCCTGTATATCGTCCTCATTCTCGGCTGCCTTTGCCTTCACGACCCGAAGCTCCCGCTCCTGGGTCTTTTGTTCCTCCTTTAGCCCTTCGATCGCCTGTAGTATCGGGGCCAACAGCTCTTTCTTCATTTCCTTTTTGATCTCTTCCACACAGCATTTCAAGAACTCTTGTTGTTCAGGGCCCCATGTTAAACTGCCACCTTCCGACGCCATCTTGGTTTTTGCTTGCCTTCCTTGCCGCTGTTCTAAAGGATCCACTGCAACCTGGCCACTCTCTCCTCCTTTTTCCATCCATATCCAGGGGGGATTCCCTTCTGGTTTACCGCACAGTGTTTTTAGCCGTCAAAATTGCCGTTGGGGCTCCTATCAAGAGCCCAAAAGTCCGTTTCACAGGGAGCTGCCGAAACGTGCGACTCAGCTGGTCATCGCCGCACCCGGAAGTCCCGGGGCTTTGTTTTCACAGCGCCGACTTCATGGCAATGTAAACGAGAGCAGATATGCAATGGCAGCAACATTTAGCTCCTGCATTATTAGCATTGCCAGCACGGCTCTCAATTAGAATTGTAATGCAGCCGGGAGCCTCTGTGCAGCTTATGGGCCAAAATAAGTTAATCATTGATGTAAAGTATGGGCTTCACCTCCAATTAGTTCTCATTCAGATCTCCTTAGCAAGCCCAGCAAGGACTTCAGTGTAAAACAGATTTTCCAGTGAGTTTGCCCACATATCTGTAATCCACATAAACTTTGCTGCATGAGAAATAACCCCATTTACTTTGTCAAGTGTCACCTCAGATTGACAATAATAGGACAGATTAAACACATTTGAAAGGTTTTTATTTCAAAACTTAATTTGACCAGTTCAGGAATGATGAGCTATTTAAATTGATTAGTTAACAATTAGCTAAAAATCACACAAGCTGCTAAATTCTCAAAGACGTTAGACTAGTGATGATAAACCAAGGGTGGGATTCTCTGTTCCACCAAATGCGCTTTCCAGCGCGGCACGCCTCCGCCGGCAGCGGGATTCTCTTGCCGCACTTGTCCAACGGGGTTCCCCATTGTGGCCAACCAACACAGTCGGGAAGACCGTGGGTGTGTTGTCGTCAGACCGGAGGATCCCGCCGACGGAGAATTCTGCTGCAGTTGTTTCAGCTGAGACTGCCTGTAGACAGCATTCAAAGACCATTGCTATATCAATTACAAGGAGGCTGTAATTGCACAGCACACACACAAACATTCAATTGATCATTATGCAGATGCAGGTCATGTGTGTTCACTAACACACAGGACAATAGAAAGGGAGTATGGTACACCATATATGATACATTGGGGCTGGTTTAACACAGGGCTAAAGAGCTGGCTTTTAAAGCAGACCGAGGAAGGCCAGCAGCATGGCTCAATTCCCGTACCAGCCTCCCCGAACAGACGTCAGAATGTGGCGACTAGGGGCTTTTCACAGTAACTTCATTTGACGCCTACTTGTGATAATAAGCGATTTTCATTTCATTCACCATTGGTCAGGCATATTTTTTTGTCTTCTGTCTAAGCAAAGACAAATATGTGCTTGGTGATATTATAGTTAGTATACGTGCCCAAATTGTGATTAGTTAATTATACACATATTCTATACATTACGTAATCCTAATTACTAGCTGCGAATGGATATAGATTATTCCTAAATAAATGTATTTTTTTTGATTGGTACATGTTAATTACTTGGAAGATAAACAAAAGTATAATTGCCCTGTATTTTCTTTGTTTGAGGAGCTGGCATGCCACTTGGTGGATGTTTAGTTCCCCTGCTAGAGCTTGAATAAAGTCCTTGAGTTGAAACTCTTGAGTGTCATCTGGTCAGTTGGGGAGTGAGGAACATGATAGTCGAATAGCTGTTTGATTCCCACAACAAATGTGGTCAAGCGATTCCAATTAACCTCCATCATGATGCCATATCCTTCTTAATTGTATTGCATGACATAGAATTCTCTCTGTGGAACTAAATCTTTCTCACGTTTTGGAATTTTGAACGAACACAGTTCTTTCCATTCATCTCAAAGTTCTGGGGCGGGATTCTCCAGGCCTCCGGGCCGAAATCGCAATCGGCGCGGGGGCGGAGAGTGCCCGCGATCGGGCCCGACGCCGAGACGCCATTCTCCGGCGACCGGAGATTCGGTGCCAGTCGCGCGCACTGTCGACACGCCGCCGGTCGGGGGCCGTTGACGCCGGCGTCAACACTTTGCCGCGATTTTGGAGAATCCCGGCCCTGGTATTCCAAATCTAAAGAATGAAGATGAGAGGGTGTGCAGTCTGAACTGCTTCAAGCCCTCAATACAAACTTCCACGGTAGCAATGGGAAAGAGCTAAGGACAAGTCTAGTGACAAGAGTGTTGGTAATAGTGGCTGTAACTTTAATCCTGACCCCTAACCATTAACCTTATCCATTAACTTATAACTAGAACCATAGACCCGTGCCAATGATCCTAACACCATGATCTTAGCCCAAACCACTAACTCCAACTCCTTTTCCTAACCCTAAACAGCATGGTGCCATTAGCGTCACATGTGGCCGGCTGCAATGTCAGTAATCATTGCGTTATTTGGGGGGCCGGGGGGAAGAATGTAGTAAAATGGTAATGTCATTGGATTAGTGATGCTGACGCCCAGGCTCATGCACTGGTATCACAGGTTCAAATCTCTTTATTCTGAATCTCTGAATTTAACAGGTTTAAATTCAATTAATAAAAAACCTGGAATTGAAAAGCTGGTCTCAGTAATGGTGACCATGAAACTATCATTGATTGTTGTAAAAGCTTGGCCAAAATTCTCCATTTGGGAGACGATGGGCATGGTTTAACAGAAATGAAACAGCCCCATTTTGGGTGTGTTTAACCTAGTGCTTCCTGGCACTTGCAGTGTCGAGAATGACTCTGCTATTAAACGGCACTCTGCTTCATTTCTGGACATGGGGGGGGAACGCTCCGTTGAGGCTGCACTTAGGCTCATTTCCCGCACGAATGAGCTCAGCTCACCAGTGCAGGAAGAGATCGGGGCACCATTTTTAAATGGCACCCTGATTTCTGGACCACCAAATGCCCCAGCGTGGCAATCAGGGGGTCCTCGAGCCCTCCGCAGCCTACCTCATATGGACAGGGCACCTGCACGATCCTAAATTTCACGAGTGTAACGAGCTTCGTAAATCTTGCGAGATTTGCCAGCCTCATCAAGTCCGCTGCTAGATTGCGCCCTCAGTGTTCTCGCCAGGACAGAATAGCATGCGACTCGCAATTCCGTTGGGGGCGCTATCCGTTCCGCGATTCAGGACATACAAATTGGCCAGCACTCTGCCGGCGCAAATTGAAAGCAATTCCCTGCCCAGCGGGCGTTGTAACCGCTGGAGCCGGAATTAGCTCGAAAGCGCCTGACAGCTGGAGATGTTTCTAAGCACTCCACTCACCATACACTCACTGCAGCCACGAAGCTGGTTCAGAGAAGACCTGCCCCCTGAGTTCAGTGGTCTGAGGTGGATTCACTGCGCGATGCCAATGAGGATAGGAGGGACATCCTCTTCCCCATGGTGGGCCGCAGACTCAAGCCCACCCTCCTGCACACCGCTTCAGAGGTGGTGGCAGAGGTAGTCAGCGCAGCCAGCCTCACCAGGATCAGACAGTTGGTGATCCTGAGGGGAGGGGGTCACTGGTGAGGCCTCTGTCCTGAGAGGAGCGGAGAACCAGGGACGGTTCCTCAGGCTGTGTGGCAGGTGTACTCTGATCAGGATGAGCTCTGCTGCTCCCCTGATTCCTCTGGAGTGGGGCTGTGCTTCTGAGGAGTGCCAACACCTGGTGGGCTCCTGACTGAGCTTCGCCACGACCAGCACCTTGATGATATGGTTGGGGTATGAGGGTGTCCAGAGCGGACTCATAGATGACTAGAGGCCTTCTGAGCATTTAAAGGACACAGGCAGCACTCAGCACTGTGAGCAGTCAGGAGCCTGTTTGTAACACTGAAGGGGTGCATTTAAATCACATGCTGCAGCAATGGTGAGTCAGGCCATTCCCCGCTACTGCCCTCGGCAGCCACCCCCCCCATCCAGCAAGTCCGACTATCTTTGATGGCTTTTCAGAGTTTTTCTAGCCTCTTGCTCCCTCTCAGCAGCTGTGGCACCCAGTTCCAGTTTGTAAATGCTTGAACCAAATTGCGCCTGTGAGATGTCCACCTAAGGAGGACGGAGGATCGCGGGGCATTGGAGAAGGAAATGTCCAAGCCACAAATGATATTTAAATCCATGCAAATGACAGTTTTACATGGACCCACCGCAAGGCGCAAACTTCGATATCGTAAATTGCGTTTTTTCCATTGCACGCTATTCGGCGCTAGATTGCGATTTCCCTGCCGGCTTCGCAAAGCGGTGAATTCAGCCCCTCATCTGATTCACGAATGTCCACTGGGAAGGAAATCTGCCAGCCTTACCTGGTCTGGCCTACACGTCACTCATGACACACAGCAATGTGATTGACTCTTAACTGCCCTCTGAAATGGCATGGCAAGCCACTCAGTTCAAGGGCACTTAGGAATGGGCAACAGATGTTGATTTCCTTGTGCTGCCCACACCCTATGAAATAGTTAATTTCAAAAAAATGAAAAGCTAGTGAGCTTTCTCATTCTGAGCTCTTAATGTGTCACTGTCAACCCACACCTTAGCCATGATCACCACCATTTAATCCCCTTTGTCTTTTTGTCCACAACATTTTGTCAATCTCTCCCGAGCCTCCAACTATCACTGACCCTGTATCCGGCCCTTACAGCTCCTCCTCCCCCCCCCAACACAGTATAAATCTCATCCTATTTCCAGTTCTCTGTAGCTCTTACAATGAGTCTTCCAGACTCAAAATGTTAGCTCCATTCCCTCTCCACAGATGCTGTCAGAACTGCTGAGATTTTCCACCATTTTGTTCAAATTCCAGCATCCGTAGTAATTTGCTTTTTACCTCAGTGGGCTCTCTGCAGCTGATTGGCCATCCCACAAAGGTCCCTTCTATTGGCAGATTTTGGAGGGAGGTGGGGCTCGTAACCATTGACATGGCAACCTGTCGGCCTTCGATCTTACTGATCAAGTACAACTCCCGCACAACTCCTGATGAGTGTCACATTCTACACCCAATCAATAAAGGAGCACGTGTCAATCCTTAATATGGCAATTTTGAAGCCCCACCTGTTTGTCTTTTTTCATCTGTTTGGGCTATTTTAGGCTGCAGAGGTGGAAAATAATTCCAGGCCATTCTTCAGCAATTCTGACAGGGAGCAGCTCCTGCTTCTAGTTATTTTTTAACTTGCGCTTTTTGATGCTGAGGCAATGGTTACAAAATGCTTCTAGTGCTCTGGCAATGACACTCTGCTTTATAATTCTTGACAAAGCCAACAGTAGACTTCAATAATGCAGTTTCATATAGTATACCATTTAATTATAAAAATAACCAACATTTCGATAACAGCTTTAATGAAGCAAGGTGTTTCATAAAAATGTTAAAAGACAAACACTAAGCCAAAGAAGGAGAAATTAGAACTGGTGATCAAATGTAGGGACCATCTTGAAGGAGGGGAGAGATATTGAGAGGCAGAAAAAGAATTTAAAAATGAAAATCGCTTATTGTCACAAGTAGGCTTCAAATGAAGTTACTGTGAAAAGCCCCTAGTCGCCACATTCCGGCGCCTGTTCGGGGAGGCTGGTACGGGTATTGAACCGGGCTGCTGGCCTGCCTTGGTCTGCTTTAAAAGCCAGCTATTTAGCCCTGTGCTAAACCAGCCGCTGGCTAGATGTTGAAAATGAATTTCAGGTGTTGGAGCCTAGACGGTGGTCAACAGTGGAACGACATAAGAGAGGATCTAATCATCTCCCCATGACATTCAATGGTATTGCCATCGCTGAATCCTCCACTATCAACGTCCTCGTGATTAACATCGACCAGAGACAAAACGGGACTTGCCGTATAGATACTGTGGCTACAAAAGCAGGTCAGAGGCTGGAAATTCTGTGGTGAGTAACTCACATTCTGACTCTCCATAGCCTGTCCACCATCTACAAGGCACAATCAGAAGTGTGATGGAATACCCTCCACTTGCCTGGATCAGTGCAGCTCCAACAATACTCAAGAAACTCAATACCATACAGGCAAAGCAGCTTGCTTGATGGCACGCTATCCACCGCCATCAACATTCACTCCCTGAAGGGCGGCAGGGTGGCGCAGTGGTTTGCACTTCTGCCTCACGGCGCCGAGAACCCGGGTTCGATCCCGCGTCACTGTCCGTGTGGAGTTTGCACATTTTTACCCTGTCTGCATGGATCTAACCACACTACCCAAAGGCGTGCAAGGTAGGTTGCTTAGCCACGCTAAATTGTCCCTTAATTGGAAAGATTCATTCCCTCCATCACCAATGCACAGTGGCAGCAGTGTTAACCATCTACACGCTGTACTGCAGCAACTCACCAAGGTTTGTTCGACAATACCTTCCAAACCTGCAACCTCTACCACCTAGAAGGGCAAGGGCAGCAGAAGGATGGGAACATCACCACCTGCAAGTTCCCCCAAGCTACACGCCATCTTGAATTGGAAATATATTGCCGTTCCTTCACTGTTGCTGTGTCAATATCCTGGAACTCCCTCCCTAACAGCACTGTGGGTGTACCTACACCACATGGACTGCAGCTGTTCAAGAAGACGGCTCACCACCACCTTCTTAGGGGGGAAAATGGGATGACAAGAAATGCTGGCCCAGCCAGCAACACCCACATCCCATGAAAGAACATAAAATAAAATTGGGGATAGAGAAGAGGCCAGAATTGGAGGAATCATAGAATTTACAGTGCAGAAGGAGGCCTTTTGGCCCATTGAGACTGCACTGGCCATTGGAAAGAGCACCCTACTTAAGCCCACACCTCCACCCTATCTCCGTAACTCAGTAACCCCACCTAACCTTTTTGGACACTAAGGGCAATTTAGCATGGCCAATCCACCTAACCTGCACATCTTGAAATGAAATGAAAATGAAAATCGCTTATTGTCACAAGTAGGCTTCAAATGAAGTTACTGTGAAAAGCCCCGAGTCGCCACATTCCGGTGCCTGTTCGGGGAGGCTGGTACAGGAATTGAACCGTGCTGCTGGCCTGCCTTCAGAGCCAGCGATTTAGCCCTGTGCTAAAGAGCCCCTTTGGACTGTGGGAGAAACCCATGCAGACACGGGGGAACGTGCGGATTCCGCACAGACAGTAACCCATGTCGGGAATCGAACCTGAAACCCTGGAGCTGTGAAACAGCAGTGCTAACCACTGTGCAAACTGTGCTATACGGAACGCCTTGTAGATGGCAGATGGAATGCAAAGCTCTTGGATTGTTCTAGCACTGGAACAGGTTTCAAAGATAGGGAAGGAGTAAAGCCATGAAGGAATTTGAATCAAAGGATGAGAACTTAAAATCAAACAATGAAAACTAAGATGTGGGCCAAAATTCTCCGGCCTTGGGATCCTCTGTTCCCGCCGGCAGCATACCCCAGCCCACGGGTTACACAGTGGCTTGGGGTGGCTTCAATGGCAAGTCCCATTGACAAGCGGAGGGAACAGTGAATCCCACCACCAGAGGATGGCGCACCGCCGAGAAACATGTGGCTGGGGGACCGGACAATCCAGTTACTCATCTCGTAGAAGTGTGAGGCGTTGAACAGCATAATTTAAGCCATCAGATATGCCTATACTTTCCACGTGAGGAGCAGTGGACCTGAAGTTGGTAGCTTGTTATCACAGTTATATCACAGAAATGGTAACTACTAGTAAAGGCCAACCAAGCAGGCCAACTTGCCTCTTGCATCAGTGCTGGTTCCCGTCACAAATCTACCTGTATCACCATGGCAGACCAACAACACAAACTTCTCACCGTGACTGAATCTTTTACTGCGATCTACCAAATTGGGAGACAGACAGGGGCCGGGCATGTGAGAAATCACAGAACATGGCAGTGGTATTCAATTTCTTTTGACTACTTAGACCAGGCAAAACGCCCCCCCTGCCTCCCTCCCAGTCCCCCACCTACCACTCCTACTCCACCCACTTTCTCTTGTTACTGCAAAAACCTTGATGCACGATCAATGACCACTAAAGCGAGGTTGTAGTCCAACTGAAGTCTTTAATAAGCTAGATGTTACCCCCAGTAGCTCAGGTACAGAATGAAGGCTATTGGGGCGGCACGGGCTCTTATACCCCGCCTGCAGGGCGGAGCTACCATACAGCTTGACCAATAGGAAACATACAATATCTACCAATGGTGTTCCAGCATTACCAGGAACCGTAATACCTCTACACAGACTACCACATTCACCCCTTGTTAAAAAAGAGTCCGGCGGGGCTGGTGGCCTGATATTACAACATGGTAACGTGGTAGAAATGATAGTTATGGAGGTACCATAATACCTCCGTACAGTGTTTTGTAACTATTTACAATTCTATTTACTATTTACAATTTATGATTCATAATTAACTATACACTTTAAAATGAAGCAATCAGTCGATCGGGGGTCCTGGTCGTCCTCTGTGATCGTCGAAGCTTCGGTGGTGACTCCGGTGGAGGCTCGGGTGTCTGTGACTCCGGGAGCGTGGCCTCGATCTCTGTGGCAGCTTCGACACCCCCCGAGACGGCGCTGGTGGGGAAAACGGTTGACCTGGGAAGGGAGCGTCTGCGGGGTGTGTCGGTGGGTGGGGTGGCCTAGACGGGACCGGCGGAAGGACCGATTCTCCTGTAAGGTGCACTGGTCGGAGGGAAGGTGGGACTGGTGGCTGGGGTGTGCGTGGGGCTCCGGCGGGCGCCAGGTCTCGTAGGGAGACCGTATCTTGTCGGCTGTCGGGGTACGCCACGTAGGCATACTGGGGGTTAGCGTGGAAAAGCTGGACCCTCTCAACCAATGGGTCCGACTTGTGTGCCCGCACGTGTTTTCAGAGCAGGATGGGTCCGGGAGCTGCCAGCCAGGTTGGGAGCGAGGTCCCAGAGGAGGACTTCCTGGGGAAGACAAGGAGACGTTCGTGAGGTGTTTGGTTGGTTGTGGTACAAAGCAGTGACCGGATGGAGTGGCGGGCATCCGGGAGGACTTCCTGCCAGCGGGAGACTGGGAGATTCCTGGACCATAGGGCCAGTAGGACGGTCTTCCAGACCGTTCCATTCTCCCTCTCTACCTGTCCGTTACCCCAGGGGTTGTAACTGGTCGTCCTGCTCGAGGCGATGCCCTTGCTGAGCAGGAATTGACACAGTTTGTCGCTCATAAAGGAGGACCCCCTATGGCTATGTATGTAAGCGGGGAACCCGAACAGTGCAAAGATGCTATGGAGGGCCTTGATGACGGTGGTTGCGGTCATGTCGGGGCAGGGGATGGCGAATGGGGACCGGGAGTACTTGTCAATCACGTTCAGGAAGTACGTGTTGCGGTCGGTGGAGGGGAGGGGGCCTTTGAAGTCCATGCTGAGGCGTTCAAAGGGACGGGAAGCCTTTATCAGGTGTGCTTTCTCTGGCCGCCTCGATGGAGTAGGGCAGGTTGCGGGTCTTGATAAAATGGAAGAACGAGTGACCCCCGGGTGGCAGAGGTCCTCATGCAGGGCTCGGAGGCGGTCCACTTGTGCGTTGGCACATGTGCTGCGGGACAGGGCATCAGGAGGCTCGTTTAGCTTCCCGGGACGATACAAGATCTCGTAGTTGTAGGTGGAGAGTTCGATCCTCCACCGCAAGATCTTATCGTTTTTTATCTTGCCCCGCTGTGCATTATCGAACATGAAAGCAACCGACCGTTGGTCAGTGAAGAGAGTGAATCTCCTGCCGGCCAGGTAATGCCTCCAATGTCGCACAGCTTCTACTATGTCCTGGGCCTCCTTTTCGACTGGGGAGTGGCGGATTTCGGAAGCATGGAGGGTACGTGAGAAGAAGGCCACGGGTCTGCCCGCTTGGTTGAGGGTGGCCGCCAGAGCTACGTCAGACGCGTCGCTCTCGACCTGGAAGAGGAGGGACTCGTCGATGGCGTGCATCGTGGCCTTTGCAATGACTGCTTTGATGCGGTTGAAGGCCTGGCGAGCCTCTATCGACAGGGGAAAAGCTGTGGATTGGATCAGGGGACGGGCCTTGTCCGCATAGTTGGGGACCCACTGGGCATAGTAAGAGAAAAACCCTAGGCAGCGCTTCAGGGCCTTGGAGCAGTGAGGGAGGGGGAACTCAATAAGGGGGCGCATGCGTTCAGGGTCAGCGCCTATAACTCCATTTCGCACTATGTAGCCGAGGATGGCGAGGCGGTCGGTGCTAAACACGCATTTATCCTTGTTATATGTAAGGTTAAGGATCTTTGTGGTCTGGAGGAATTTTCGGACGTTGGCGTCGTGGTCCTGCTGGTCGTGACCGCAGTTGGTGACATTATCGAGATACGGGAATGTTGCCCGTAAACCGTACCGGTCAACCATTCGGTCCATCTCACGCTGGAAGACCGAGACCCCGTTGGTGACACCGAAGGGAACCCTTAAGAAGTGATAGAGCCGCCCATCTGCCTCGAAGGCAGTGTATATGCGGTCTACTAGTGCGGATGGGGAGCTGGTAGTAGGCGGACTTAAGATCCACCGTGGGAAGACCTTGTAATGCGCGATCCTGTTTACCAGGTCGGATATGAGGGGGAGAGGGTACGCGTCCAGCTGCGTAAACCTGTTGATGGTCTGACTGTAGTCGATGACCATCCTATGCTTCTCCCCGGTCTTTACCACCACTACTTGAGCTCTCCAGGGACTGTTGCTAGCTTCAATGACTTCTTCCCTCAGTAGCCTTTGGACCTCTGACCTAATAAAGATCCGGTCCTGGACACTACCGTCTGCTCCTGGTGGCGACGGGTTTACAATCCGGGGTGAGGTTCGCAAACAGGGAAGGCGGATCGACCTTGAGGGTCGCGAGGCCGCAGACAGTGAGGGGGGGGGGGGGGGTTATAGGGCCGCCGAATTTGAAAGTTAGACTTTGGAGATTACACTGGAAGTCTAAACCTAGGAGTGTGGCCACGCATAGGTGGGGAAGGACGTAGAGCCGGTAATTTTTAAACTCCCTTCCCTGGACTGTGAGGTTTGCTACACAAAACCCCTTTATCTCTACTGAGTGGGAACCGGAGGCCAGGGAGATTTTTTGATTAACGGGGTGGACGGAGAGAGAACTGCGCCTTACCGTGTCGAGGTGTATGAAGCTCTCCGTGCTCCCAGAGTCGATTAAGCAGGACGTCTCGTGCCCGTTGATTAGTACTGTTGTTGTAGCAGTTGAGTGTTCGAGGCCAGGACTGATCCAGGGTCGCCGAGGCTAATCTCAGCAGGTGAGTGTTCTCTTCGGGCGGTGTGCGGTCAGCCGAGCTGGGGTCCTCGGGTCCATCCAAGATGGCGGCTCCCATTGGTCGCACATGGCTCGGGGAGCACAAAATGGCGGCGCCCATCCATCGAATGTGGTGTGCAGGACAAGATGGCGGCGCCCGGGGGCCGCATGTGGCCCTGGAGTAGGAAGATGGCGGCGCCTGCTGGCTGCACGGGGACAGAGGAGAGGTTTGTGGTGGTGGTCCACATTCGCCGCCGGAGACCGCGGCGACCGCACGGGCCTGGCATACCACCACGAAGTGGCCCTTTTTACCGTATCCCTTGCAGGTGTTTGCGCGGGCCGGGCAGCGCTGCCGGGGGTGCTTGGCCTGCCCGCAAAAGTAGCAGCGGGGCCCCCCGGGGTTGCCAGGCCGCCTTGCAGCACAAGCTTGTGGGGGGATAGGGTATGTCTTGGGGTCGGCTGTGGAGGGGTTCCACGCTGCCCAGGGGGCTGCCGCGCGGTCGGCAACGTAAGCGCGGGCGTTTCTGGAGGCCACATCCAGGGAGCCTGCAAGGGCCCATGCCTCCTTGAGGCCTAGCGTGTCTTTTTCCAGCAATCGCTGCCGGATTTGGGAGGACAGCATACGTGCAACGAAAGCATTCCGGATCAAGAGTTCTGTGTGGTCGCACGCCGAAACTTGCGGGCAGCTGCAGTTTCTCCCCAACACCAGGAGCGCATGGTAGAATTCTTCCAGCGATTCCCCAGGGATTTGTCACCTCGTTGCTAGCAGATGTCGGGCATAGACCTGGTTTACCGGACGAATATAATGTCCTTTTAGCAGCTCTATTGCTGCATCGAAGTCTTCCGCGTCCTCGATGAGGGTGTAAATTTCCGGGCTCATCCTCGAGTGCAGGACTTGCATTTTCTGTTCAACCGTGGGTGTGTTTTCGGCCGTTCCGAGATATCCTTTAAAACACGCCAGCCAGTGCTTGAAGATTGCCGCTGAGTTCGCCACGTGGGGGCTGAGTTGCAGACACTCTGGCTTGATTCGGAGATCCATCCTTTTAAATATAGCTTATTAAATTGATGCACAATCAATGACCACTAAAGCGAGGTTGTCGTCCAACTGAAGGCTTTAATAAGCTAGGTGTTTCCCCAGCAGCTCAGGTACAGAATGAAGGCTGCTGGGGCAGCACGGGCTCTTATACCCCACCTGCAGGGCGGAGCTACCATACAGCTTGACCAATAGGAAACATACAATATCTACCAATGGTGTTCCAGCATTACCAGGTACAGTAATACCCCTACACAGACTACCACAAACCTCATCACACTTAATGGGAATTATTGGGAACTATAAATATTTTACTGATTTTTAATACATTTATGTGCAATAATTTTATTAAATATCATAAGTGTATTGATAATTCATGACAGAAACAGAAGTACAGATATTTTTATATCATAAACATTACTATTACATGAGAGCATGTTTATTTGTAACATTTTAATATGAGTTATAACATCATTATTCTAATCTTCTGAGAAACTAATATTCAGTTTACATCGATATTAATGAAACAATATCAACATTAACATGAACCTTGCTTATAAAACATTGTTATTGCTTATGTCAGCTTTTGCTGCACGTGTGGGAGCCGGTCTGGTTGTGTGACCATCATGCAAGTGATGGGATGAGGACTCCAGCCTATTCTGTCGTTTGGCCTCATTGTGAGGTTGTGCATTTTGCATTTTGCAGCTGCCCGTGGACCACCGGCAGGACCTCCACAGACCATCAGTGGTCCATGAACTATACTCTGGAGTATGGGACATGAAATGCAACGATGCTGTATGGTGATGATGCCAGCACAATCAATAACTGTTCTGAAGAAGTCATATTGGATTCAAAACATTGGGGCGCAATCTCCCAGACTCCCCAGAGTCCCATAGCGTGAGATTAGCCGGGACTAACGGCGATGCGGGTAGATCGGGGGCCTCAGCAGGGAACTCCCTGACGAGGCCACGCTTTCGGAACTGAGAAGCCCTGCCCGCCTCAACTCCTCAGTGCAGCGAGAGATCCGTTAAATGGCGTCCCAATCTCCCAAGCCCCTGCCGAGACCCCCGAACCCCTCAAAGCCCTAATTCACTATAAGGGG
Source organism: Scyliorhinus torazame (assembly GCF_047496885.1). Lineage (NCBI taxonomy): Eukaryota > Metazoa > Chordata > Chondrichthyes > Carcharhiniformes > Scyliorhinidae > Scyliorhinus > Scyliorhinus torazame. Next base: position 200,735,196 of record NC_092707.1, on the reverse strand, counting down.
TCTCCGCCCCCTCCTTCCCTCCACACCTGTACAGGGCATCCCGCAGCCCGATCACCGCCATGCAAAAATGCCTGGCTGCTACCCAGGTTGCACTGCCAAGCTGGCAGTGCCAGGGTGCCCAGGTGGCACCAGCAGTGCCAGGATACTACCCTGCCCAGAGGGCATGCACCTGGGTGCCTCCGATCCCTTGGGAGAACCCACATGTGCTGTTCCGCCTGGTCTCCCTTTGTGAGGGCCAGCATTGAACGGTGCTCTCCCGAGATGTCCAAGGTGAGGGGCTCAGATCCAACGCCTTGGTTAAACCTGGGGTGCGCATATTAGAATGAGACTAGCATCTCACTCTAATATGCAGATTTTCCAGAAAGTGATCCCACCCATAATGGGTGGGATTCACATCATGGCGTTTCGCGGGATCCATTAGATCTCGTGAGGTGAGGCAAGCCGGGTAGATCCCGGAAGTGGATCTCCCAGCATCTACCGGTTGCGTAGCGCCGTTCCGCACTGCTTTTTGGGTGCAACACGGCCGGTAGACCCCGGCCTTCAACTCAATTTCTTGCTCCACGGGTGCCACCTGACCCGCTGAGTGTTTCCTGCACTTTCTGTTTCTATTACAGGATGAGGGTTTTACACACGACCTGCGCGACCTGGCATGGCCCGCGTTTTCCGGTTCTACGGAAGATCAATGAAAGAGCCGAATATCATGCTGGCTGGCTTCTTAAGTGGACGGTCAGCGTGAAGCATGTCCGGATGGGGGTGGGGGCGTGGTGGGCGCCAGGTCCAATGGCGGGGAGTTTAAAGGTGGCTGCCAGAGACTGCTGAAGACAAGGGTCAGAGGGTGGTCTGCATCATGGCAGCAGCAACACCCGGAAAACACTCCAGATGGGAGGGCACATCAGGTAGGCAGCCAGCCCGCAGATTCTCGGATGACTGTCAGTGTGTCATTGTGGAGGCAGAGTTTGCCAGGAGGGACATCCTTATGCTAAGGGATTGAAGGAGGAGGCCACCCAACTCACCAAGACGGTCCGGGCAGAGTTGGCAGCTGAGATCAGCTGGCACGACCTGACCCGGCACAGGTGGATATAATTCCGGAAAAAGTTCAATGTTCTCCTCTGCTCAGCAGAGGTGAGTTCTGAATTGGCATGGTCCAGTGTGGAGAACTGAGGAAAGGTTCCCATCCCGAGTTGCGCTCATGGGTGTAGGAATTAGGAATCTCAGAACACACCTCTTCCCGTGTATATTACCGCTGGGAGAAGTTCTGATACCCTGGGTCCATCAAAAGCTCAGGTGTGCAGCAGTGTTGGGAACGTCCCCAGGGGTCGCAGGGGTGAAGTAATGGGATAGGGGTCAGTATGGTATGGTGCTGGAGGTGGAGGGTTAAGTACTGAACTGAGCTTTGCACTGACAGAGAAACGCAGCCCTAGTAATGCGACTGGTGGCGAACCTGGCAATCCTCGCCAGCTGGGGGACCTAACGCTTGAGTGCGAGAGAAGAGGAAAGTCTCCAGGTCCGGAGAGGTTGGAGTCTCTGAGGAAGGTAAGAGCCCAGTGGGCAGAAGCAGGACGGGCGGAGCGTGAAAAGAATGTAGGATCTTTTCATTCCCTCATAAGGACTTTGGAGAAACTGTGTCCAGTGATTCACCAATCACTAAGCCACCATGATGCCATTGATATAACTCGCACCTGGCTGTATATCATGGACAGTGATGGTGTGATCTGACTAATAGTTCAGACTGATTGTTTTCCTTCCTCAGATCCTCCTGAGCCAGCCAGGAAGGGACGACCAGGGCAGGCACTCACAGCACAGATACTGGCACTTGAGTGGGCAACAGAGCGTCAGCTCAGTTGGTTGTGCACAGTGGTGAGGGCACATCACACTTGCTGGAGTAGATGGTGGAGGTAAGGAGTGCCCAGTCGGAGGGCTGCTGGAGACCAGGACCATGATGAGTCCGAGGCAGAAGGTGAGCCTCGGGAGTCGTCAATCAAGCGGCAATTTTCTGTATGTCTAGCGGGATACACGGGGAATCAGTGCCTGGTGAAAGACATTTGGGGCAGCAAAGCTTATTATTGAGGCAGTGATGTGACATTGGGTTCATGGCATGGATTTGTGTAAAATGTTTGGGAAGGAGGTGGTGCCCTTGGTCACAGACAGAAGGCAGGCCTTTGCAGCCTAGTTGAAGGATGCTGAATCAAGGCCTTTGTGGTGTCCCTGCCTCCTTGAATGTTCCTCATTTCAGCCTCTTCATCCCCTCCATTTTGCCTGCCTGGGCTCGGCATCTGAGTTTTCATTGGATTCCTTGGCTGAGGCAAGTGAACCTGGTCCAGTGGTTTCTCCTCTGGAGAGAGTAAAATTATACAGAGCACAGCAGACAATGATGATGATTCCAAAGTTGTGCAGGTTAGGTGGATTGGCCATGATCAATTGTGCCTTAGTGTCCAAAGATGTGCAGGTTAGATGGGGTGACTGGGTTAGGGAGATAGGGTGGGGAGTGGGCCTAGGTATGGTGCTCTTTCAGAGGGTTTGTGTAGACTCAATGGGTTGAATCGCTTCCTTCTGCGCTGCAGGAATTCTACGAGTGGCACTCATTCTGGGGGATATTGCAGGCCACCCCTAGTAGGTCCAGCCATCAGAAACTCATTTTCAGCAGGCCTATTATCCTCTCCAGTTTGTGGAGACATGGCAGCGATGGCATCGCTCCTCTGCCACTGACCTCGGGTGCCCGAGTGATGTCATCAGCCATTTTTTCAAGGGATCCCCTGTCACCCAGCAACCAGCCGTCAAAGCAAGCTGAAGCCGTAAACTGCCTTGGCGCCTAGGAGCGTCTCAGGATGTAGGCATCATGGGAGCGGCCAGATTATCTCACACAAACCTATAGAATCTGGGTCCAGTGATTGGACACTATTTGAGCATTCATGGAGTGAAACCCCTTCCTATTGACAAAGGCATCCGCTTGGCGCCTGGATGGCCACATTCCACCCCCCCCCCCCCCCCCCCCCCCCCCCCCGCCCCCAGAAAGATTGAAGTTAAGTGCCACTGTGAATTTGACAGCCACGGGCATTGGTTATCCACCTGCACTATCTCCGGCCCAATCATCTGGCAAATGGACGTGACAGCTTTTCTTGAAAGCTGGAGCCTCCTGTGACAATGGATCTCTGTCGTGTAGAGGTAGTTGGATTGCTGCCTATACACCCAAGCAGCTGGATGGTGGCATCCTCGGCGGGGATGTCCTCTTTGCCCTCCCTACTAGCCCTGAACACCTTGTGCTTGCACCTCTCCTCTGAGGTGATGCCTATGACAACTTGGCCTCCTCCCTCTTTGACCCCTGTCTTCCTCCTCAGGGCAGGTGCTCCCTGCTGAACATACAAGACCTGTCTGCAGAGTTGCAAATGGACTTGTAATGATATGTATATATGTAGACAAGTAAAGGGTTAATTATTACATCTCAGTATAACACAACCACTAGAGGGCACCACTAGTTCCCAGTATAAATATGAGAACTCAGGGGATCTTGGGTACTTCTAACCAGGGGTTTCTAGACAGTAGAGTGTAAGAGAGGTAGATCACAGCATAGTTAATATTAGATAGGAGCAGCACGTGTAGTTTAAGTTAGTTATTACTTTAATACAGATTACTTGATTACTAGTTATAGTTCTGTGGAGTGTGCAAACTCAATATTAATTAATCATTATTCAATAATCAGTTTTTCTTTAAGTTAGAGAGTGGTGTTCTTCAGAATCCCACCATCAGACCATTCTGGATTACGAAGCAAAGAGTAAGGACATATTACCAAAGAGTAATATAACAGGGCTGACCCATGCACTGAGGGTTCCCAAAGTGTTGGAAATCTCAGAGAGATGTCGTAAGACTGAAATGTCCAGAAAACTCCAAACAAGGTGTACAGACCTCAGAACAGTGGAAACATTCACAGTAATCTCGTCTAAGCCCACCCCAAACTCTCAATAACCAACTCAGCCTGCCTTTGCTCCTGCTCCCTTTTATCCTTTGGATGACTAATTGACAAAAACAGTTTGTCCGCCTGCCCGCGCTGCCTGCGCACTGATAGAAAAATTGCACCGGCAACGTAAAATCCAGGTCAATTGGAGTTTTAATCCTTCCACTGTGGTTCCTAATTGTCGTGTGCATCTGATTCACACTCGCACTCATGACCAAAATACCGCGACCAGTCTATGAAGACGTTGGGATGCACGGCCATCTTCTTCTCGCGCAATTTCACACATGAGCAACGCAAAATTCTGCCCCAAATTTCCAGCACCTGCAGTATTTTGCTTCTACGATAACAGTGACCTTTGGGTTTACGGGAACAGAAGAAGAATGGTCCTGGGCAACTCATACATACCTATTAGTTTCTGAGCAGGGTTATGAAACCACTCTACATCACCTGGAAGCAGAACAGCAAAGATTCACTGGATTGGTGCCTGTGACGAGAAGGTTTTCCTCTGAAGCTCTGCTGAATAAATTAGGTCTCAATTTCTCTGGAGTTCAGAAGAACGAGGGGTGATCTCCTTGAGACATATATGATTTTGAAGAGGTTTGAAAGAGTGGACACTGAGATATTGGGTGAGATTCTCCACCTTGCGACACTGAAAACGCAAATCACGATCAGGCGGAGAATCGGGCATCCGGCCAAAATCAAGGTTTGTGCCCCACATTGCCACCATCTCCCAGGCAATGTTCCGAAGGGCAGGCTTGAGTCTGTGGCCCTTCACTCCTGACTGGGATGGTACTGTGGATCCACCTGGGACTCCTTACCTCAGGGGGTGGGGAGCATTTTGATGGCTGCAGTGAGTGTGTTGTAAGTGGAGTGCTTAAAAACAGGTCCAGCTGGGTAGCATGGTGGCACAGTGGTTAGCACTGCTGCCTCATGGTGTTGAGGACTCAGGTTCGATCCGGGCCACTGTCTCTGGAGTTTGCACATTCTCCCCGTGTCTGCGTGGGTCTCACCCCTAAATCAAAAAGATTTGTAAGGGAGGTGGATTGGCCACACTAAAATTGCCCCTTAATTAGAAAAAAAATTGTAAAAACAATTACAGGCACTTTGGTGCCAATTCCGGCCCCGATGGTTGGAACGTCCGGTGGGCCGGGAATTGCTTGGAATTCGCGCCAGCAGAGCGTTGGTCCATTCGCATGGGTCCTGAATTGCTCCACAAATAGAGCCCCAAAGGGAACACAAACCACACTCAATTCAGTCCCGGTATTAACACTTAGGGCGGGATTCTCCGTTCCCCGACGTAGATTTCGTAATCCCTTTTTACGATGGAATCCGGGGCGGCGCCTGTTTTCGCAGGCTCCGTCCCTCCAAAACGGCGTCATCGAGGAACGTCACCTGAGGCCCTCCCCCGATCCTCCGCCCCCGATGGGTTGAGTTCCCGACCGCACGGTTGACGTGTGGTCTCAGCAGTCGGGAACCCGGCGTGGCAGCTGTGGACTGTGTCCAGCGCTGCCACAGTCGGGCGGGAACCGTGCTGCTGGCTGGGGGGGGGGGGGGCTTCGGCGAGGACTGGTAAGACTGTTGGGGAGTGGCGAGGGGGTGTCCAGGGGCACTATCTGGCAGGTCGGGTCCACACACAGACATCACGATGTTGCATGGTGCGACCGCTGCAGGCCATTGCTGTGCACATGCGCAGCCACGGACCCGGCAATTCTCCGGCCATTTATTTTGTGAAGGCCGTGTGTTTTACGCGGCGCGACTGCTGGCCCCTCGCTGGTCGGATGATCGGTGCTAGGGCGGCCCAGATTGTTTTGACAATTGTTTTGGGGAATCTAGAACACAGGAGCACAATCTCAGTATAGGGATTGATCATTTAGCACTGAGATGAGGAGAAATTTCTTCACTCAAAGGGTTGTGAATCTTTGGAATTCTCTATTCCAGAGGGTTGTGGATGCTCCATTGTTAAATACATTTAAGGCTGGGAAGACAGATTTTTGGTCTGTCAGAGAATTATGGCATATTTGGAGCGGGTAGCAAAGAAACATTGAAGTCAAAGATTAACGATCGCCAGCAGGCTTGCCGGGCCTTATGGTCTATTCCTGCTCCTTTTTCTTATGTTCTTGGTGAAAAGTAGTGAGGGAAAAGAGGAGTAGGACATCTTAAAAAGAGGTTGCTTGTCTCTGGGAAACTCAATATGCACAGATTAGAGAGATCTGGGTGTAGCCCAGACAGTGACTGGCAAGAGTGATGTCAAAGGAGTGCACAGTCAGATAACAGCCTTTCAAGAACCATCCGTAGCTAGCCTTCCACTCCTCCTCACAGTCATAGATTATCATAGATTATCATAGAATTTACAGTGCAGAAGGAGGCCATTCGGCCCATCGAGTCTGCACCGTCTCTTGCAAAGAGCACCCTACCCAAGGTCAACACCTCCACTCTATCCCCATAACCCAGTAACCCCACCAAATACTAAGGGCAATTTTGGACACTAAGGGCAATTTATCATGGCCAATCCACCTAACCTGCACATCTTTGGACTGTGGGAGGAAACCGGAGCACCCGGAGGAAACCCACACACACGGGGAGGATGTGCAGACTCCGCACAGACAGTGACCCAAGCTGGAATCGAACCTGGGTCCCTGGAGCTGTGAAGCAATTGTGGTATCCACAATGCCGCCGTGCTGCCCTTGTCGGCCATAGAGTGACCATGGTAGAGGCCTTGGAACAGGTGTCTGCTGTTTTAGGATCAAAGGTGTAAATGGGAACTTACAAAGAGGGAAGGGCAAGTAAGGAGAAATAATAACAAAGGTTTTTAAAAAATAATATTTTTATTGAAGTATTTGAAAATTTTTATAACATTAATAAAAACAATAACATCCACATGGCAAAATGAACATTTCCCCCCCAGCCCAATCTTCACACACCTCAACCAAACAACAACAATCTGCACCCCCCCCCCTTGGAATACTGCATCTGCTGACATTTTAATTTTCCCCGAGAAAGTTGACGAACGGCTGCCACCTCCGGGAGAACCCTAACATTGACCCTCTTAAGGCGAACTTTATTTTCTCGAGACTGAGAAACCCAGCCATGTCACTAACCCAGGTCTCTACACTCAGGGGCTTCGAGTCCCTCCACATTAACAAGATCCATCTCCGGGCTACCAGGGAGGCAAAGGCCAGGACGTCGGCCTCTTTCGCCCCCTGAACTCCCGGATCTTCCGACACTCCAAAGATCGCTACCTCCGCACTCGGCACCACCCGTGTTTTTAGCACCGTGGACATTGCCTTAGCAAAACCCTGCCAAAACCCTGCAAGCTTCAGGCATGCCCAAAACATGTGGACATGATTTGCTGAGCTTCCCGCGTACCTCGCACACCTATCCTCTACCCCAAAAAACCTGCTCAATCTAGCCGCTGTCATGTGTGCCCGGTGGACTACCTTAAATTGTATCAGGCTAAGCCTGGTGCACGATGAGGAGATATTAACCCTGCTCAGGACATCCGCCCATAGACCCGCCTCTATCTCTCCCCCAAGCTCATCCTCCCACTTGCCCTTAAGCTCCTCCACCGGAGTTTCCTCCGCCTCCGAAAGCTCCTGGTAAATATCCGATACCTGCCCTTCTCCCACCCAGGTACTGGCAACTACTCTATCCTGTATCCACCGTGGCGGCAGCAGCGGAAAGGCCGGCACCTGCTTTCTCAGGAAGTCGCGCACCTGCAAATACCTAAAACCATTCCCTGGTAGCAATTTAAATTTATCCTCCAAAGCTTTCAAGCTGGGAAAGCTCCCATCTCTTAAGAGATCCCCCATCCTTCTGATTCCTGCCCCCTGCCACCTCCGGAACCCACCATCTAGCCTACCCGGTACAAACCTGTGGTTGTTATAAATCGGGTCCAAATCGATGCTCCCGCCACTCACTTATATCACCCCCCCCCCCAACCCGAACCAGCCCTTTCCAGTTCCTAGAGGCTCTTAACGCCATGGCCAAAGGCTCCCTGGCCAGAGCAAACAGTAACGGGGAGAGGGGGCACTCTTGCCTCAGTGTAGTTTAAAATACCCAGACCTCAGCCGGTTCATACGCACACTCGCTACTGGTGCCCGATAGAGCAACCGCACCTAGTCGATAAAGCTCTCACCAAACCCAAACCTTCCCAGCGCCTCCCACAAGTAATTCCACTCCACCCGATCAAAAGCCTTCTCCGCATCCATCGCTACCACCACCACCGCCTCCCCTCCTTCTGAGGGCATCATAATAACATTTAAAAGCCTTCGAACATTGGCCTTAAGTTGCCTGCCCTTAACAAATCCCGTCTGGTCTTCCCCTATCCCCCCCGGGACACAGTCCTCTATCCTCGTGGCCAGTATCTTAGCCAGCAGTTTGGCGTCCCCATTCAGTAGAGAAATCGGCCTGTATGACCCGCATTGCTCCGGATTCTTCTCCCGTTTCAGGATCAATGAAATCGAGGCCTGCGACATTGTTGGGGGGAGGACTCCCTTCTCTCTTGCTTCATTAAATGTCCTCACCAGCAGTGGGCTCAATAACTCTGAAAACTTCTTATAGAATTCCACTGGGTAGCCGTCAGGCCCCGGGCCTTGCCCGACTGCATACCCTCCAACCCCCTGATTATGTCCTCAATCTCAATTGGGGCCCCCAGCCCCTCCACCAGGTCCTCCTCCACCCTTGGGAACCTCAACCGATCCAGAAATTGCCTCATCCCCTCCACTCCAGCCGGGGGATCCGACTCATACAATTTACTGTAAAAGTCCTTAAACACCTCGTTCACCCCCGCTGGGTCCAGGACCGTATTACCGTCTCTACTCTTTACTCTACCTATCTCCCTAGCCGCCTCTCTTTTCCTGAGCTGGTGCGCCAATATTCTGCTTGCCTTTTCCCCATGCTCATAGATCGCCTCCCCCTTGCCTTCCTCAACTGTTCCACTGCTTTCCCAGTAGTCAGCAGCCCAAACTCCACCTGTAACCTCCGCCGCTCCCTCAGGAGCCCCGCGTCCAGGGCCTCTGAGTATCTCCTGTCCACCTGGAGTATCTCCTCCACTAATCTATCCCTCTCAGCACGTTCCACCTTTTCTCTGTGGGCCCGAATCGAGATTAATTCCCCTCTGACTACTGCCTTCAAAGCTTCCTAGACCATCGCTGCAGAGACCTCCCCCATATCGTTTGTTTCCAGGTAGTTCTGGATGGGCTTGTTAACCAGCCCACAAACCGCCTCGTCCGCTAGCAACCCCACATCCAGTCTCCACAGCGGGCCTTGCCCTCTTTCCACACTGACCCGTAGATCCACCCAGTGCGGGGCATGGTCTGACACTGCAATAGCTGAATACTCAGTATTCACCACCTTTGGTATTAGCACCCTGCTCCGAACAAAAAAGTCGATGCAAGAGTATACCTTGTGCACATGAGAAAAAAAGGAAAATTCCTTTGTCCTCAGCCGTGCAAATCTCCATGGATCTGCACCCCCCATCTGTTCCATAAAACCCTTCAATTCCTTTGCCACAGCCGGCCTCCTCACTGTCCTGGATATTGACCGGTCCAATTCCGAATCAATGACTGTGTTGAAGTCCCCTCCCATGATCAATGTATGTGACTCTAAGTCTGGGGTCTTACCAAACACCCGCCTCATAAATTCCACATTGTCCCAATTCGGAGCATATATGTTCACAAGTACCACTCGCACTCCCCCCAGCTTCCCACTCACCATTATGTACCTACCCCCCTTGTCTGACATGATTCTCCCTGCCTCGAATGCCACTCGTTTGCTGATCAAGATCGCTACGCCCCTGGTCTTTGAGTCCAGTCCTGAGTGGAACACTTGGCTAACCCACCCCTTCCTCAATCTCGTCTGGTCTGTAACCTTCAGGTGTGTCTCTTGTAGCATTGCCACGTCCGCCGTCAGTTCCCTCAAATGCGCGAACACGCGAGCCCTCTTGACCGGCCCATTCAGTCCTCTCATGTTCCATGTGATCAGCCTGGACGGGGGGCTTCCACCCCCCCCCCCCCCCCCCCCCCCCTGCCGACTAGCCATCACCCTTTTTAGGCCAGCTTCGAGCTCGCGCCCCCCGCTTCCTCGAGTCCCCCCTCGGCTGTCGCCGTTCCCGACCTCCCATTTGTCCTCTAATAACAGTTCCTCCCCTGTCAGCAAAGCAGCTTCCCCCCACTCCCTCCACCCCTAGCAACAACACTAAAAACCCAATCCTCCAAGTCAAGCTCCAGCTTAACATCTGACCCATGCTGACTCGATAGCTCCCACCCCTGGCAACAAGCAGTCTCTCTCTCTATTGTTCACTCCTCTCTTCCTCCCACATGAATAAAAATTTTAACAGCATCACATTCCCCAGTAAACAAACAACAGAAAAAAAAAGTGTAGAAACAAACACTTTAGAAAAATAGTCACCCAAAAAGCAGAACTAAATTCAAAGCTCACCCCCCCCCTCAAACAAGGTCCCTGCAAGGCAGATCAACCTTTAACCATCCACACAGCCCATTATTTCACACAGAACTACTTAAAGTTTTTCAATCCAACACCACAAATCACCGCCACAGAACTTCTCTGAGGCTTAAATGTCTTTTAATTTGCCTCCAGCCTCTTTTCTTTAATAAAGGTCCATACTTCATCTGGTGTTTAGAAGTAGAAGTCCCTTTCCTCATGTGTGACCCACAGACGGGCTGGGTACAGCATCCCGAACTTCATCCCCTTCTTAAAGAGGGTCGTTTTTGCCCGATTGAACCCAGCGCGCCTCTTGGCCAAATCCGCTATCAGGTCTTGATAATTACGCAACTCACAGTTCTCCCACTTGCTGCTCAGTTCTTTCTTGGCCAACCTCAAAACGTGTTCCTTGTCCATAAAACGGTGAAAACGTACCACCATGGCCCTCGGCGGTTTGTTCGCTCTGGGCTTCCTCGCGAGGGCTCTGTGCGCTCTGTCCAATTCCAGGGGCCGAGGGAACGCCCCAGCCCCCAACAACTTCTCCAACATGTCTGTCACATAGGCCCTCGCGTCCGATCCCTCACTGCCTTCAGGGAGGCCAACAATTCTGAGATTCTGCCTCCTGGACCTATTCTTCAGGTCCTCCAGCTTCTCCTGCATTCTTTTCTGGCGGTCGTTCATCATCCCCACCTTGATTTCCAGCACGGTTATATACTCCTCATGCTCGGACAACTTTTGTTCGACCTCCTGGATCACTCTCCCGGGGTTTCCTGATTCTGAATCACTTGATCAATCGAAGCCTTAATCAGGTCCAGCGTGTCCTTCTTCAGCTTGGCGAAGCAATCCTCGAAAAACTTCACCAGCTGCTCCGTCGACCACTGCGCCGTCTCCCCGCGGCCCTTGCCCTCCGCCATGCTGTCCCGTATTACCAGCTCTGCTTGCTTCTCCCTTCTAGGACTTTGTCGTCTCACCTGGCCACTTCTGGTCCAACTCTCCATACACCGGAGGGGGATTTCTCCTTACTGTCTCACTCGTCACTGATTTATCGCATAAAATCGGAACAAAACCAGGGGAAAAAGGTCCAAAAGTCCGTTACAGGCGGGAGCTATCATATGTGCGACCTATCCCTCCATGGCCGCCACCGGAAGTCCTCAACAAAGGTTATTAACACCAGGATATCATAACAATCTTTACAGCTCCTTCAGAGGTGAACACACAGATAAAGGCAAAAATGGAACAGGATTATTTTAGCCGAGTTAATAAACAACAAGTAAAATTACATGATAGGGGCTGTTTAGCACAGGGCTAAATCGCTGGCTTTGAAATCAGACCAATGTAGGCCAGACGCACGGTTCGATTCCCGTAACAGCCTCCCTGAACAGTCGCCGGAATGTGGCGACTAGGGGCTTTTCACAGTAACTTCATTTGAAGCCTACTTGTGACAGTAAGCAATTTTCATTTCATTTCATTTCATTTCATAAGGGTTGATGGGTCCATTGGGAAAATGGTGTGGAATTTTGATTACCGATAGGATGGGTGTTATGGTCCTTGAGAGACATTTGGAAAAGAAACATCAGGGATTCTGAACTGGCAATTTGCAAAGAGAAGATTGCACGGCGATTTAAATGCGAGGAGATTTATTTGTGATGGGATCTACATGTGAGAGCATTTAATAGTGAGGGATCTAAATTCAGGGAGATGTAATTATGAGGTTATCTAAAATTGAGGGGGTATAACTGTGAAGTGATCTAAAAGTGAGGAAATTTAATTACGAGGTGATTTAAAAGCAAGGGGATTTATTGTGACGTGATCGAAATTCAAGAAGATTTAATTGTGAGGTGATCTACATATAAGGAGATTTAATTGTGAGGTGGTCTACATATAAGGAGATTTAATTGTGAGGTGGTCTAACCGTGAGGTGATTTAATTGTGAAGACACCTAAATGTGTGGTGATTTAATTGTGAGGTGATCTATAAAAATGGAGATTTAATTGTGAGGTGATCAAAATTTGAAGAGATTTAATTGTGCGGTGATCTATATACAAGGAGATTTAATTGTGCGGTGATCTAACCATGAGGCGATTTAATTGTGAGGGGATCAATATACAAGGAGATTTAATTGTTTTTTAAAATAGATTTTTAGAGTACCCAATTATTGTTTTTCCAATTAAGGGGCAATTGTGCGTGGCCAATCCACCTAACCTGCACATCTTTGGGTTGTGGGGGTGAAACGCACGCAATCATAGGGAGAATGTGCAAACTCCACACGGACAGTGACCCTGAGCTCGATTCGAACCCAGGTCCTCAGCCCCAGTGCTAACCACTGCACCACATGCTGCCCCAAAGCAATTTAATTGTGAGGTGATCTATATACAAGGATATTTAATTGTGAGGTTGTCTAAATTTGAAGAGGTTTAATTGAGAGGGGATTTAAATGTGATGTGATTTCCTGGAGAGGTGATGTAACAGTGAGGAGATTTAATTGTGATCTAAAAGTGAATATTTATAATTATGATACGATCTAAATATGAGGCATTTTAACTGTGAGATTATCTAAATGTACGGTGAGCTAAATGTGAAGTGATCTAAATACGAAGAGGTTTAATTGTGAAGTGATGTAAATACGAAGAGATTTAATTGTGAGGTTATCAAAATGGTAAGAGATTTATATCTAAGGGGATCTAAATGTGAAGAGATTAGAGGTGGTCTAAATGTGAGGCGATTTAATAGTGAGGTGATCTAAAAGAAAAGAGATTTAATTGTAAGGTGATCTAAATGTGAAGAGAGTTAATTGTGAGGGGATCTAAAAGTGAGGTGACAAAAATGTGAGCGAATTTAAATGTGCAAAATTTCACAAGCAAGATCTTGTTTTCCCCCCGCCAGTGTTATAATGAAGTTAAATAAATGTAAATGTATTTATTGGGCTTCCCCGCCATATGTTCACCCCAGGTCCACTGGCTGACAGCTCACACCCTCGCAACATCCGATCTCCAAGGTTGTTTCTCAGAACTCCTTGGCACTCACCATCACAACACCTTCATGTCTAGGTGCATTGCCCACATATGCCACTTGCTTATAGACGCCCCCCCCCCCAATCCATCAAGCGTGCAGCTCACTCACAATGCTCTCTCTCCACGCAGGAGGAGGGTAGAAAGGGTGAAGATGGGGGCGGGGTGCCAGAAATCCAAGTCCTCACCCCTTTGAGGAAAGGGCCCTGGAGATCGCGGGGTTTCCCAAAGAGACAGCAGTTGTCCGACAGCGAGGTTGGCCTGTGCCAGAGAAGAGAGGATTCACTGTCCCTTAATCCAGATGACCTATCTCAAGTGTGTTGCTGATGTCCCACAAAAGTATCCTTCCCTCTCACTGACCACATTTCCACTGTTTTGCAGGATCAACATCTGATGAGACCGGGCCATCCAGAGTCACTGCGCCCCCTGCCAATCGAGACCACCTCGAAGGAGAGCTCTGGGGAGAGCACCGGCAATACGTCACAGCTATCACCCACACCTTCCACCAGCACAGAGACACACACCTCAGTGGGTGACATTAGTAGACAGGATTCGGGGGCACAATTTGGCGAGCACCACACAGTTGCTGATGCACATTCGGTGGAGACAGGAACATCCAAGGGAGACAGCAGTGGGAGGTCTGCTAGATCCCAAGACACAGCTGGGTGAGTCCCAGCCAGATGTCGAGCCGCTGGACAAGGTTCTCCCAGAGCTGGTGCAGATCATAGAACAGAACAGTGAGATTCAGGAGGGGGTGTCAGTGATATTCCAGCGACTGCAAGGTCGATTGGAGGAGTTCCAAAGAGTTCAGGCACAAGAGATACTGCTGGCATTGCGTGGCACCCAGGCCAACAATGCAAGTGTGGCGACCGCAGTGGAAAACCTGGAGTACGATGTCTGCGCCTTGAGTGATAGTGTCCAAGGCGTTGCTCAGTCTTTGATGACCGAGCCAGGGCCTCGACATCAGGTCTCATTCGCTGAGGGATATGTCTGAGACACTGGTGGACATTACCAAGGCACTCCTGAGCATGATCCAGTCACTGAGGACCATCACTGAGAATGTCGACATCATGGTGCAGACAATGGGGGGCCTCTAGTGCTGACACTGCCAGATGACTCAGAGGCTTCTGGAGCTCACTCCAACTGCTCCTCCGTCCCATGGAGTCACCCAGGGCCCTACGGGCAGCCTGGTGAGGGGAGGCGCTGAAGCCCACGTTGGGACCTTCCACCACGGAGACCAAGGCAGTCTAAAGTTCTTCTGATCCCCCCTTCCTGACACCGGTTCATCGGAAGGGCAGTGGGCAGAACAGGTTGGCACCATGATGCCTGTGACATCAGTAAGTCAGCTGGGGCACTCTGGCGCCATGCACTCCAGAGGATGATTGCTAAAGGCATCAAACACTGCAGGCGCAAAAGGCAGAAGTCTTCTGATGTGCATCCTGGGGACACATCTAAACGTATCAGTAGAACACGGAGGATCAAGGAGAGTGAGGAGTACTGAGTGGGCACTGATTGTAGCTATGGGGAATGTGCCAACAGGTTCATCACACTGGAGTGATGTTACATGCACCCTTGGACGGGGAAACAGGGTGGGCAGAGAAGGGGTGTTCTGTTGTGGGGGGTAGAGCTGATGTATACAGCCTCATCTCATGAGAATCTTGGGATGATGAGGGTTTCCTTGGTCCTCCTTGCATTTCGGACCCTTGCCGCTGCCTGCTTCCATCCTCTGGCTCCTCTTCGGGGTCATCCTCCAGCCTCTTCCTCTGATGGGGCTGCATGTTTCTCCTCCTCTTCTTCCACCATGTCGCCCCGCTGCTATGCCAGACTGTGGAGGGCACAGCAGGCCACCGCAAAGTGGGAGAAGCTCTGGGGGGGTGTACCGTATAGCCCCACCAGAGCGGTCCAGGCAGCAGGACTACATTTTGAGCAGCCCAATGCACCGCTCAATGGCAGCACGTGTGGCAGAGTGGGCCTCATTATTAAGGTCTCCGCCTCGGTCTCAGGCCTCCACACTTGCGTCATCAGCCATGAACTCAGCAGGTAATCCTTGTGCATGATCCTGAGGTGGTGGTTGCACATGATCTGAATATTCATGGAGTGGAACCCCTTCTTGGTGCTCGCAGGGTGACATGCATGCCATCGATGGCCATTTAAGTACTTTTCTTTTCCCCAAACACTCACTGGTGCAATAAAGGAAGCTGAGCAATTAACTTTCTCACAGAGAACTCCCACAAACAGCGATGGGTAACTGGATGATTTGGTGTTGTGATGTTTGAGGGATACATATTGGCCAAGATTCCAGGGGGAACTGCCCTGATCTTCTTCAAGACAATGCCATGCAATCTCTATATCCACCTGAGAGAGCAGATGGGGCCTCAGTTTAACCTGAAAGATAGCACCTCCAACTGTGCAGCACTCCCTCAGCACTGCACTGAAGTCTCAGCCTAGATTATGTGCTCAAGTCTCTGGAGTGAGACTTGGTCCCACAAACTTCTGACTCTGAGGCAAGTGTGCTGGTACTGAGTCATGGCTAAGACAGCTCCACAACAAACAGAAATCAAGGGGTGTTGAAAGATTGGGAATTGAAGGTTATTTCCCCCGCTGAAGTTGAAGCAATTTCTTCGAAGCAGTCTGGCATTAACGCTCTCCACATCTTAGTAAACAGCGAGATGGCACTCAGTTTACTTTGTTCTCCCTGGGCAATGGCCTGTTTATGGGTGGTATGGTAGCACAGTAGTTAGCACTGTTGCTTCACAGCACCAGGGTCCCAGGTTAGCTTCCTGCTTGGGTCACTGACTGTACAGAGTCTGCACGTTCTCCCTGTGTCTGCGTGGGTTTCCTCCGGGTGCTCTGGTTTCCTCCCACAAGTCCCGAAAGATGTGCTGTTAGGTAATTTGGACACTCAGAAGTCTCCCTCTGTGTACCCGAACAGGCGCCAGAGTTTGGCGACGAGGCGATTTTCACAGTAACTTCACTGCAGTGTACATGTAAGCCCACTTGTGACAATAATAAAGATTATTATAGATTAATACCCGATGAACAAGAGTTACAAATCAACCTGTATCATTGAGCCAGGAATGATACAAGCAATAGACAATATTGTCACAGAAGAGATATATATCTGCAAATTTCCTTGAAGCTTCTCCCTTCGGAACTGCGGTAAAATGAAGGCTTCTGGTGACAAAGCAGCAGCAGCTTTGAAGCAATTTATTGTCTCAGAGCGACCATTTTAAGTTAAGAGCTTGGAATCCATTTTGGAATGGGTCATTACAACTTTCAAAAAGCATTTATTCATACATCGTACACTAAAAATATACGTAGGCATGAGAAAAACATCTCCAATGGTACGAAGATTCTTTGCTTATGGTACATTACGAGTGGTTTCAATACAGTAACTGGGGAGAAACCGTTCCAGGGGAGGAAGGGTGAATAACCAAGGGTCGCAAATTTAAGATAATTGTCGAAAAATACCACAGGTGAAATGAGGAGAATTTATTTTGTGCCACAGATTGTTATGATCCAGAATGCATTGACTGGAAAGGGAGTGGAAGCAAACTGAACGGCAATTTTCAAAATGGAATTGGATGTACACTTGGAAAAGGGCTTTGGGGAAACGATGAGGTTAGTGGCACTAATTGGATGGCTTTTTCAAAGAACCAGCATTGGCATGATAGACTGAATGGCCTCTATTTCTTCTGTATGACCACACAAGCTTGCAACTTGGCTACATTTGCTGTTGGTTGGAAATTTCTGCATTCACGTACTTGTGGTTCTATTTTTCAGGCATGATCAGCAGATTTCTGGGCTGTGAGATTACTTTTGAACAAATGTTTATTCTTTCTTCTGCCTTGCCAGCTTTGAATTAGTAGTTCTCCAGTATTTCTCCCTGTAGGTGGATTCACTCCTATCAGTCTTCCTGTAAACACTTGTACTAATGCTAATTCGCTCTGTAGTAGGGTGCCACATAAAACTGTGGGAGTTCCATACCCATCACTCTCGCTGTCCTATTTTTTCTGTTATGGCGTGCACTGACCCGTCCAGAAGTCCATTTGACAGTGGACAATTTGGACTTGAAGAGGTGTGAAATGAAATCCCATTCTTTGGCATGCTGCCTGAAGTAATCTTTTACAAACTGTAAGCCCATTAGGTGTTTCATGTCTGGAGAAAATTGGTTTCATGCAATTTATCACCATTTTGCAAGTGGCGGTGTGCAGTTTGCTCACCTCTGGGTAAATGGAATAGTAATTAGTCACAAGCGAGCATCTTTCCCCTGCCAAGTGAACAAAGCAGTACTGACACTCTTGTACGCTTGATGTGAGCTTCAATGGTTTAGTCTACATTTTAACCCGAATGATCAATGTCCTGAATTGTTCCAGATGAAAGCGGTGACTCTGTAACCCAATTTTTATGCTTCTCGTCACTTGTATTCTCTCGTGAATTTTTTTTAACCACATTTTTCTTGCAGGATCTCATTCGTATAATTCCATCTTTTGCTATTAATTCCTCTTTTCCATTCTAATAGTTCTTCAAGACTTAAAAAAAATTGTGACCATCCTTCAATGTTGTTTATTTCAGTATCACAGAGAACTTACGCCCTTCATTCTGAGTTCTGCTTCACTTCTACAATACTCACAATAGCTATTAACCATTCAATACTCCAGTCTGTTTATCATTTGCATTCTGGTCTATTGCTCTTGGTGCTGAATCAGTGCTTTATTAAAAGCTTCTCCAGTGTGTGTATTGCCTCCATGCTATACTTTTGCTGCCTAATAATTGTTGCAAGGGACCAAATTTTACCCTTTCCTCAAGGCAGGTTCTGAGGCGCTCGGATGGAGGGGTGGGGAACATAAAGTTGAATGGATAGAATTCCCCCACCCCCCCTCTCCCCGCCTCCTGGGAACCCCCCCGCCCAAACCCAGATGCAAGTTCACACTTGGGTGGTTTAGGAGACCACAAAGGGTATCCACACCGAGTTGTAGAAGGAAATAATGATTTATTACAATAACTATTATTTACACGGCACAAAAGATCCCAGCTGGGTCTTTCTTCTATGTCAGTACCCAAACTTGCCAACTTTATACAGAGTTTAGCAATACATGGTTTATGGTTCCCTACTCCCTTTACAAGGAGAGCGCACATTCAGCGAGGATCACAGGGAGATTAATCATTGTCACTTCGTAAGTCCTGTGTGGGTTATGACAAGTGGGCAGGGCCTTACGTGGGAATCCCGCCCTTTCACAATTAAGGGCCATTTAAGGGCCTTTTACCACCTAGCCTCAATTGGCGGGAGCCCGTGTGGGTAGGATGGGAAAGTGATATTTAAACTTTTCCCTATCTCGGGTGGGAAGAGGACTCACTCTGAAGCCCCCTCAGATTTGGGACCTTGGAGCTCTGAGACTCCCTCCCTGCATGGTGTAGCTCCCTGATTCTGAAGGTGGACACATATCCCACCCATTGCCAATCAATGCTAGAGTGAGCGTTAAGTGACTGGGAGCTTGAGAGTAATGAGTTACATGCCGACTTTCGGGACTAGTACTGGAGCCATTACAGGTTGAATGAACTTTCACAGGAAGATGCTCAGAATAACAGCTTGTTCTCAATATCTGGATATATTTAACCTGTACCAGTGAATAAATGTCATTTATCACACTTTTGCAGTGACTTATTCCATCAGTTGGAATTGTTATTGGTTTTTCAGGATCATAGAACTTTGGACCCAGTTCTTACCCGAGCAGCCCTTTTATGGCGAGCCATTTTTCTTCCTGTTCATCCAAAACTCTGCTTTCTATGTTGTAACCCATTCATTCTGTGTCCTAGTGCTTGTTTACCTTCAATGGCTCCCTGTGCTCAGTTTTGAAATCCTCATTCTGGTGTTCAAATCCCTTCATGGTCTCGGCCCACTCCATCTCTGTAGCTTTATCCAGCTCTGGTCTCTTGTGCATTTCTCATATCCCTTATCCCATTCTTGGCAGCAATGTTTTTATCCAAATAATCTCTGAAACTCCTTTACTCCACGTCTTACCCCACTCTCCTCGTTTAAAAGTCTCCATCGGAACTATCACTGTGGTCAGCTGTCATAATGTCTTCTTAGTGTGATTTTTGTTTACCTTATTACTCTCCTGTGAAGTACTTTAATTAGATTAAAGGGACTATTAAAATGAAAGTTGGTGTATCAGAATCTAATTTCATTCAGTAGTACTTTCTCACAGTTTTGCAAAATCTGATACTTCTTTTCTCCTTCAAAGGTTTGACGCAAATTTAGCAGTTAATTCATTTTTAAAAAAAAATATTTATTAATGTTTTTTAACACAATTTTTCTCCCTTACAAACAATAACATCCCCCCCACTCGTAACAAAAAAACCCGAGAAATTGCGCAGAGCAAGATATATACATGGCAAAATGATATATTTACACAGCTTTGTACACTGGCCCTCACCCGTACGTGCCAGTTTCCCCAACCCTTCATGTTATCTCTTGCTCATCCACCCTCCCAGGCAATCCCCCCTTCCCCCCCCCCCCTCCCAGGACGTCTCCCCCCCCCCCCCCCCCCCCAAGGTTGCTGCTGCTGCTGACCGACCTTCCTCTAACGCTCCGCGAGATAGTCTAGGAACGGTTGCCACCGCCTGTAGAACCCCTGCGCAGACCCTCTCAAGGCAAACTTAATCCTCTCCAACTTTATGAACCCAGCCATATCATTTATCCAGGCCTCCAGGCTGGGGGGCTTCGCCTCCTTCCACATTAGCAAGATCCTTCGCTGGGCTACTAGGGACGCAAAGGCCAGAATTCCGGCCTCTTTCGCCTCCTGCACTCCCGGCTCGTCCACTACTCCGAATATTGCTATCCCCCAGCTTGGCTTGACCCGGACTTTCACCACCTGAGATATTGCTCCCGCCACTCCTCTCCAGAACCCCTCCAGTGCCGGGCATGACCAAAACATATGGACATGGTTCGCCGGGCTCCCTGAGCACCTTCCACATCTGTCCTCTACCCCAAAGAACCTACTCAACCTCGCCCCCGTCAAGTGCGCTCTGTGGACCACCTTAAATTGTATCAGGCTGAGCCTGGCACACGAGGAGGAGGAATTAACCCTACCTAGGGCATCAGCCCACAGACCTTCCTCGATCTCCTTCCCCAGCTCCTCCTCCCATTTACCCTTCAACTCTTCTACCAGCGCTTCCCCCTCTTCTTTCAACTCCTGGTGTATTTCCGACACCTTGCCCTCCCCGACCCATACACCCGAGATCACTCTATCTTGAACTTCTTGTGCCGGGAGCAACGGGAATTCCCTCACCTGTCGCCTCACAAAAGCCCTCACCTGCATATATCTAAAGGCATTTCCCGGGGGTAACTCGAACTTCTCCTCCAGTGCCCCTAGGCTCGCAAATGTCCCGTCGATGAACAGGTCCCCCATTCTTCCAATCCCTCCCCGATGCCAGCTCTGGAACCCCCCGTCCATCTTCCCCGGGACAAACCGGTGGTTACCCCTGATTGGGGACCACACCGATGCTCCCATTGCACCCCGGTGCCGTCTCCACTGGCCCCAGATCCTTAGCGTTGCCGCCACCACCGGGCTCGTGGTATACTTTGTCGGCGAGAGCGGCAGCGGTGCCGTCACCAATGCCCCCAGGCTCATTCCTTTACAGGACGCCATCTCCATCCTCTTCCATGCCGCCCCCTCTCCCTCCATAACCCACTGGCGGATCATAGCCACATTTGCTGCCCAGTAGTAGCTTTAGCAGTTAATTCATGAGGCCTAGAAATTAGTACCTGGTCAATTGTAAGACTTTCATATTGTCCGGTTTAACACCTCCACCAACAAACTCAGCTCAGGGGCCCTAGATAGATATTTATCTCGGGATTTTACCTTGATTCTCGCAATACTTTTAGGTATCTTCCGATCTTCATGTTGCTGTTATGATGAACACTGCACCATTTTACCATCCATCAATCATTTTGATACAGTTAACCTACTCAGTCTGTTAAGAGTGGTTTAGAATGAACTTCCAGAGCAAAGGTAATGACAAAGGGCAGTCATCTCTCATAAGAAGTATTATAAATGCCTGAACATGAAAAGTGCTTCATTCAGTTTTAGCTGCCTGAATGGATCTGACTTCCTGTGATATTTCACAACAGCAAACTAGGCTACAATTTCATTTCAAATCGGAAGATTGTGATTTTCCCTCTTATTCGGCTGGATTTTCATCCTTGAGGCAGGTAATGGGAGTCAGGAGAATTCTCAGCTTGGCCTGCTCGTATCGGGAGAAAATTCCAGAAAAGATTGGATTTTCATTCAGTGGGGTGGGAGTCGGGTTCCGAGATCCAGTCGGGCCAGCCGACCTGGCAGAGAGCTCGGAAGCAGCCACAGGAGCTGCAGGGCGCTGAGGGGGCTGTTTAAAAGGCCCACCTCTGTGCTGCGGGGCCTCGTCCTAGTTCTGAAAAAAGTAGACTTCCGGTTGCGGCGATGCGGAGTTAAGCCGCACATTTCGGCAGCTCCCGCTAGAACGGACTTTTGGGCTCGCCGGAGGAGCCCCAACGGAACTTTTTTGATCGAATCCCGTGTGGGAAGGTGAAGTAAGGTCCCCCTTCCATCGTGTATGGAGGGGACTAGAAGTGGAGGGACAAAAAAATAAGCTTTGGAGCAGCGGCAGAAACGAGGGGGAGAAAACAAGATGGCGGAGGGCTGAGATCGAGCAGCATGGGGGCCGGACCAGCAGGAGTTTCTCAGGCGCTGTGTGGATGAGCTTAAAAAGGAGGTGCTGGCGCCAATGCTGTTGGCGATCGAGGGGCTGAAGACGACCCAGAAGGCCCAGGCGGTAGAGCTCCGAGAGGTGAAGGAAAAAAACAATGAGATCGAGGACGAAATCTTGGGCCTGGCGGTGAAGATGGAGGCGCACGAGGCGCTGCACAAGCGGTGGGCCGAGAGATTCGAGGTCCTGGAGAACAGGTCGTGGAGGAAGAGCCTCCGGATCCTAGGTCTCCCCGAAGGAGTGGAGGGGGCTGATGCTGGGGCGTATGTGAGCACGATGTTCCATTCGCTGATGGGTGCGGAGGCCTCTTCGAGCCCCCTGGAGCTAGAAGCCGCCAAGGTCGATAGTGGCGAGGTTCCATCGTTTCACGGACAGAGAGAGTGTCCTGAGATGGGCCAAGAAAGAGATGGGCCAAGACAGAGAGAGTGTCCTGAGATGGGCCAAGTAGATGGGAGAATGCGGTGATTCGAGTCTACCAGGACTGGAGCGCGGAGGTGGCAAAAAGGAGAGCTGGCTTCAATCGGGCCAAGGCGGTGCTGCATAAAAAAAAGGTGAGATTCGGAATGCTGCAGCCAGCGCGACTGTGGGTCACGTACCAGGACCGACACCACTATTTTGAAACGCCAGAAGAGGCTTGGACCTTTATCCAAATGGAAAAATTGGACTCGAACTGAGGGGCTGTGGTAGTGGGGGAGATGTTGACTGTATACAGGGTTGTAAATATGGGTAAAGAATGTTTCACGGGTTGGACGATGAATGGGGATGGGGGAAGAGTTTTTGATGGGGGGACAGTGGGGAATGTGGGCGTCGGTACTGGAGGGAGGTGAGACTCGGGGAGGGGGGAATTAGGATAAGGCCGCAACAGGAGCTGCGCCACGGGGCGGGGCTGGCTTGGGAAAGCGCGGGCTTTTACCCGCGCTAGCGAGGGAGGGGGGAGGAGCGCAAGGATGAGGAGGGATTTCCACACGGGGGGAGGGTCAACGGTTAGGCAGGGGGGGGGCGGGGCGGGGTCAGCAGGAGTCAGCTGACTTACGGAAGTATAATGGGGGGAGCAAAAGAGCTAGATTTGGATCTAGCGGGGAGTGGGGGAGAGGGGGGGAGACTAGGGTTGCTGCTGCAATGGCCGAGGTGGTAGCACCCCCCCCCCCCCCCCCCAAATCCGGCTGATCACGTGGAATGTGAGAGGCCTAAATGGGCCGATTAAGAGGGCCCGAGTGTTCGCGCACTTAAATGGACTGAAGGCGGACGTGGTCATGCTTCAGGAGACACATCTGAAGGTGGCAGATCAGGTCTGGTTAAGAAAGGGATGGGGAGGACAGGTGTTCCATTCGGGGCTGGATGCAAAGAATAGAGGGGTGGCAATGCTGGTTACTGGTGGGGAAGCAGGTGTCGTTTGAGGCCAAGAACATAGTGGTGGATAACGGAGGCCGGTACGTGATGGTGAGTGGTAGGTTGCAGGGGACGGGGGTGGTATTGGTAAATGTATACGCCCCGAACTGGGACGACGCTGGATTCATGAAACGTATGTTGGGGCGTATCCTGGACATGGAGGTAGGAAGCTTGATAATGGGGGGGGACTTCAACACGGTGCTGGATCCAGCGCTGGATCGTTCCAGATCCAGGACCGGAAAGAGGCCGGCTGCGGCCAAGGTGCTCAGGGGGTTTATGGACCAGATGGTGGGAGTAGATCCGTGGAGATTTACCAGGCCTTTAGCCAGAGAATTCTCTTTTTTCTCCCATTTACACAAGGCCTACTCCTGGATAGATTTTTTTGTTCTGGGCAGGGCATTGATCTCGAAAGTAGAGGGAACGGAGAATTCGGCCATAGCCATTTCAGACCACGCCCCGCACTGGGTGGAATTAGAGCTGGGGGAGGAGAGGGACCAACGCCCGCTGTGGCGGGTGGATGTGGGACTGTTGGCAGATGAGGAAGTATGCGGGAGGGTGCGGGGGTGCATCGAAAGGTATCTGGAGGCCAACGACAACGGGGAGGTGCAGGTGGGAGTAGTATGGGAGGCGGTGGTCAGGGGAGAGTTAATCTCCATCAGGGCTCATAGAGAGAAGAGAGAGGGTAGGGAAAGGGAGAGGTTAGTGGGGGACATTTTAAGAGTGGACAGGAGGTATGCAGAGGCCCCTGATGAGGGACTACTCAGGGAGAGGCGAAGTCTCCAAACGGAGTTCGACCTGTTGACCACAGGGAAGGCAGAGACACAGTGGAGAAAGGCACAGGGGGCGATGTACGAATATGGGGAGAAGGCGAGCCGGATGCTGGCACATCAGCTCCGTAAGAGGATGGCAGAGAGGGAAATAGGTGGAGTCAAGGATGGAAGGGGAACTACGGTGCGGAGTGCAGTGAAAGTGAATGAGGCATTCAAGGCCTTCTACGAGGAGCTGTATAGGTCCCAGCCCCCACGGGGAAAAGATGGGATGCGACGATTCTTGGACCAACTGAGGTTCCCGAGGGTGGAGGAGCAGGAGGTGGCTGGTTTGGGGGCGCCAATTGGGGTAGAGGAGCTGGTTACAGGACTGGGGAGCATGCAGGCAGGGAAGGCCCCGGGGCCGGATGGGTTCCCGGTGGAGTTCTATAGAAAGTATGTAGACCTGTTAGCCCCGTTGCTGGTAAGGACTTTCAATGAGGCAAGGGAGGGGGGGACCCTGCCCCCGACAATGTCGGAGGCGATGGTCTCTTTGATCCTGAAGCGGGATAAGGACTTGCTGCAATGTGGTTCGTATAGGCCGATCTCGCTCCTCAACGTAGACGCCAAGTTGCTGGCAAATGTGTTAGCTACGAGGATTGAGGACTGTGTCCCGGGGGTGATTCACGAGGACCAGACGGAGTTTGTAAAGGGCAGGCAGCTAAATACCAAAGGGCGGAGGCAGCTGAATGTGATTATGATGCCATCGGTGGAGGGGGAGGCGGAGATAGTGGCAGCTATGGACGCGGAGAAGGCCTTTGACCGAGTAGAGTGGGAGTATCTCTGGTGTTGAAGAGGTTTGGGTTCGGGGGAGGGTTTATTAGTTGGGTTAAGCTCCTGTATAAAGCCCCGGTGGCGAGTGTGGTCACAAACCGGCGGAGGTCGGAGTATTTCCGGCTGTACCGAGGGTCGAGGCAGGGGTGCCCCCTGTCCCCCCTGCTGTTTGCACTGGCAATTGAATCTTTGGCCATGGCGTTAAGGGAGTCGGGGAATTGGAGGGGGTTGGTGCGAGGGGTTGAGGAGCATCGAGTATCGCTGTACGCAGACCACCTGTTGCTGTATGTGGCGGATCCAGTGGAGGGGATGGTTGAGGTCATGCAGACCCTAAGGGAGTTTGGAGACTTCTCGGGCTATAAGCTCAATGTGGGAAAGAGCGAGCTCTTTGTGGTGCATCCGGGGGATCAGGGAAGAGGGATAGACGACCTACCGCTGAGGAGGGCGGAAAGGAGCTTTCGATACTTGGGGATCCAGGTAGCTAGGAGCTGGGGGGCACTGCACAAACTTAATTTGACGCGGCTGGTGGAACAGATGGAGGAGGACTTTAAAAGGTGGGACATGTTGCCACTCTCGCTAGCGGGTAGGGTACAGTCGATTAAAATGGTGGTCCTCCCGAGGTTTCTTTTTGTATTCCAATGCCTCCCAATTGTGATTACCAAGGCCTTCTTTAAGAGGGTAAGCAGGAGCATTATGGGATTTGTGTGGGCGAGTAAGACCCCGAGGATAAGGAGGGGGTTCCTGGAGCGTAGCAGAGATAGGAGAGGGTTGGCGTTGCCGAATCTGAGTGGCTACTATTGGGCAGCCAATGCGGCGATGACCCGTAAGTGGGTGATGGAGGGAGAGGGGGCGGCATGGAAGAGACTGGAGGTGGCGTCCTGCAAAGGAACGAGCCTGGGGGCGCTGGTGACGGCACCGCTGCCGCTCTCGCCGACAAAGTACACCACGAGCCCGGTGGTGGCGGCAACGCTAAAGATCTTGGGGGCAGTGGAGACGACACAGGGGTGCGATGGGAGCCTCGGTGTGGTCCCCGATCAGAGATAACCACCGGTTTGTCACAGGAAGGATGGACGGGGGGGGGGGGGGGGTTCAGAGCTGGCATCGGGCAGGGATTCGAAGAATGGGGGACCTGTTCATCGATGGGACGTTTGCGAGCTTAGGGGCGCTGGAGGAGAAATTTGGACTACCCCGGGAAATGCCTTCAAGTACATGCAAGTGAGGGCATTTGTGAGGGGCAGCTGAGGGAATTCCCGCTGCTCCCGTCACAGGGGATTCAAGACAGGGTGATTTTGGGCGTATGGGTCGGAGAGGGCAAGGTGTCGGCGATATACCAGGAGATGAAAGAAGAGGGGGAGACTCTGGTAGAGGGGCTGAAGGGTAAATGGGAAGAGGAGCTGGGGGAGGAGATTGAGGAGGGTCTATGGGCTGATGCCCTAAGTAGGGTTAATTCCTCTTCCTCGTGTGCCAGGCTTAGCCTGATACAATTTAAGGTTGTCCACAGAGCGCATATGACGGGGGCGAGGCTGCGTAGATTCTTTGGGGTGGAGGACAGATGTAGGAGGTGCTCAGGAAGCCCGGCGAACCATGTCCGTATGTTTTGGTCATGCCCGGCACTGGATAGGTTCTGGAGGGGAGCTGCGAGAACAGTATCTAAGGTGGTGAAATTCCAGGTCAAGCCAAGTTGGGGGCTAGCACTATTTGGAGTAGCGGACAAGCCGGGAGTGCAGGAGGCGAAAGAGGCCGGCATTCTGGCCTTTGTGTCCCTGGTAGCCCGGCGAAGGATCTTGTTAGTGTGGAAGGATGCAAAGCCCCCCAGTGTGGAAGCCTGGATAAACGATATGGCAGGGTTTCTTAAGTTGGAAAGGGTAAAGTTTGCCTTGAGAGGGTCTGTGCAGGGGTTTTCCAGGCAGTGGCAACTGTTCCGAGACCATCTCGCGGAGCGTTAGACGGAGTTCGGTCGACAGCAGCAGCAACCCAGGGCAGGGGGGGGAGGGGGGGGGGATATCTCTTTCTGGGGGCGGGGGGGGGGAAAGGGAGTGATAGGGAAGGTGGGTTCTTCGGGGGGTGGGGGGGCATCTGAGCAAGGAAATACATAAACGATCCGGAAAACTGATGTGTACTGGAGGAATCCAATGTACAAAGTTCTGTATCATATTGATTTGTCATGTTTCTGTCTTGCTATGCAAGTTTTTTCTTCTTTTTTGTTACGGGGCGCTGGGGGGGGGGGGGGGGGGGGGGGGGAGGGGGGAGAAGGGGTGGGGGGGGGGGTTTATCTGGTGGAAAATTCTGTTAAAAATTCTTAATAAACATACTTTCAAAAAAAAAAGTTCTGAAAAAAGTAAGGCCCTCAGCTCTCACATCCCACACACTCCCTGTGCCTGTCCATGTCACCCCATGCTCCCAACAATCTCCTATGACCTTGCATGCTAAGGTATGGCTCCCACCACCCTCTATTACCCCTAATGCCTTGCCATGCCAAGCTATGGCACTTTAATGCTCAGTCACTCACTATACCCTGTATAGAACTAATGAATCCTGTAGTGACAATAGTATGTATAAAATAGTTTTTTTTAAAAATGTCATTCAGTAGTAACCTTCCACTTTCTTAAAAAACAACTCCTTTTTACTCTAGGCCATTACAAATGTAAATTATCCAGGCCCCTTAAAGTATCAATAGCTGAAACTGCAAGCACTGAAACTGATACCTCTTTATCTTGTGTAAACAAACATTGTGCAAATGACAGAAGAGACCAGAGAACCAGAGCTGTCAATAAAGTAATGTTTTCCCTGAGGGTTTGCTGAGAGCCCAGAAATTCATTAGAATACGTAAATGCCTGAGCCCCAGGGAAAACATTGCTTGATTGACATGAGTTGTCCATTCCTAATTGCTGCTGGGAAGGTGCTGGTGAACTCCCTTCTTGAAAGCAACTGAGACATTTACTGTCGTTTCAGAGGGCAGTTTAGAGTCAACCTGGTGTTACATGTAGGTCAGACTGCGTAAGGTCAGCAGATTTCAGATTTCTTGCCCTCAAGTGAACCTGATGGGTTTTTATAATGATCCTGATGTCTCACGATCACCATAACTGAGATTAGCTTTTCATTCCAGACTTATTTAATTAATGGTATTTATATTCCCCCAGTTGTTATGGTGGATTTGAATCCAAGTTTCTGGATCATTAATCCATTAGTAGTCCAGTAACATAAAATTATGCTACCATAGCCCCAATCTACTGTCTGCCAACTCTGTAACCGACTGTATACTTGCCGAGGCAATGCTTTCACCTGGGCTCCAATGTTAAATTTAAATACTGTAGAGTAAAGTCACTATGTGACTTTGCATATTGTTTCTAAGCTGTAACAGTTGATGATTGTAAATCACAGAACAAGAAAAATCAAGTCCAATCTGTGGAGAATATAGGTCGTTGCAGAAAATTAATTAAGTGCAGCAGTTGAAAGACAAGCAAACAAGAGCCATGGGCAGTACTATTCATGACACACCGGGAGGGGGCGGTTTGGCTCAGGTGGCTGGACAGCTGGTTCATGATGCAGAGCGAGGCAAACAGCACGGGTTCAATTCCTGTACCGGCTGAGGTTATTTATGAAGGCCCTGCCTTTTCAACCTTGCCCCTCGCCTGAGATATAGTGACCTGCAGGTTAAATCACCACCAATCAGCTCTCCCCCTTAAAGGGCATAGCACCGTGGCTCTTGTTTGCTCATCTTTCAACTGCTACACTTAAGTAAATTTCTACAACAACCTATCTTCTCCACAGATTGGGGTACTGCTTGTGGACTCCATCCCATGTGCCACCTTCCTCTGAGCTGTAGCCAGACAATACTGGGGAGCCTATTAACTATTAGAACCCACTGCTCATTTACAGAGTAAAGGAAGAATCTGGAGACAGTCTTTCCTCAACAGAGTTTATTCACAAAACCTAGAGAACACAAGCACAAGTCTTCCTTTTCCTTCCCCACACAGGTGGAAACAGGCTCTTACATATACTTCAGAATAATGCCCTTACCTTTCCCCAATTAGTAACAATTGCTCTCACTTTCAACAAGAGCAAGCACTTCACTGTGACACGATTGTAACATTAACATCAACAAGTTCGGACTCCAGCTGGATCTTCGTTGCTGGGGGCAGGCCAGAATGGAAGTGGAGAGGTGGTGGCATAGCAGTACTGCCATTGGATTGGTAATCCAGAGACTGCAGGATAATGCTCTGGAGACTTGAGTTCTGCTGCTGCAGATGGTGAAATTTGAATTCAATAAAAATCTTTGGAATAAAAGTTTTATGATGATCATGAATCAATTGTCATAAAAACCCATCTGGTTCACTAATGAATCTGGCATCCTTACCTGGTCTGGTAATGTGACTCTTAACTGCCTCCTCAAGGGCAATTAGGGATGGGCAATGCTAGCCCAACCAGTGACACCCATGTCCCATGAATGGATAAAAACATATAAAATTTTAAAAGTCTTCAAAAACTGGCATTGATGTCCTATGTGCTGGTCTGCGGCCTCCATTCCTAACCTAGGTGATTTCGTGAAGGAGGGCGGCCCGCAGTAATGATTAGGCCATTTAAGGAATTCATGAGGAGCTTGTTTTTGAATCTTTCCAAATTTTCACAGAGCCAGTCGGTTTTCAACAGCTGTTCAATGCAGACCAGCTAAAAGGTGGCAAGGATAGGGTCAGCAGCATTTTAAGTGGAGAAGTTCCACTGATAAGTTTCAGTGAAGGGCTTTAGTGGCCCATCACAGAAAAACTCATATTTCTTTTCACAAATTCTCTTGTGCAGGTTAGGTGGATTGGCCATGCTAAGTTGCCCCTCGTGTCCAAAAGGTTGGGCAGGGTTGCGGGGATAGGGTGGAGACGCGAGCTTTAGTGGGGTGCTCTTTCCAAGGGCCAGTGCAGGCTCGATGGGCCGAATGGCCTCTTTCTGCATGATTCCATCTGCTCCAGCCAAAAAATGTTGCAAGTCTGCACGTTCCATTTTTCAAATTTACAGGTTCCCAATCAGCAGTCACAGCAATGGCTGAAGAGCCAATTAGCCTGTCTCCACCATCTTATCCCTTTCAAGCATATTTCAAAGCACATTTCCAATTTATTTTGGGAAGTTCAGTTGATGCATATTGCACAAGGAAGTGGTGACGATGTCATAAGAGGGCACCAGAGTAAAAAGACAACAGGATAAACTTTGGGACTTTGACTTGAATTGGAAATCAAAGCTGGTTTGAAATTACTTTGAACCCATGTTTATTATTGTGGGGTCGTGGAATAGTATGTGGAAAAATGAAATGAAAATCACTTATTGTCACAAGTAGGCTTCAAATGAAGTTACTGTGAAAAGCCCCTAGTCGCCACATTCCGGCACCTGTTTGGGGAGGCTGTTACGGGAATTGAGCCGTGCTGCTGGCCTTCCTTCAAAGCCAGCGATTTAGCCCTGTGCTAAACAGCCCCTTTGGAATTGGCATGCGAAAGAAGTTCCAAAAGCATTGAGGGTCCAGGGTCCAAATATGCTTGAAAGGGAAAAGGGGAAGAAGACATTCCCATTGACGAACCCTTTGAAAAGCTGGCACAGGCATGTTGGGCCAAATGGTCTTCTTCTGTATTGTATGAATCTACAATTCAATCTTCTTTAAACAACATATTTAGCGCACACAAACCAAACCATCACATCCAGGATGCCAATCACATCCAGCCAGCCATCAGTATTACTTCCACGTCTTATTAATGGTTCGCTTGTTAGTCCATAAGACCATAAGGCCATAAGACGTAGGAGCGGAAGTAAGGCCATTCGGCCCATCGAGTCCACTCCACCATTCAATCATGGCTGATTTCAACTCCATTTACCCGCTCTCTCTCCATAGCTCTTAATTCCTCGAGAAATCAAGAATTTATCAACTTCTGTCTTAAAGACACTCAACGTCCCCGGTCTCCACCGCCCTCTGTGCAATGAATTCCACAGACCCACCACTCTCTGGCTGAAGAAATTTCTCCTCATCTCTGTTCTAAAATGACTCCCTTTTATTCTAAGGATGTGCCCCTGGGTCCTAGTCTCCCCTGCTAATGGAAACAACTTCCCTACGTCCACCCTATCTAAGCCATTTATTATCTTGTAAGTTTCTATTAGATCTCCCCTCAACCTCCTCAACTCCAATGAATATAATCCCAGGATCCTCAGACGTTCATCGTATGTTAGGCCTACCATTCCTGGGATCATCCGTGTGAATCTCCGCTGGACCCGCTCCAGTGCCAGTATGTCAATCCTGAGATGTGGGGCCCAAAATTGCTCACAGTATTCTAAATGGGGCCTATCTAATGCTTTATAAAGCTTCAGAAGTACATCCCTGCTTTTATATTCCAAGCCTCTTGGGATAAATGACAACATTGCATTTGCTTTCTTAATTATGGACTCAACCTGCAAGTTTACCTTTAGAGAATCCTGGACTAGGACTCCCAAGTCCCTTTGCACTTCAGCATTATGAATTTTGTCACCGTTTAGAAAATAGTCCATGTCTCTATTCTTTTTTCCAAAGTGCAAGACCTCGCACTTGCCCACGTTGAATTTCATCAGCCATTTCTTGGACCACTCTCCTAAACTGTCTAAATGTTTCTGCAGCCTCCCCACCTCCTCCATACTACCTGCCCCTCCACCTATCTTTGTATCATCGGCAAACTTAGCCAGAATGCCCCCAGTCCCGTCATCTAGATCGTTAATATATAAAGAGAACAGCTGTGGCCCCAACACTGAACCCTGCGGGACACCACTCGTCACCGGTTGCCATTCCGAAAAAGAACCTTTTATCCCAACTCTCTGCCTTCTGCCTGACAGCCAGTCGTCAATCCATGTTAGTACCTTGCCTCGAATACCATGGGCCCTTATTTTACTCAGCAGTCTCCCGTGAGGCACCTTATCAAAGGCCTTTTGGAAGTCAAGATAGATAACATCCATTGGCTCTCCTTGGTCTAACCTATTTGTTATCTCTTCAAAGAACTCTAACAGGTTTGTCAGGCACGACCTCCCCTTACTAAATCCATGCTGACTTGTCCTAATCCGACCCTGCACTTCCAAGAATTTAGAAATCTCATCCTTAACAATGGATTCTAGAATCTTGCCAACATCCGAGGTTAGGCTAATTGGCCTATAATTTTCCATCTTTTTCCTTGTTCCCTTCTTGAACAGGGGGGTTACAACAGCGATTTTCCAATCCTCTGGGACTTTCCCTGTCTCCAGTGACTTTTGAAAGATCATAACTAACGCCTCCACTATTTCTTCAGCTATCTCCTTTAGAACTCTAGGATGTAGCCCATCTGGGCCTGGAGATTTATCAATTTTTAGACCTCTTAGTTTCTCTAGCACTTTCTCCTTTGTGATGGCTACCATATTCAACTCTGCCCCCTGACTCTCCTGAATTGTTGGGATATTACTCATGTCTTCTACTGTGAAGACTGATGCAAAGTACTTATTTAGTTCCTCAGCTATTTCCTTGTCTCCCATCACTAGATTACCAGCATCATTTTGGAGCGGCCCAATGTCTACTTTTGCCTCCCCTTTGTTTTTAATGTATTTAAAAAAACGTTTACTATCATTCCTAATGTTACTGGCTAGCCTACCTTCATAATTGATCCTCTCTTTCCTTATTTCTCTCTTTGTTATCCTCTGTTTGTTTTTGTAGCCTTCACAATCTTCTGACTTCCCACTACTCTTTGCCACATTATAGGCTTTCTCTTTTGCTTTGATGCATTCCCTAACTTCCTTTGTCAGCCATGGCTGCCTAATCCCCCCTCTGATAACCTTTCTTTTCTTTGGGATGAACCTCTGTACTGTGTCCTCAATTACTACCAGAAACTCCTGCCATTGCTGTTCTACTGTCTTTCCCACTGTGCTCTGCTTCCAGTCGATTTTCGTCAGTTCCTCCCTCATGCCCCTGTAGTTACCTTTATTTAACTGTAACATCTTTACATCTGATTCTACCTTCTTTCTTTCAAATTGGAGATTGAATTCTACCATATTATGATCACTGCCTCCTAAGTGTTCCCTTACTTTAAGATCTTTAATCAAGTCTGGCTCATTACATAACACTAAGTCCAGAATGTCGTGGGCTCCATCACAAGCTGTTCCAAAAAGCCCTCCTGTAAACATTCAATGAATTCCCTTTCCTTGGGTCCACTGGCAGCATTATTTACCCAGTCCACCTGCATATTGAAGTCCCCCATGATCACTGTGACCTTGCCTTTCTGACATGCACTTTCTATTTCGTGGTGCATTTTGTGCCCCTGGTCCTGACCACTGTTAGGAGGCCTGTACATAACTCCCATTATGGTTTTTTTGCCTTTGTGGTTCCTCAACTCTACCCACACAGACTCCACATCATCTGACCCGATGTCGTTTAGTGCTATTGATTTAATTTCATTCCTAATTAGCAAGGCAACCCCGCCCCCTCTGCCCACCTCTCTGTCTTTTCGATAGGTTGTGAATCCCTGGATGTTTAAATGCCAGTCCTGAACCCCCTGCAACCACATCGCTGTGATGCCTACCACGTCAACCTGCCAGTCACAATCTGGGCCACAAGCTCATCTACTTTGTTCTGTACACTGCGTGCATTTAAATATAGCACCTTTAATTCTCTATTGACCGTCCCTTTTTGTTTTCTTAGTGTGGTGGACCTTGGTTTACTGAGCCTTTCCATACACTGTGTCATATTTTGTGGGATGGGGCCTATCGTAACCTCTCCTGAGTTCTGTCTTTTCGTGCTTTTTTGTATTCCTAAGCAGCTACACTTCCCACTGATTACTTCACCTCTTGGTTCCCTGATTTTCCCTTCCCCCCCAATCTCTAGTTTAAAGTCCTATTGACCACCCTATTTACTCTTTTCGCCAGAACACTGGTCCCAGCTCAGTTCAGGTGGAGACCATCCCAACGGTATAGGTCCCCCCTGTCCCAAAACTGATGCCAGTGTCCCATGAAAAGGAACCCCTCCTTCCCACACCACTGTTTCAGCCACGTGTTAACTTCCCTTATTCTTGTCTCCCTATGCCAATTTGCACGTGGCTCGGGCAGTGATCCGGAGATTATGACCCTTGGGGACCTGTTTTTTAATTTGAATCCTAGCTCTTTATAATCTCTAAACAGGTCCTCTTTTCTAGACTTGCCTATGTTGTTGGTACCGACATGGACCACAACAACTGGATCCTCCCCCTCCCTCTCCAGTATCCTTTCAAGCCGGTCAGAGATGTCCCGCACCCTAGCACTGGGCAGGCAACATACCATGCGGGACTCTTTATCTTGCTCACAAAGGATACTATCTATCCCCCTGATAATAGAATCCCCTACAACTACAACTTGCCTATTTACTCCCTCCCCTTGAATGGCCTGCTGAACCATGGTGCCTTGGTCAGCTGACTCATCCTTCCTGCAGCCCTGTTCGCCATCCACACAGGGAGCAAGTGCCTCATACCTGTTGGACAGGGTCAAGGGCTGAGGCTCCTGAGTTCCTGACTGCTGGTTCCCTTTACCTGCCTCACTTGCAGTCACACCCCGCTGTCCCTGGCCACTGGCAGGATTTAAACTACTTACTCTGACAGGTGTGACTGCCTCCTGAAACACAGTGTCCAGGTAAATCTCCCCCTCCCGGATGTGCCTCAGTGTTTGAAGCTCAGACTCCAGCTCATCAACTCTGAGCCGGAGCTCTTCGAGTAGCCAACACTTACTGCAGATGTGGTCGCTGCAGCTCGCAATGGGATCTGCCAGCTCCCACATCAAGCAGCTCAAGCACATCACCTGACCAGCCATCACTAATTCATTAATTAGTTTAATTTAGAGGACTTCCGGGTGCGGCGATGACCAGCTGAGTCGCACGTTTCGGCAGCTCCCGGGGAAACGGACTTTTGGGCTCTTGATAGGAGCCCCAACGGCAATTTTGACGGCTAAAAACACTGTGCGGTAAACCAGAAGGGAATCCCCCCTGGATACGGATGAAAAAAGGAGGAGAAAGTGGCCGGATTGCAGTGGATCCTTTAGAACAGCGGCAAGGAAGGCAAGCAAAAACCAAGATGGCGTCGGAAGGTGGCAGTTTAACATGGGGCCCTGAACAACAAGAGTTCTTGAAATGCTGTGTGGAAGAGCTCAAAAAGGAAATGAAGAAAGAGCTGTTGGCCCCGATACTACAGGCGATCGAAGGGCTAAAGGAGGAACAAAAGACCCAGGAGCGGGATCTTCGGGTCGTGAAGGCAAAGGCAGCCGAGAATGAGGACGACATGCAGGGCCTCGTGGTGAAGACGGAGACGCATGAGGCACATCAGAAAGGATGTGTGGAAAGGTTGGAGGCACTGGAGAACAACGCAAGGAGGAACAACCTGAGGATTCTTGGTCTTCCTGAAGGTGTGGAGGGAGCGGACGTCGGGGCATATGTGAGCACGATGCTGCACTCGTTAATGGGAGTGGAGGCCCCAGCGGGTCCGTTGGAGGTGGAGGGAGCATACTGAGTGATGGCGCGATGGCCGAGAGCAGGAGAAATTCCCAGAGCCATAGTGGTGAGATTCCTCCGTTTTAAGGATAGAGAAATGGTCCTTAGATGGGCAAAGAAAACTCGGAGCAGTAAATGGGAGAACGCGGTGATCCGCGTTTATCAAGACTGGAGTGCGGAGGTGGCGAGAAGGAGGGCGAGCTTTAATCGGGCCAAGGCGGTGCTTCATAAAAAGAAGATAAAATTTGGAATGCTGCAACCGGCAAGACTGTGGGTCACATATTGAGGGAGGCACCACTACTTTGAGACGGCGGATGAAGTGTGGACTTTTATTGTGGAAGAAAAACTGGAATGAGCGGGTTATTAAAAAGAACGTTTGAACAAAGTGGTGGGGCGAATGTGGGGGGCAAAGAGGGGGATTAAAAAGGGGGGAAAGAGGAGTTTTATGTACTAATCCTGCGATGTGGTAACTTTTCTCTCTTCCACAGGTGGTGATGGGGGGAGGAGGGGAGGTGGAGGAGATGGGGCGTTGGCCATTGGGGGCGGGGCCAAGGGAGAAGCGCGGGCTTGGTTCCCGCGCTATG
Organism: Scyliorhinus torazame; assembly: GCF_047496885.1. NCBI lineage: Eukaryota > Metazoa > Chordata > Chondrichthyes > Carcharhiniformes > Scyliorhinidae > Scyliorhinus > Scyliorhinus torazame. Next base: position 200,699,029 of record NC_092707.1, on the reverse strand, counting down.
ATAATCATGGCGGGAATAGAGAAGCAGGAAGGAGGGGGCGTCGCACGGTGCGAGCCGAGGTCACGGGGGGAAGCCGAGGTCGGCCAGAGTTTGCTGACTTCTGGGAGCAACATGGGGGGAGTAATTACGCTAGCGGGGGATCTAGCGGGGGGGGGGTGGGAGGGGGGAATTACTGGGTTGCTGCTACTGGGGAGAGCGGGGAGCTGGTATGGGAGGGGATGGGCGGGGGGGGGCACCGCCTGGGGGAGATACAGCTGCGTGGGAACCGGGTGAGGAGCTGGAAAAAGGTGATGGCTAATCGACAAGGGGGGGGGTGTAGGAAGCCCCCCAACCCGGCTGATCACGTGGAACGTGAGAGGGCTGAACGGGCCGATAAAGAGGGCACGGGTACTCGCACACCTTAAGAAACTTAAGGCAGATGTGGTTATGTTACAGGAAACGCACCTGAAACTGATAGACCAGGTTAGGCTACGCAAAGGATGGGTGGGGCAGGTGTTCCATTCAGGGCTAGATGCGAAAAACAGGGGGGTGGCTATATTAGTGGGGAAGCGGGTAATGTTCGAGGCAAAGACTATAGTGGCGGATAACGGGGGCAGATACGTGATGGTGAGTGGCAAACTACAGGGGGAGACGGTGGTTTTGGTAAACGTATATGCCCCGAACTGGGATGATGCCAATTTTCTGAGGCCGATGCTAGGACGCATTCTGGACCTAGAGATGGGAAAGCTGATAATGGGGGGAGATTTTAATACGGTGTGGGAACCAGGGCTGGATAGGTCGAAGTCCAGGACTGGAAGGAGGCCGGCAGCAGCCAAGGTACTTAAAGATTTTATGGAGCAGATGGGAGGTGTAGACCCGTGGAGATTTAGCAGACCTAGGAGTAAGGAGTTCTCGTTTTTCTCCTATGTCCATAAAGTCTACTCGCGAATAGACTTTTTTGTGCTGGGAAGGGCGTTGATCCCGAAGGTGAGGGGAACGGAGTATACGGCTATAGCCATTTCGGATCACGCTCCACACTGGGTAGACTTGGAGATAGGGGAGGAAACAGGAGGGCGCCCACCCTGGAGAATGGACATGGGACTAATGGCAGATGAGGGGGTGTGTCTAAGGGTGAGGGGGTGCATTGAAAAATACTTGGAACTCAATGATAATGGGGAGGTCCAGGTGGGAGTGGTCTGGGAGGCACTGAAGGCAGTGGTTAGAGGGGAGCTGATATCAATAAGGGCACATAAAGGAGAGCAGGAGAGTAGGGAACGGGAGCGGTTGCTGCAAGAACTTCTGAGGGTGGACAGGCAATATGCGGAGGCACCGGAGGAGGGACTGTACAGGGAAAGGCAAAGGCTACATGTAGAATTTGACTTGCTGACAACGGGTACTGCAGAAGCACAGTGGAGGAAGGCACAGGGTGTACAGTATGAGTATGGGAAGAAGGCGAGCAGGTTGCTGGCCCATCAATTGAGGAAAAGGGGAGCAGCGAGGGAAATAGGGGGAGTGAGGGATGAGGAAGGAGAGATGGAGCGGGGAGCGGAGAGAGTGAATGGAGTGTTCAAGACATTTTATAAAAAATTATATGAAGCTCAACCCCCGGATGGGAGGGAGAGAATGATGGGCTTCTTGGATCGGCTGGAATTTCCCAAGGTGGAAAAGCAGGAAAGGGTGGGACTGGGAGCACAGATCGAGGTAGAAGAAGTGGTGAAAGGAATTAGGAGCATGCAGGCGGGAAAGGCCCCGGGACCGGATGGATTCCCAGTCGAATTCTATAGAAAATATGTGGACTTGCTCGCCCCGGTATTGACGAGGACCTTTAATGAGGCAAAGGAAAGGGGACAACTGCCCCCGACTATGTCTGAAGCAACGATATCGCTTCTCTTAAAGAAGGAAAAGGACCCGCTACAATGCGGGTCCTATAGACCTATTTCCCTCCTAAATGTAGATGCCAAGATCCTGGCCAAGGTAATGGCAATGAGAATAGAGGAATGTGTCCCGGGGGTGGTCCACGAGGACCAAACTGGGTTTGTGAAGAGGAGACAGCTGAACACGAATATACGGAGGCTGTTAGGGGTAATGATGATGGCCCCACCAGAGGGGGAAACGGAGATAGTAGTGGCGATGGATGCCGAGAAAGCATTTGATAGAGTGGAGTGGGATTATTTGTGGGAGGTGTTGAGGAGATTTGGTTTTGGAGAGGGGTATGTTAGATGGGTGCAGCTGTTGTATAGGGCCCCGATGGCGAGCGTGGTCACGAATGGACGGGGATCTGCATATTTTCGGCTCCATAGAGGGACAAGGCAGGGATGTCCTCTGTCCCCATTATTGTTTGCACTGGCGATTGAGCCCCTGGCGATAGCGTTGAGGGGTTCCAAGAAGTGGAGGGGAGTACTTAGAGGAGGAGAAGAACACCGGGTATCTTTGTATGCGGACGATTTGCTACTATACGTGGCAGACCCGGCGGAGGGGATGCCAGAAATAATGCGGATACTTGGGGAGTTTGGGGATTTTTCAGGGTATAAATTGAACATGGGGAAAAGTGAGTTGTTTGTGGTGCATCCAGGGGAGCAGAGTAGAGAAATAGAGGACCTACCGTTGAGGAAGGTAACAGGGGACTTTCGTTACCTGGGGATCCAGATAGCCAAGAATTGGGGCACATTGCATCGGTTAAATTTAACGCGGTTGGTGGAACAAATTGAGGAGGATTTTAAGAGATGGGATATGGTATCCCTGTCACTGGCAGGGAGGGTGCAGGCGGTTAAGATGGTGGTCCTCCCGAGATTCCTCGTTGTGTTTCAGTGCCTCCCGGTGGTGATCACGAGGGCTTTTTTTAAAAGGATTGAAAAGAGCATCATGGGTTTTGTGTGGGCCGGGAAGACCCCGAGAGTGAGGAAGGGATTCTTACAGCGTAGCAGGGATAGGGGGGGGCTGGCACTACCGAGCCTAAGTGTGTATTATTGGGCCGCTAATATTTCAATGGTGAGTAAGTGGATGGGAGAGGAGGAGGGAGCGGCGTGGAAGAGATTAGAGAGGTCGTCCTGTAGGGGGACTAGCCTACAGGCTATGGTGACAGCCCCATTGCCGTTCTCACCGAGGAACTACACCACAAGCCCGGTGGTGGTGGCTACACTGAAGATTTGGGGACAGTGGAGACGGCATAGGGGAAAGACTGGAGCCTTGGGGGGGGTCCCCGATAAGAAACATCCATAGGTTTGCCCCGGGGGAATGGATGGGGGATATGGAATGTGGTAAAGAGCAGGAATAACGCAACTGGAAGATCTGTTTGTGGATGGGAAGTTTGCGAGTCTGGGAGCGCTGACCGAGAAATATGGGTTGCCCCAAGGGAATGCATTCAGGTATATGCAACTGAGGGCTTTTGCGAGGCAACAGGTGAGGGAATTCCCGCAGCTCCCGACACAAGAGGTGCAGGACAGAGTGATCTCAAAGACATGGGTGGGGGATGGTAAGGTGTCAGATATATATAGGGAAATGAGGGACGAAGGGGAGACTATGGTAGATGAACTAAAAGGGAAATGGGAAGAAGAGCTGGGGGAGGAGATCGAGTAGGGGCTGTGGGCAGATGCCCTAAGCAGGGTAAACTCGTCGTCCTCGTGTGCCAGGCTAAGCCTGATTCAGTTTAAGGTATTACACAGGGCGCATATGACTGGAGCACGGCTCAGTAAATTTTTTGGGGTGGAGGATAGGTGTGCGAGGTGCTCGAGAAGCCCAGCGAATCATACCCATATGTTTTGGTCATGCCCGGCACTACAGGGGTTTTGGATGGGGGTGACAAAGGTGCTTTCAAAAGTAGTGGGGGTCCGGGTCGAACCAAGCTGGGGGTTGGCTATATTTGGGGTTGCACAAGAGCCGGGAGTGCAGGAGGCGAGAGAGGCCGATGTTTTGGCCTTTGCGTCCCTAGTAGCCCGGCGTAGAATATTGTTAATGTGGAAAGAAGCCAAGCCCCCGGGGGTGGAGACCTGGATAAATGACATGGCAGGGTTTATAAAGCTAGAGCGGATTAAGTTCGTTCTAAGGGGGTCGGCTCAAGGGTTCACCAGGCGGTGGGAACCGTTCGTCGAATACCTCGCAGAAAGATAGATGGAATGGAAAAAAGAAGGCAGCAGCCCAGGAGCGGGGGGGGGGGGGGGGGGGGGGGGAGGGGGGGGGGGGGGAGGAGGAACCAGAAGGACTCTCAGGGTTGTTAATATATACTGTATAATATGTATAGGTCGTTGCGACAGATAATTATATATTGGACTGTTAAATTATATTTTTGGAGAGTGTTACTTGTGATAAGGCAGTTGCCAATTAGGGTTAGTTTTCATTTTTGTTATTTATTATTTATTCATTTTTTGTTTATAAAATAGGTCATTGTTATTTGTGTTGTTATAATATTGTGTAAAGGATGCACAATGTACTGTGTTGGTTGACCAAAAATTTTCAATAAAATATTTATTAAAAAAAAAGTAGTTTAATTTAACTTTACGAGTTTAGCTGTGTTTTTTTTTAAATTTGGGGCAGATTTGCTATCAAACAATCAGATCACAGCTTCCCTCTGACATCACTTTTGGAAAACAAAACAAAACTGGAAAACAGGAAGTTACCGTTAGGTTTTTATACTCACAGAGACTGCTCCACCTCCTCCGAACAGCTCCGAATATTAGGCCCGAAGAAAGAGAGAGAACAAAACAGTTGGGAAAAAGCACCTACTCCCACTCTTCACCGAATTACCTCACTGCACCAAATTACCAAATTCTCACTCAATCTGTGTCTCACTCACTCAGGCTGTGTCTCCTTGACCAGCGCAATGCTTACTAAGTGCACTTTCTGTCTATGTTTTATACAGACTTTAGGATGACTCACACTAAAACTTCAAAGAGAAGAATACAATGTGTACCTTTGTGCCCCTTAACAGGCCTCAGGTGACTGCCAGATAACTGCCTCTCAGCAATTAGGGTGGGGGCAGCTTCAGCCAATCAGACACTAATCTACACTGCACTTTTAACTGAAAAACAGCACAATTAGATGAACCACTTACCTTTCCTGGTTACCTCACTGCACCAAATTACCAAATTCTCACTCTGTCTGTGTCTCACTCTCTCAGGCTGTGTCTCCTGGACCAGCGCAATGCTTACTAAGTGCACTTTCTGTCTGTCTTTTATACAGACTTTAGGATGACTCACACTAAAACTTCAAAGAGAAGAATACAATGTATACCTTTGTGCCCCTTAACAGGCCTCAGGTGACTGCCAGATAACTGCCTCTCAGCAATTAGGGTGGTGGCAGCTTCAGCCAATCAGACACTAATCTACACTGCACTTTTAACTGAAAAACAGCACAATTAGATTAACCACTTACCTTTCCTGGTTACCTCACTGCACCAAATTACCAAATTCTCACTCTGTCTGTGTCTCACTCTCTCAGGCTGTGTCTCCTTGACCAGCACAATGCTTACTAAGTGCGCTTTCTGTCTGTCTTTTATACAGACGTTTGGATGACTCACACTAAAACGTCAAAGAGAAGAATACAATGTGTACCTTTGTGCCCCTTAACAGGCGTCAGGTGACTGCCAGATAACTGCCTCTCAGCAATTAGGGTGGGGGCAGCTTCAGCCAATCAGACACTAATCTACACTGCACTTTTAACTGAAAAACAGCACAATTAGATGAACCACTTACCTTTCCTGGTTACCTCACTGCACCAAATTACCAAATTCTCACTCTGTCTGTGTCTCACTCACTAAGGCTGTGTCTTCTTGACCAGCGCAATGCCCACTAAGTGCGCTTTCTGTCTGTCTTTTATACAGACTTTAGGATGACTCACACTAAAACCTCAAAGAGAAGAATACAATGTGTACCTTTGTGCCCCTTAACAGGCCTCAGGTGACTGCCAGATAACTGCCTCTCAGCAATTAGGGTGGGGGCAGCTTCAGCCAATCAGACACTAATCTACACTGCACTTTTAACTGAAAAACAGCACAATTAGATTAACCACTTACCTTTCCTGGTTACCTCACTGCACCAAATTACCAAATTTTCACTCTGTCTGTGTCTCACTCACTCAGGCTGTGTCTCCTTGACCAGCGCAATGCTAGTCAAGCTAGTCCAGACAGACAGTTGGTAACTACAATTGTCTTGCAAAAATAATTATGCTTTAGTATTTAGTCCTTTTCTTGATCCAACCCTTGGATCTATGTTGCTTTCTATACCATCCACACAATTTTCTCTGAGCTCATTCCCCCAAAGTGGGTAGCATTTTTGAGCCCTTGTTTTACTGTTTATTGATCATTTTACAAATTGTAGCATTAAAGGTTTCTTTTTCAGTTCACAACTCCTGATAAGCTCAGACCGTGTTTCATTGACAGCTCTTTTCTCAGACAATTATCTTGAACACCACAAATTGTGATTCTGTCAGTTTGTGGGTTTGACAGTCTGTCCTTCTGGCACATCCTGATCCCATTTTCTACACGCATCAAAAATCAGAATTTCTTTATAAGTCACATTTCATTTAGGATTGTAGCAAGTCATTGTTACATCCAGTATCAAATCCTCACTCCTCAAAAGTTGAAATTATTATATTTGCTGGTTTCCTCATTTGTAGAGTAATGGATGTTTTCATCTAACTTTTATCATGCCATTTTTCTTGGGTTGTGATTTACAAATCCAACTGTTGTTTGATCAAGGTTCAGCAAGATTTAGTGTCACCTAAAGGCTTGATGGCGGATGCTTGCACTCCATATTAACATATCTTGTCTTCTCCTCCTCACCAAGCTCCCCTCTGTCAGTTACTGGCTGCAGCCTTTCACTCAACGTTCCCTTTCATTGTGAGGCCCTGATACTCTTGTGTTTTTTAAATAGTTATCAGGAATTAATGGCACAATTGAAAGGATACAAATAGTTCTGCAGTAAAAGCGAAATACTGCGAATGCTGGAGGTCTGAAATAAAAACGGAAAACACTGGGAAAACTCAGCAGGCCTGGCAGCATCTGTGGCAAAACAAGCTTTATGTTTTGAGTCCATTGTGATTCTCCTTTGGAACTGGAGATCTCTATTTTGGTACAGGTTTTAAGCAATTTCACGTTCAGCAAGCACAGTGTCTGCTTACGAGTTTCATACTGCAGCCTTCCTTGAATGCTCCAACCATTTGCAGAATTGTAACCTTGATCCCACATCTACTATTGTTGAGTCATCAGCTATAAATTCTGTTTCAAATCAATATATCATGACATTTCCAAAATGAATATTGGATTGCTTAAGAATTTCACTCCATGCATTTCTGAAAAACCATGGTACTAAAGCAAATACTGTGGATGCTAGAAATCTGAAACAAAAACAGGAAATGCTGGAAATACCCAGCAGGTCAGGCAGCATCTGTGGAGCGAGATCAAATGACCTTCAATCGGAACGGGAAAAAATGAGAAACAAAATTGGTGGGATTCTCCGTCCCGCCGCATCCATTTTCCGATGATGCACGCCCCCACCGGCAGCAGGATCCTCCGTCCTGCCAGCCAGCCAATGGGGTTTCCCAATGTCGGCACCCCCACACTGTCAGGAAATCCCTAGTCGTGGAGTGCGCTGCTAGGAAAACAGAGGATCCCGCCGACAGAGAATCCAGCCCAATCGGTTTTAAGCGAGTGGAAGGGTTGGGAGGAATTGAACAAAGTGGAAGATCTGTGATTGGGTGGACGACAGGAGAGATTAAATAACAAAAGGGTTGGTGGTGCAGGGCAAAAGGCAATGGAACAAGTAAAGAGACAATTGGAATATCGAGACGAGACGTGAATGGCAGAATGCGGAATACCTTCCCTCTGAAAGCAAAATCAAACAGTTGAAACCCAAAACTGCAGACGAAAAGGAAACAAAATGGGGGCAGAGATCAGAGTCCGAAATTGTTGAACACAACATTGAGTACAGAAGGCTGAAGGTGGACACTGTTAAGGAAGGGCCCACTCCTGTTTGGTCAATGGGACTCCCACCTTCAAAATTGACCAGGCCTCAAACACGTCTGTTCTATTTCCTGCACAACTGCTGTTACCCCATCCCCTCCCTCCTCAAATCATGATCGTGTTCCCCTTGTCCTTACCTTTCACCCCACCTGCCACATGCTAGAGGTGGCAATAGTGGATCACCCTTCACTATTACCACCTGCAGCATAATGCCACTCACCAAGGCATGTCTTGCTCTCTCCTCTCCTTTTAGCATTCAAAAGGGACAGTTCCCTTCATGATGCTCAGGTCAATTTCTCAGTCACCCCGATCTCCTGTCCGTTCTTCACGTGCAAGTGCAAAGATTAAAATCTGCTACTTTACTTTTCTCCCCTTCCTTTCCAAGGTTCTGAAAATTCCTTCCAGGTGAAATAGCAATTTGTGTGCAGTTCTTTTAATTTTATACGCAGTACTTGCTGTTCACAATGCAGTCTGCTCTACAAGTGGGAGACTGAACACAGATTGGCTAACCGTTTTGCAGAACACCTCCGTTCAGTCTGCAAGTATAACCTTGAGCTTCCGGCTGCCTCTCATAATAACTTTTCCACCCTGCTGTCATGCTTGCCGCTCTGTTCTCAGCCTCTTGCAATATTCCAGTGAAGCATAATGTAAACTTAGGAGAACAGCATCTCATCTTTCAATTAGACAGTCTGTATGACGTTCTAAACTCAATACTGTGGCTATAATCTTTACCCTCCCCCATTTTGTTTCCTTTCTCTTCAGGTTTTGGTTTTAGTCTCATTGTTCCCTGTTTTGCTTTCGGACTGAAGCTGTACACCATTCTGCCATTCGCACCTCCTCTAGAGATGTCTTTTGTTTCATTACTTGTTCCCTTACCACTCCCTTTGACCTTTCACCATCAACTCTTTTATCATTTAACCTCTGCTGTCTTCCACCCTATTGCAAACCTTCCCGTTTGTTCTTTTTCCACACCCCAACTTTCGCTTACTTAAAACCTATTACATTTCTCACTTTCCTCAGTACTGATAAAAAGTCTGAATTATCTGAAATATTGGGAGGAATATTCTAGCCCTTCCCGCCGGTGGAACTTCTTGGTGATCTTCTCCGCAGCAGGTTCCCAAGCACACTTCCCACCCGTCCCATCCCGGTAACCCACCCGACCTTTGGACACTAAGGGGCAATTTTAACATGGCCAATCTGCCTAATCTGCACATCAATGAACCGTGGGAGGAAACCGGGGTACCCGGAGGAAACCCATCAACTTCCAATGGTGAGCTGTCTCCGCCACTGGAAAATACGTGTGGGGGGCAGAGAATTCCACCCATTAGTTCTGCCTCCCACACCACACATGCTACTTGACCTGCTTGAGGAAGTCCAGCATTTTCTATTTTTACTTGAAAAACCTTTGGGGGAGGGGGTGATTTTCCATACGCCCCCGTGGCGTGTTTCTCGGCAGAGGGAGGTGGCCCACCATTGACCTGCGGCGGGATCCTCTGGCCCTGTTGCTGTCAATGGGATTTCCCATTGAATCCGCTCCCCCCCCCAATGTCAGAAACCCACGGCGCGCGTTCGCCATCGACAGAATCGGAAGATCCCGTTGGTGAGAACGGCCAGAAAATTCCCCCCTTTGTGTCTGACCTTTACACTTCTTCAGAAGTAGTGAAACTAATCTCATTGTTGAGAGACTTTAATTTCCACATTTGTGATCAAAATCTGTAACAAGACCCCTGATTATGTGTCTTTGGCACACAACAGGAATATAGTTTAAAATATAGTGATAGAGGGTTAAACCTAGGTGATGTTTCTCTGTAGCTATTATCATGTGTCATTATATGCAGCATGTGTGTATACCCACATTGATATTAAATGCATAATACACATACAATACAATAGGCAAGGCTCGAAAAAGAGCATCTGAAATGAAAGGACTCAGATAGATATTAGGTATGTTATGGATGGCCAAGCAAATGAGTGGATGCTCGAGAGAGAGCTGGTGTTAAGAGCAACTTGTTTGAGGCAGTGATCATAGAATTCATACAGTACAGAAGTAGGCCATTCAGCCCATCGAGTCTGCACCAACACTCTGAAAGAGCACACCACCCAGGCACACCTCCCACCCACCCCATCCCGGTAACCCACCCAATCTTTGGATATTAAGGGCTAATTTGAGCATGGCCAATCTGCCTAACCTGCACATCTTTGAACCGTGGGAGGAAACCGGAGCACCCGGAGGAAGCCCACAAAGATACGGGGAGAACGTGCAGACTCCGCGCGGACAGTGACCCAAGGCTGGAGTTGAACCCGGGTCCCTGAGACAGCAGTGCTAACCACTGTGCTACCGTGCCACCTGATAGCAAGGAAGCTCACATATTTTGGACATGTGATGCGAACAGGAGGGGATAATGGTTGGGGGTGGGGGAAAGAGGCAATGCCAGACAAAACACCTGAAAACGTGCACAAGGAAGACCCATGATGGACATAGATTATCATAGAATTTACAGTGCAGAAGGAGGCCATTTGGCCCATTGAGTCTGCACCGGCTCTTGGAAAGAGCACCCTACCCAAGGTCAACACCTCCACCCTATCCCCATAACCCAGTAACCCCACCCAACACTAAGGGCAATTTGGGACACTAAGGGCAATTTATCATGGCCAATCCACCTAACCTGCACATCTTTGGACTGTGGGAGGAAACCGGAGCACCCGGAGGAAACCCACGCAGACACGGGGAGGATGTGCAGACTCCGCACAGACAGTGACCCAAGCCGGAATCGAACCTGGGACCCTGGAGCTGTGAAGCAATTGTGCTATCCACAAAGCTGAAAGTGGACTGGCCACTCTACGGGACGGGCAGTGAGGGCAGCAGAGAATATAATTCAGTGGAGAAAGATTGTTCAAGGATAGATGAAAGACAATGCACCAAACTTATACAATTATGCATCTTTAAAACTGCACGCATATGCTGGCACTTTTTGTTCAAGGATTTAGCTTGGCTTCACTTACAAATGCCTTGTTAAAATACTGGCTCGGAATTAATATTTTTTTCACTTTAAAAGCTGTTAGACTCCTTACCCACAGCTGCAGATCGAAGTTGCCTCATGTGTTCCTCAATGACCTGGGGGTCCCGGGAGCTGTAGGTTCCCAGTTCGGGGTAAAAGCTGGAGCCAATGTCCTCGGGAGGGCTGTGCCGGCCTCTCGGGTAACTCGCCGCCACCTTGGGGTCCCAGTGAGGCACCAGCGGGTGGTCCCAGTGCGCGAACCTGCCGTCGGAGCGGGGGTTTCCGTACCAGACGTAGTAGAAGATGTGGAGGTCGCGGTTGGCGGGAGGGTAGCCGGCCAGGCGGGCGGCGTTCGCCCGGGTCACGGTGGGGGGCAGCATCAGGATGGCCTTGGCCGAGATGGGCCGCCGGCTGTCCACTCGCTCGGCGGGGGCCAGCCGCTGGAGTCCGGGGCCGGGGTCCCCCAAGCCATCGGCCGCTTTCAGCGTCTTCAAACCCATCATGGTGCCGAAAATGAAGATTGTGAAGAGAGATAGGGCGATGCAAGTCTTCCTGCGGAATCTGGCCATGATTTCTCAGATCACCCTGTTGTTCGGCACCTTCTTGTTTTCCTTTAAATGTACATATTCAGAACAAAAGAAATAGAGAAAGGTGCCCCGGTTTAAATTCGCCAAGCCATGCCGCAAATATATCCTCCTGGAAGATACACAGCATTCAGTCCAAGAGCTTCCCACTAAAAAGCCCAGGTCCTTTGGGTCACTGACAGTCTCAACAAGCCCTCTCCCCAGCCCCTTCCCCCTCCTAAGCCCCTTCCCCCCCTCCTCAGCCCCTTTCCCCCCTCCTCAGCCCCTTTCCCCCTCCTCAGCCCCTTTCCCTTCCTCAGCCCCTTCACCCCTCCTCAGCCCCTTTCCCCCCTCCTCAGCCCCTTTCCCCCCTCCTCAGCCCCTTTCCCCCCTCCTCAGCCCCTTTCCCCCTCCTCAGCCCCTTTCCCTTCCTCAGCCCCTTCACCCCTCCTCAGCCCCTTCACCCCTTCAGCTCCTTTCCCCCTCCTCAGCCCCTTTCCCCCTCCTCAGCCCCTTTCCCCCTCCTCAGCCCCCTCCCCTTCCTCAGCCTCTTCCCCCTCCCCCTCCTCAGCCCCTTCACCCCCTCAACTCCTTTCCTCCTCCCCTCTTTCCTCCTCTCAGCCTCCTTTCCCCTCTTTCTCTCCTCCCCTTTGATTTGCCCTCTTTCCTCCTCCCCCTTCCCTTATTCAACGTGTGGATGCAGCTCTGTTTTTAGTATAAGGGACAATGCCAGGGAGGCCGCCGATTAAGAGGCAATATGCAAAGGGTCCTTCAGTCACACGCGCGCACAATATAACCTTTCCCCGACCTCCAGAGAGCCATCACCAGGAGATGTCCAGGCCAGCCTGTCAGTCCCCCTGCTCTTAGCGTTCGGTTGCAGACACCTCAGTCCCGGTATCTTGGCGGTAGCGATCGAACAGGGAAACGTGCTGCTGCTGCACTGTGCAGCTTCACTCTCTCTTTTTTTGTGTGTGGCAGAAACTGATTGCCTCTTGTCAATATGACTGGGAGCGGCGTCTGGATATGACAGGAGCAGTTCGGGAGTCTCTTGGGTGACTCGGGTTTCGAGGTGTTTGAGGCACCTCGTTTCAAAATCACAGGGGAAGGGGGGAAGCAGGGGAGAGATTTGTTGGGGAAAGACATAGAGAGCACAGAAAGAGGCCCTTCGGTCCATCGCGTCTGTGCCAGCCATCAAGCACCATATCTATTCTAATCCCACTTCCCAGCACTTGGCCCCTATCTTTGTCTGGCTATGGCGTTTCCAGTGCTCATCCAAAGGCTTCTTAAATGTTGTGAGGGTTCCTGCTGGTTACTGACCCCTCCGCTAAGGGAAATCGCCACCTTTTCCAAATCGCAAGCCATCAATCCTTGTCACGAGCTTGAAAGGAAATTTACACAAAAAAAATCACTTGTTTTTAAGTGGATTTAAAACAAAAAGACTGCGAGGTAGTGAAATCAGGCAGTATAAGTCTTAATTTTTGATGCCAAGGAGGATAAATATTTAACAGATGACTGAGTTTTGCTTTAAGGGAGGAAAAGTGGGACTATTCCATTCCTAATCTTCAAATTGCAAGGACTGCTGATTGCCACTTTAATTATTTCTGTTTTCCAGGTCCACGCCTTTTGTCCCACGTTTGGTGCCCACTTTGAGTTCTGCAATTCCCTCCCTAACCTAAATCTCTCTGCATTTCCACCATGCAAGCAGCCTCTTTGAGCTGCTCCTTATAGAATCATAGAATTTGCAGTGCAGAAGGAGGCCAACCCCACAGTCACCTGAGGCCAGAATTGAACTCAGGTCCCTGGAGCTGTGAGGCAGCAGTGCTAACCACTGTGCCACCGTGACACCCCAACTTGTTTGATCAAGATATATGCTAATATTCCCCTTTTTGTCTTTTTACCTGTTTTGCCTGTGAAGTGCCTTGGTTTATTTTACCACATGAAAGCATTGTACAAATGCAACTCATCATTGATTCCTTTCAAGTGTTGAGTGTTATGGGCAGATTTGCTATAGGTAACACTGGGAGGTTATCCCAGTGACCCTGTGAATGGTTCCCTGGCATTGGATTATCTCTCCCTCCCTTTTTCACCCAAGGATTTCCTATTAATAGATTTTTGATTAACAATAACATAAAGGGTTATGGGATTAATCGGTGTAAAAGACATGGAAGTGTCCAATCAGCCATGACCTTATTGAATTGCTGAGCAGGTTCAATGAGCTGAATGGTCTACTCATGTTCCTATGTTTCTTTTTCAGTGCAAATAAATCAGACAAATGTTAAAGGAGCTGCCCTATTGTTTCACCCTACTGCACAAAGTCAAAATCTGCCCCAAAGGGTGAAGAATTTCCAATGTCTGTTCACAAGTTATTCTTTGCTTGTTGAAATTTATGCTCACTGGTCATATTAAATAGATATACTTTGAAATATTATTCTAGGTTTACTCTATGTACAGGGACATAGAACAGTTCATATATGGAGATGAGAAGAAACCATTTCTCCTTGAGGGTCATGAATCTTTGGACCTCGCTCCCCAGAGACAAGGGTCAATGAAAATGTTTGAGGCAGAGGTGGATAGTTTCTTAACTAACAATAGGGTAAAACGCTATGGCGGAGGGGGTGGGGGGGGGGGGGGGGGGGGGTGGGGGGAGGGGGGGAGGCAGAATGTAGAGTTGAGCCACAATCGGGCCGACATGGTGGCATAGTGGTTAGCACTGCTGCCTCACAGCCAAGGTGCCAGATTCAATTCTGACCTCGAGCTACTGTCTGTGTGGAGTTTGCACATTCTCCCCGTGTCTGCGTGGGATCCCTCCAGGTGCTCTGGTTTCTTCCCACAGTCCAAAGGTGTGCAGGTTAGGTGGATTGGCCATGCTAAATTGCACCTTAATGTCCAAAGGTTAGGTGGGGTTACAGGGAGATTAGGCCTAGGTAGGGTGGTCTTTCGAAGGGTTGATGCAGACCCGATCGGCTGAATAGCCTCCTTCCGCACTGTAGGGATTTTATGAGTCGGCTCAACCATGATCTTATCAAATGGTGGAGCAGGCTTAAGGGGCTGAATGGCCTGCTGCTCCTAATTTGTATGTAAGGAAAGGAGTAAGCTATTTAGCCTCTCAAGCCTGTTTCACTCTTAAATTTGATTATGGCTAGTCGATGACCAACTCTATTTCATATATCATGAGCGGAATTCTCCAGCCGTTTGCTGGCGGCGGGATTCACTGGTCAGCGCACTCCGACCTGCGGGTTTCCCGGAGGTATGGGGTGTTTTCAATGGAAATTCCTGCCACCAGCGAATGGCACACCACCTGCCGCTGCTGAGAAATGTGCAGCTGGGAGGCCGGAGATTCCAGCCCCATATCTTTCAGTGATATTCCCCTTTATCCTCTCTCTTGTTTGTACAGATTGAGTTGATATAATCTTTCCTTGTAACTCATCCCTTTTACAATTTCACAAATATTTCTACAGCAAAATTGTTTCAAGGTCCCTAATAGCTGGTATACTGTAAAAGGCCTCCCAAATCCCGAAACACAGACATAATAATAAAATTAATAATAATAAACTTTTGTTGTCACAAGTATGGAGTTACTGTGAAAAGCCCCTAGCCGCCACATTCTGGCACCTGTTCGAGTAAGCTGGTGCAGGAATTGAACCCGCGCTGCTGGCCTTGTTCTGCATCACAAACCAGCTGTCTAGCCCACTGAAATAAGCCAGCTCATATAGGAAGGCAAAGAAGTAGATATTAGGAGAGGAGACATAAAGCTTGGTCAAAGAGTTGGGTTTTAAAGAGGGATGTGGAGAGACAGAAATGTTCAGCGAGAGAAGTTGACACTAAATTTGTAGAAGGAGTGGGGAAAGCAAGAGCATCAAAGTTCAGGGTTGGGGTGCTGGTTGTAGAACTGGATAGGCTACAAATTTAGGGATGGGTGAGACTACAGAGGGCTTTACACACAAAGACAAGAATTTGTAAGGGATTGCATTAGACCAGATCACCCAGGCTAGGTGAGGGTCCCAGGCAAAAGGCGACGGAAGCAGTTGGTTTACGGCGGCGATGGCAGAAGGTCAAGACCTTGAGCTAAAACAGCTGCTTCCAGGTGGAAGATCCTTCAGGAGGGGGAATTGTGTTTTCTTTAAGTGCACGTGAGGAAGGCAACAGGAAACCACGTCACATGTCCATTCCAGAGCCATATTGCTCCTTCCTCATTGAAGTTGAGAATGGGGGGTTCTTATAAGCAACTGAAGAAGAAAGCACAGGAGCATGAGGTGTGGAGAAATGAGCAGCAGAGCTGGCCTTAGCAGATCACCACTAGATAAAATATACAACACAGAAACAGGTCATTTGGCCCAGCCAGTCTATGCTGGTGTATATTCTCCACTCAAAGTTCCCCCCATTACTCCTCATGTACATCTATCATTCTAACCTTCAATTTCCTTCTTCCTTATATGCTAGCTGAAATTCCCCATAAATCTCTATACAACTCATTTCAACCACCCACTGTGCTTGCAAGTTCTACATACTCACCATTCTTCGGGTAAAGAAGTTTCTTCTGAATTCACTATTGGTTTTCTTGCTGACTATCTTATATTGATGGGCTCTAGTTGTGGGACAGGATTGTCCGGCTCCCCCAGCTGTGTGTTTCTTGGTGACGGAAGGTTGTGTATCGTTCGTTGGTGGCAGGATTCTCTGTACCCACTGCTGTCAATGGGAATCCCCATTGGAGCCACCCCATGCCGCTGGGAAACCCATGGGTGGGATCTTCTGCTGCTGGGGCAAGAGAATCCCGCCGCCAGCGAATAGCTGGAGCATTCCGGCCATGCTCCTTCGCACAAGTGGAACCATTGAGCGGGATTTGTCCTGGACACCACACCCAAGCTGCATCACTACTGCGCAGCTGTTTTAAAAGCTAAATGTCATAATTCGGCAGAAGGTGAGCTCAACACCCAATTTGTGCCATCAAGTGTCTCCAGGTGGCAGGAGCTGCCTGAAGAGTGTGAGATGCAAAAGCAGAAGGTAGCCACGATGGGGACTGCTACTGCCTTGCCGGATAAGACAGACAGCTCCTTACAAGGCCAGCACCATTGATGGGAATGAAAGAGGCCATGCAGGAAATGTAAGTCCAGTGCTTGCAATGTCATGACGAGGTCCATTAAAACACAGTTTCAAGATTAAGACAAATAAACTTTACCTGTCCCTGTGGTGAACCCAATAGCTGTTCATTAATGTGCAACAGAAAGTTCAGGTTCACTGAAATAAAATTAAAAATCCCATTCTGCACTGACAGGCCCCTCAACAAACTCCTTAAGGAGCTTCAGAGATCATTAATGAGTGGCAAGTGGCTTTCCTCCTCACCATCTTTAAAAATGACAAACAATCCTGGAGACATCAGGATCCTGTGATGGCCTCAAGGACTATAACTATGAAACCCTGCCTGCATCAGGTGTTAATCCCACAGACCTTTAAAGATGAGGCCCATTCTGTCTGGATCCACTCTATTATAACTTTAAAGACCTTTATTAGGTCATCTCTCGGCCTCTTTTCAGGAGAAATGAAAGCCAACATCTCAATCCCTTCCTGATGTGTACAGCTGGGCATTTCTGGTATCATCTTTGCAAATCTTCTCTCCGGTGCTTCTTTGTCCTTTTTCCAATATGGAGACCAAAAATCTACATAGGATGCTAAGCATGGTCTAATCAAGGTTAAATACAGGTTTAACAAAGCGTCCTACTTTTCAAATCTATCCCTCTAGAAATAAAGCCCAGAGATTGGTTTGCTTTTTTTATTGCTTTGCTCCTGTGTTGAAATCTTGAGGGATTGATCTATTTGTACACCAAGATCATTTTGTTCCTCTCCCTCACTCGTAACTTCGGAGTAGTAGCTATCCTTGCCATTTTACCTACCAAAACGTACTACCGCAATTAATTTCCCATTTCCCAAGTTAATTATTAATTCCTCCTGTAATTTGTTCTTCCCAAAATCGACTACTGCTCTCTCACCTGGCAATTTGGTGCCATCTGCAAATTTAGAAATTGTGTTGCCAATATTGATGTCCTTTTTATTTTTCCAGGTTCTGTTCGCAGCTCAAAATTAGCTTTTCTTCGATCTTATTAATTTGGTTTGTGTCATAATTATTATTTCAATTATTATTTATTAACTTACTAATTATTTCAAATATTAGATTAATGGTATTACGTTATGGTCACTATTGCCTAGATGTTCTCCTACATTTACTTAACTGAGGGACTGGGAGCTAATGGAGCAAGGCCAGAAATGGTGAGTGGCTATTTATAAGATGAAAAGATCATATGAAATAGTGGCAGGAGTAGACCATTTGGCTCATTGAGCTTGCTCCGCTATTGAGTAAGATCATGTCTGATTTTGATTGTGGCCTTAACTTCATGGGCAAAATTTTCTGGTCTCCCCTTGACGTGTTTCTCGGCAGCCGATGGTAGCCTGCCATTGGCCGGTGGTGAGATCTTCCGGTCCCACTGCTGTCAATGGGATTTCCCATTGAATCCACCCATGCTACTGGTAAACTCGTGGTAGGGGTGCACAGAAGACCCCGTCGGCGTGAACAGCTGGAAACCCCACTTTTCTGCCTGTATATTCAACCGATGGACTTTCCAAGCTGTGCCAAATCTGACTCAATGTCACACATGTGTACTTTCCCACAGAAGTTGGTGGATAAATGAACAGGAGTACAAACACCAGCTAATGTTATTTTTCGCAGGTTCAGAGAGCACAAGTAAATTGCACTGAGATTAGAAAACTTAATGCAAATCAGAGGTTGAATGAAAGGCCAACTCAGGCATGCAGTACATTACATTGAAAGCTGATGTTTGGAACAGGGGGACTTGCCTCTTTATAAATCAGCCAGGAGAGCAACAAAGCTATTATTAATAGAGGCTTCTACAGCATCCTTCTGTTGTCACAGCTATAATCCACAAGGAAGCCTCCAAAGGAACATTCAACATAATCTATTCTAATTGTATGATCTTTTGAAAGACCCAAGTGAGATTCAGTGATAGGTCTGAACCATATTTCAGGTATTAATGCACCTCAGTATAGTTTATGATTTTCATCAAATAGGTTTTAAAACCATTTTGCTATTCTCATGAGGCAAGGCTTTGTGAAGGAGAAGGTTTTAGCTCATAATTTTTTAATGCTTTTATGGTGATAGTTTTAAGATTTCAATTCTGAGATTTGACATTATTGAATTTTATAATGGGAAGTTGCCACGTGTTAGTGAGTAGTATTATATTCTTGGCACATACAATTCGCTCTATCCATTGTTTATTGCCTGGGGAGAAAGTGATAAAGAACAAAAGAGCAAAGAACAATACAGCACAGGAACAGGCCCTTTGACCCTCCAAGCCGGTACCGGTCATGATACCAACCTTTGCCAAAACGCTCAGCAATTCCTTGTGCCGTATTCCACTATACCCATCCTATCCATGTGTTTGTCAAGATGCCTTTTCAACGCCGTTAATGTATCTGCTTCCACACCCTCCCCTGGCAACGCATTCCAGGCCCTCTGCGTAAAAAATCTGCCTCGCACATCTCCTCTAAACTTTTCCCCACGGACCTTAAACCTATGCCCCCTGGTGATTGACCCCTCCACCCTGGGAAAGAGTGCCTGCCCATCCACTCTATCCATGCCCCTCATAATCTTGTAGACCTCTATCAGGTCGCCCCTCAACCTCCGACTTTTTAATGAAAACAGTCCGAGTCTATTTAGCCTCACCACATAGATAACACCCTCCAGACCAGGAAACATCCTGGTAGACCTCCTTTGCACCCTCTCCAAAGCCTCCACATGCTTCTGGTAGTGTGGCGACCAGAACTGTGCGCAATATTCCAAGTGCGGCTTTACCAAGGTTCTATACACTGTAGCATGACTTGCCAGTTTTTATACTCGATGCCCCGTCCAATGAAGGCAAGCATTCCATGTGCTTTCCTGACTACCTTGTCCACTTGTGTTGCTACCTTCAAAGATCTGTGGACCTGTACGCCCAGATCTCTCTGACTTTCTATATTCCTAAGAGTTTTACCATTTACGGTATATTTCCACACTATGTTAGACCTACCAAAATGCATTAGCTCACATTTGTCCGGATTAAACTCCATTTGCCATTTCTCAGCCAAAGTCTCCAACCTATCTATGTCCTGTTGTATCTTCTGACAATCCTCAATACTATCTGCCACTCCACCAACCTTGGTGTCATCCGTGAACTTACTAATCAGACTAATCAGATGTATTTCTTAATGTCCGTATGCATAACTGTCACAAAATGGAGAATCCTCATGGTGTATTTTTCTTCCGTTGTCTTTAACTTTATTTTTTTCAGAGTTAAACTAGATTCACTTGAAAGAGTAACCCAGTTTAAGAGCTACAATGCTCATTAGGCCAGTGCATCCACTTTAAGAGATAAACCTTCCTCATTACGAAAAATGGGTTTAATGTACTATTAGTTATTAATGGCAGTTTTGTAGCACTTCAGTTGGCCTCACCAGAACATTTTCCTTTTAATTGCTGGCTTTATTCTGAAAGTAGTCGATAGAGGCTAGTGGGGTTTGGAACACGGTGAAGAATAGAAATTAAAAACAGCTGATAGATAGTATTTGCTGACACTCTGCAGGCCCCATGCCTGCAGAAATTCTCAGTGTCTTTAATTCTACCTAAAATAGGTACCTTTATTTGGAATTTTATTTGATAGTTGGTCTCTGTTAAAACTTCAAAGATACGGAAAGCATATCATGGCCTAACTTGTGACGATTCTATTGGTTCTTCCGAAGTGAGGAGAGAGGTTTGAGGTTTGGTGGGGTGAAATGAAACTTCATGTTGTCATTTTTAAGAGGTCTTTATAATTATCCATGGGTTAGACAGGATAGATGTAGAGAGGGTGGGGAGAATCCAGAAGATGGGGCTACAAATACTAGTTACTCATAAATCTAATGGGGAATTAAGGAGACATTTTTTTACTCAGAGAGGGATTCGAATGTGGAACTTGCTGCAACAGAAAGTGTTTTTTATAATAAGAACCTATATTATTGTCACAAGTAGGCTTAAATTAACACTGCAATGAAGTGACAGTGAAAAGCCCCTAGTCGCCACACTCTGGTGCCCATTTAGGTACACTGACGGAGAATTCAGAATGCCCAATCCACCTAACAAGAACGTCTTTCGGGACTTGTAGGAGGAAACTGGAGCACCCAGAGGAAACCCACGCAGACACGGGGAGAACGTGCAAACTCCGCACAGACAGTGACCCAAGCGGGAATCGAACCTGGGACCCTGGCACTGTGAAGCAACAGTGCTAACCACTGTGTTACCGTGCCACCCATTGGGGAAAATAGTTTTGATGCTTTTGAAAGGAAACTAGATGAGTACTTGAGAGAACAAAGAAACGAAAGGTAATGCTGATCAGCTGAGTTGTGGCAGATGGAATTGTTACAAAGTCATGTAGAGTATAAACATCAGCAAAGACTAGTTGGACCAACTGTTTCTCTGCTGTATATACTATGAAAGTCTATGCAAATTAAGCCGTGGAGGATGCTTCATTACAACTGAGAGATTTAGTCAAATGTTGCACATTTGTTATTTTTACATCGAGGTGTGGACAAAAGTCTGTACACAATTGTGATCTGCTTTATTGATTTTGCAACTACTCATTTGCTACCAGTGTAAAGTAAGTCACCATAGTCCCAGATGGCCATAGGCTGCTTTCCCCTTTGAAGGGAGAGCTGACTGGTGGTGATTTAACCTGAGGATCACCACACCTCAGGCGAGGGGCAAGGTTGAGAAGGTGGGGGCCTTCATGAATAACCTCAGATGTTACGGGAATCAGCTGTCAAACCAACTGAGCTAAACCAACCCCCAGTGTAAGTTATACATCCTACCAATTATTATGCTACCAGAGTAATTAGCACAGCTACCTCACGGCACCGAGGTCCCAGGTTCAATCCCGACTCTGGGTCACTGTCCGTGTGGAGTTTGCACATTCTCCCCGTGTTTGCATGGGTTTCGGGCCCACAACCCAAAAGATGTGGAGGGCAGATGGATTGGCCATGCTAAATTGCCCCTTAATTGGAAAAAATGAATTGGGTACGCTAAATGTTTTAAAAATGCTAGCAGAGTAGGTTATACATGAAGCCACCTTCTGACAGAGCGTTTATCATGTTGCCCTTTGAATCCTCGGAAATCACAAACTGGCTTATGACGTGCCCAGAAAATGAAAAGAAGTCACAATATCTAGCCTCCCGGATATTGTGCATCAAAGATACACACTCTGATTTGCAGGAAACAAAGGATCACGGAAGGCGGGGGAAAAAGGTAAAAGAGACAAATTAAAATTCCACCACAGGAATAAAAACAGAAATATTCAGCAGGTCACACAGTGTAAGTGGAGAAAGAGAAACAGGTTTTGGATCATGACCCCCTCATCTGAACTGGAACATGTTAGCTAAGTGAAGTCACCATATTCCCAGATAACCATAGGTACTTTCCCTTTTGAGGGGAAGGGCTGACTGGTGGGGATTTAGCTGGAGAGTCACTGCAGGTGAGGGGCAAGATTGAGAAGGTTGAATAACCTTAGCCAGTATGGGAATTGAACCCACACTGTTCGCCTTAACTGTGTGTCATAAAGCAGCCGTCCAGTCAACTGAGCTAAACCAACCTCTTAGCTAAGTAACAGGTTTTAAGCGAACACACAAGCAGGGAAGAGGGCTGGGAGAACAAAAGTTCCTCTGATTGGGTGGAAGGCAGCAGAAATTAAATGATTCAAAGCTTGACGGTGCAAGTCAAGGGGAAATGGTAAGGAGACAAGGGAAGGAACAAAAAAATTGTCCAGAGGAGATGGAAGTAGGAACAGCAGAAATGTCACCAGCAGTCACCGTCTGAGAAAATGGGGGCAAGGGTTCTCAGATTTGCCAAGTATTTCTGGTATTTTCTGATTTTATTTCAGATTTCCAGCATCTGCAGAATTTTGCTTTCGTCTGAGTGTTTTATTCACTCCCACCCCTCTCCCAGGTATGTCCACTTTGAAGAAATTATTCTTTTCACTCTGGTGGAATTTTAATTTGTCTCTTTTACCTTTTTCATCTTCATTGCTTTGTTTCCTTTCTCATCATTGTTCACATATATCGACTGAAACTTGTTTCTCAAACCACATCTCTTTGCTCAGCAATTGTCTCGGGCTTTGACTTATTCCATATGGACTCCAACTGAACTTGCACCCTTCATGTTTTGGATCCACCTGCCGTTACAAATATCCCCAGTGCACCTCAAACAACTTTTCTCACAGTTCCTGGAATCCAAAGTCAATAGCATGAACTGCCACATGCACATTCTCAAGCTCTCTCTTCAACAACACCAACTAGCCCTACCTCAAAGTTGTCCTGGTCCGCAGTTTCATTTCGTTCTTCAATGGGTGGCATAGTGGCACAGTGGCTAGCACTGCTGCCTCACAGCGCCAGGGACCCAGGTTCACTTCTGGCCTTGTGTGTCAGTGTGGAGTTTGTACATTCACCCTGTGTCTGTGTGGATTTCCTTTGGGTACTCCCGTTTCCTCCCACAGTCCAAAGATGTGCAGGTTAGGTGGATTGGCCATGATAAATTGCCCCTCAGTGTCCAAAGGTTAGGTGGGGTTGAGGGGACTTGGTGGGGGGCTCTTTCAGAGGGTCGATGGGCTGATTGGCTTCCTTTTGCACTGTAGGAATTCTATGATCCATCTCATCTGGCACTTTAATCCTTTTCCTTTTTTCCTTTCAGATTTGCAAGCTTAACAACTTTTGATACTAACGAGCTTCTGGATCCTTCTTTCCCTTCACTTTCCTCGAACCCAATTCCTTCTTCCAATCTCAACTCTTGCCTTGTTTTCACGATGATCTATGACTTGCTCCTTTCTGACCCCGAGCAATGCATCCACAACAAAGGCCTCAGTTTCAATGCTTTAAACCCCCACCTCAATGAAGTTTGAGCTTGGCATGAAACTGAGCTCTTCGTTTGTTACCTTCACCCCTGTGCCCCATTCCTCCAAGCAAATCCTTCATAATTCTTGTTTGATCTATACCCTCCCCCCGGCCTCTTGTCCTCCCTAGATCTTTCAATTGAGAACTGCTGGCATAGAATCATAGAATTTACAGTGCAGAAGAAGGCCATTTGGCCCATCGCGTCTTCACTGGCCCTTGGAAAGAGCACCCTACTTAAGCCCATGCCTCCACCCTATCCCCAGTACCCCCACCTAACATGACATCGGCTGTCTCAATTTCTCTGCTCTCTTCACTCTCTCTAACCTACTTCTCACGGCACTTCGAGCACTTCATTCTCTCATGTCCAATCTTTGCACTACCATTGAATCTGTTGACTAGAATGGCTCTGTTGTTTTTCAGTGAACCAACTTCTACCTTTAAGAGGCTGAATGCCAACTCCTTGATACTTTGTTCGACCTCTCCACAACATGACACCACCACCAAAAATCAAGCCATAATTTCCTAGTCTGTCACTGGCTTCATCTGTTCTGGTAGTTTTTCCCCATGGGACCCAATCTCGGAGCCTCCCAACCCTGAACAGCCCACTTTTACTTCCTTCTTAACATCCACACATTAGAGTGCCCTATTGCACCCATCATTTCAGTTTGCTTGTGCCTCATGGAACTGATTCTTTCCAAGCATGACTCTATTTTTTTCTCCTCTGGCCCAGTCTCTTTTCACCTACATCCGTGACTCATCTGATGCCCTACTATCTGTCTGAATTTCTTCTCACAGTGAACAAATTTGGGCGGAATTTAACTAACTGGGAACAAAGCCTCATAGCAAGCATGGTTAGCCGTGTGTTTTCAGGTGCTCGCAGTGCCAAGAAACACAACGCTATAAGATGGCACTCGTATTAGATAGGAAGCCTCAGCATTGAGGCTGAACATAGCCTTGCTGGAACACCTCAGCGAAAAAGGTGATAAATGATATTCCAATCTCTGGAGCCCCCGAAGCGACTCGCCCCCAAGCATGATGGGACTCCAACACTCACACATGGCACCCCCTGTTGGATCACCACTGTGCAAAAAATGCCAGCTTGACAGCGCCAACCTGGATCGCCTTGGAGACCCCAAAGTGCCATTTCATCTAGTACACGCTTGTGGAGCGCTCATGAACAGCGCTCATCCGAGGTCTCTGTGTCAAACGAAGATAGATCCCATGCCTTGGGTACCTTGGGAATCTGCACATTAAAGTGAGACTAGCTGTCTTGCTTAATACGCAGATTTGCTAAAAAGTAATCACAATGTCCTGCGAGATCGCATTAGATCTTGCGAGTCGTTGTGAGCCGGGTTGATCCTGGGAGTGGGGTCTCCCAGCTTCTATTGGCCATGCTGCGCTGAGGCGAGCTGCTCATAGGGCGCAGCATGGCCGTAAAATCACGCTCTTTGTCTTCGCCCCCAAGCACCTCTTCCAAATAAAATTACCACGATGGGTATCCACATGGTTCACAACTATATCTGCCCTTTTGTGGGGTATGTGGAAGATTCATTGTTTCAGTTCTACCCTCCCTCACTTCTGTTTCAGACATATCCACTGTCATAATATCCACTCATGTATATGATGAGATACAGACAGGCAGTGACTGACACACAGAAAGACCAATGAACACACAGGACACAGAACAACCAATCACCAGACAGGGCACTGCAGCGGACACCACCACTATAAAACACACGAGGCATCAAGACTCTGCCTCTTCTCACTGCATACACCTACAGAGATAGTTAGAGTGCACAAGGCCGTGAGCACCGTCTCCGTGTGACAGAGAGCCAGTCTGGTCAAGCCAGACAGAGGTTATCAGTTTAGATTAATAGAGTGTCAACCCACAGCAGGTTATGTACAGCAACCAGCAGGTTCAATAAAACAGTGTTGGACCACCTCCTGTGTCGCAAGCCTGTTTCTAGTTTTACTGCATTCTGTTGCAGTCAGTGTTAAACCAACTCATATAACACATCATCCACAACTGCATTGGTGTTCTTTTCTGCTCTTGTACAAAACTGAAAAATGTAACTAACTTTGCTTCCAGTTTTCACTCTTCCCTCGCTTTTGTCTCTGACTGTTCCCTCCACTTCCTTGATTTTTTTTATCTGTGACTTTGGCAATATCTGCTATATCCGTCTTACCAAAGGCAATTAGCGATGGGCACCATATGCTACCCTTGTCATCACATAAAAAGAAAAAGAGATGAGGAGAAATGTTTTCTGTGAGGGTTGTGCAACTTTGGAACACTCTGTCTCAGAAGGTGGTGGAGGCAGGGTCATTAAATGCTTTTAGGCAGAGGTAGATATATTCTTGATAGGCAAGGGAGTCAAAAGTCATGGGAATGTGGAATTTGAAACACAAACAGATCAGCCATGATCTTATTGAATAGCAGAGCAGGCACGAGGGGCTGGTAAACCTTTTTCTGAGGGCAGCACGGTAGCACAGTGGTTAGCACAGTTGCTTCACAGCTCCAGTGTCCCCGGTTCGATTCCCGGCTTGGGTCACTGTCTGTGCGGAGTCTGCGCATTCTCCCCGAGTCTGCGTGGATTTCCTCCGAATGCTCCGGTTTCCTCCCACAGTCCAAAGATGTGCGGGTTAGGTGGATTGGCCATGATAAATTGCACGTAGTGTGCAAAAAGTTTAAATGGGGTTACTGGATTTCCGGGAAAAGGTGGAGGCATGGGCTTGGGTCGGGAGCTCTTTCTAAGGGCCGGTGCAGACTCGATGGGCCGAATGGCCTCCTTCAGCACTGTAAATTCTTTGATTCTATGTTCCTATTTCATATGTTCTTATGTTCCTTTGAAGACTCTACTACATTTTCTCAGTTTCTCCATCTTGGTTGCATCTTCTTGCACAATACAACCTTCCATAAGAGTGAGTGTGATATGTCTTCCTTGTTCCTCCACCAAGGACTTCATCCCATGGTTGACAGGGCTCTTGACTGTGTCTATTCCATTTCCCATGTAGAAAGGTGTGGGTTCCATAAATCAGTGACATCATGGACTTTCAACAAAGGTAGTTTATTGCTGATCTCAACAGCTACATACAGTACTTGTGCTCTGCCAGAGATCCTGGGGATAACTCCCGCACTATCGCCATGTGACCCCTTATGTAGCCACATCATCACATTCATACGTGACCACTCGATCAACATCTCACCAGTTTAGTTGTGACACTGAGTGACATGGGATGTGACAGTATGCACCATAAGAAACTATATGCATATCATTGTGTGACATGCGATAAAACAAACTGACAATGCATAACTATTCACATATATACATTGGAGCATGGATTGGGCTGTAACAACTGTTGTATAGCCCATCGCGTCTCTTTCTCTACCTCTTGCCGGTTGGGAAAATAAACGGACTTCAAGAGTCAGCAAAAGCCTATCTGGTAATAAATTCCGGAATCTGACTGTTCAGGTGCCCAGAGCGTGTGATTACATCGGTAGGTGGCATTGCCGTGTTTCTGTGACCAGTGTCCTCACTGGTAGCAAGACAGGATGTTTCATCTGCGTGTACATCAATTACAGGATATGCAGCGGTGGCTTCTGTAGGAGTTGGCATGTCTGCTGGTGCTGGTGCTGGTTCTGCTACTAGTGTAGGTGAAACCGATTGCATACATAGTGGGCACCATCTGAGGTTACCATGTAGCTGTTCGGTTGTGAGGCATTACTGTGTACCATCGGCAATTGGTCATGGCCACTGTAACAATATGTGTATTGTAAGGAATACAAATGGTTAACAATATGATGCTAATACTTCTCACCACTAGATGGAGATAAAGAGCAGTCGTATAAATATCATGGCTGGGATTCTCCGAGCCTCCGCTCCGCAATCGCGCCCGCCGCGGGGACGGAGAATGGGACGTCGGACCCACGATGCCTTCACGCAATTCTCCGGCAACCGGAGAATCGCAGCCAGCTGCGCACGCGCGGTCGACGCAGCACCAATTGGGGGCCATTGTGGTTGACTGGCCGAGTTCCTGCCGGCATGGTTCTCGAATGGTTCCACCCGGCGGGAGCTCGGCGCCGCGGCTGCGGTGGTCGTCCTGGTGGGAGGCGGGGGGGATCGATCTCCGGGGGAGCCTCCATGACGGCCAGGCCCACGATCGGGGGCCACCGATTGGCGCGCGCGCGTGGTCTGTGGGAGGCCTACCTTCTTCCACACCGGCCTGCTGTGTGGGTCCGCCATGTTTTGCCAGGCCGGCGCTGGACCCGTGGCTGGAAGTGCAGGGCCCCGTATCGGCAGCCGGAGCAGTGTGGCGCACGCCAGGGCCCTGCAAGACCCCTTTAAAATCGGAGAATCACCCCGGACCTTTGAGAAAAAAGTCCGGAGTGATTTCCGCCCGTTTTCTGGCGGGCGTGGGGACATAGCCCCATTATTGGGGATTCCTGGGATTCT
This sequence comes from Scyliorhinus torazame, assembly GCF_047496885.1. Classification (NCBI taxonomy): domain Eukaryota; kingdom Metazoa; phylum Chordata; class Chondrichthyes; order Carcharhiniformes; family Scyliorhinidae; genus Scyliorhinus; species Scyliorhinus torazame. The sequence continues at coordinate 200,671,125 of NC_092707.1, read as the reverse complement.
AGGAGAAGGTATTTACGCGTGCGATAGATTAGTTATATAGTATAGAGTTCTGTAGTAAGATATACCAGAGAGTTTTATTTAATAACTTATTTCTTGTTAACTAATTGGAATCTTTAATTTAGTGTAAATAAATCAGCTTTGTTCAATAACTCAGCTTGATATTATTTGTTAACACTATGTTCTCAAGACCTCCTGATAAGACCCAACAGAGGACATCACAGCCATGTGTAGTCTCAATCCTGACCATTTGATCTGGTGTTAGGGCCGGGCCTGTGGGCATCTTGATCACAGTGCTTTTTGTTTTCCAATCTGTGTTGCAGGAGAGCCTCATTCTCAGTGGTTTGATGTTCGGGCTGCAGCAGACCCTTGTCAGTAAGAATCATGGTCCTGGTGCGATTGGAAAAAAGTTATTGTACTGATGAGGGCAGGCCCTGTTGTGGTAGGTTTCACAGGCTAATGAGTGCAGCATAGTAGCCTGTATGATCCAGAGCACATTTCTCCAGAAGATGCTTGACTGAGTGAACTGCCCTTTCTGCCAAATGGTTTGACTGTGGATATAGGGGGCTGTTTGTGACATGCTCAAATTCCCATCTGTGCGTGCAAAGTTGTGAAACTCTACAGAGACGAATTGGCGAGTGTTGTCTGTCATAAATCTCTGCGGGATGCCACGTGTGGTGAAGTGCTTCTTAAGCTTGATGAATGTCTTACACCATGTTTGGCAAGTAGACAAGATCAAACCACCCAGAATATGAATCAACTAAAACTAATTATTGTTTACCATTCCGCTCAAAAATGTTGCTGCTGTGAATGCCCAAGGGATTTCCGGGATCTCATGCAAATGCAACTGTTCCTTTGCTTGATGCAGCTTAAGTACATTGAACAGTGCGTATCTGGAGATTTTTTTCATTCCAAGTCTTCGTACATGGAGTACAGTGATTCCTCGGCCCTGATTCTGGTTGCTTCCAATCCTGAGTGCCCTTGGTGAAGTTGGTGTGTACAGTAGGTGTTATAACCTGCCTACTTACCATTGGCTGGGGACTAATGACAATCCCACAATCCTGTGGGAGTATGAGCTTCCCCAATGAGGGGGCGGAGAAACCATTAGTAAACTAGGGGCAACACGGTAGCATTGTGGATAGCACAATTGCTTCACAGCTCCAGGGTCCCAGGTTCGATTCCGGCTTGGGTCACTGTCTGTGCGGAGTCTGCACATCCTCCCCGTGTGTGCGTGGGTTTTCTCCGGGTGCTCCGGTTTCCTCCCACAGTCCAAAGATGTGCAGGTTAGGTGGATTGGCCATGATACATTGCCCTTAATGTCCAAAATTGCCCTTAGTGTTGGGTGGGGTTGCTGGGTTATGGGGAAAGGGTGGAGGTGTGGACCTTGGGTAGGGTGCTCTTTCCAAGAGCCGGTGCAGACTCGATGGGCCGAATGGCCTCCTTCTGCACTGTAAATTCTATGATCTATGAAACTCCTAGTATAAATAAAGCTGGTTAGGAACCGGCAGGAAGGAGTGTGCAGCCAGGGAAGTTGCTGCTGCTGCTATATATATATATGTTATTGTAAATAAATGTTATTACTTTGTATCCTTAAAACTCGTGCTGGATCCTTCGTGGCCCTCACAAAACTGGCGACGAAGATGGGATTTGAACCCACGCGTGCAAAGCTCAATGGATTAGCAGGTTGGAAGTTGTTTTCTATTATACCATGCCTCTGTACAGACGTTTGGATGTTTTTGATGCTGCGCTGGAAAGCTGGAACCAGTACACACAACAGATGCGTTACTATTTCCGGGCAAATAATATCACCGAAAACGAGCGCCAAGTGGTCATATTGCTCACCGCCTGCGGCCCGCATACGTTTGGGGTGATTAGGAGCCTTATGTACCCAGCTGCGCCGGACACCAAAACGTTTGATGAACTTGTGAATATAATGGGGCAACATTTTAACCCAACCCCTTCCACGATAGTCCAGCGTTACCGGTTTAATACCGCTGAGAGGATCCCTGGAGAATCCCTTGCCGATTTTCTATCCAGGCTACGCAGGATTGCGGAGTACTGTGACTACGGTGAGACCTTGTCAGAAATGTTACGCGACCGTTTGGTTTGCGGTATTAACAATGCGGCCACCCAGAGAAAGTTGTTAGCTGAGCCAACATTGACTTTTCAACAGGCCATTCAAATAGTATTGTCCCAAGAGAGCGCAGAACGAGGAGTGCAGGAGCTACAGGGAATGGAAGTGCATGCCTTGGGGCGCAACCCCTTCCGTCTGAAAACGTCTCCCCGCACTCCTGCGGTACCTTGGGCGAGGCAACGTCCGGACCGACGCCAGTGGCCGTCGGACATTCCTCCCCGAAGGGAGCCTTCTCCAGAACCAATGGATGAGGAGCCATGTCCGTGTCAGACTTGTAGGCGCTGACCCCGTCGTGGACGGCGGTCCTGGGGGCGGCAGAGGCACCGTCGTTCCGACCAAAACTGGGACCAGACCAGGGGTCGTAACTGGGGCCAGCCCAGGGGCTGTACCTTCCATGTGGATGAACCTGCGGTGACTACTCCTGAGGACGTGGAGACGGAGGACGACTGCCTGCAGTTGCATTGTACAGCAGCTCCCCATGTGGCCCCCATTAAGGTGACAGTACGGGTCAATGGCCACCCGCTTGAGATGGAGTTGGACACTGGCGCAGCGGTCTCCGTGATCGCCCAGAGGACATTTGACCGGATCAAGCAGGGTATACAGACCCTTACATTAACCGACTCACAGGCCAGGTTGGCCACCTACACGGGGGAACCACTGGACATTGCAGGAACTACAATGCCCCCTGTTGTTTATGGACGCCAGGAGGGGCGTTTCCCACTTATCGTGGTGCGCGGCCATGGGCCCAGCCTGTTGGGTCGGGACTGGTTGCGCCATTTGCGGTTGCAATGGCAGCACATTCTCCAAACAGTTTCTGAAGGGTTGACTGAGGTGCTAGGACGATACCCATATGTATTCCAGCCTGGTTTGGGGAAAATAAAAGGGGCCGTAGCCCGTATCCAAGTCGAACCAGGAGCCACGCTGTGCTATTTCCGGGCGCGCCCGGTGCCTTGCGCCTTGCTCGAAAAGGTAGAAGGGGAGCTCACTCGTTTGGAGAGTTTGGGTATTATCAGGCCTGTCCGTTTTGCTGACTGGGCAGCACCAATTGTACCAGTAATGAAGCCAGATGCCACAGTTCGCTTGTGTGGCGACTATAAACTTACAGTGAATACGGCTTCCCAACTCGACCGATATCCAATGCCTCGCATAGAGGATCTCTACGCGAAGCTTGCAGGTGGACTCTCGTTCACAAAACTAGATATGAGTCACGCCTACCTGCAGTTGGAGCTGGACCCTGCCTCCCGACCATATGTAACGATTAATACACACCGGGGCCTGTATGAATATACACGGTTGCCCTTTGGAGAATCCTCTGCCTGCGCAATTTTTCAACGTGTTGTGGAGGGCATTTTGAGAGGTTTACCACGTTTTGCTGTCTACTTAGATGACGTTTTGATTACAGGGACGTTGGAGCAGGAGCATTTGGAAAATCTGGAGGCTGCCCTTCGACGCTTTTCGGAGGCTGGAGTCCGTTTACGTCGCACAAAGTGCGTATTTCAGGCAAAGGAAGTAGTCTACCTAGGTTATTGGGTGGACCGCGAAGGTTTGCACCCCGTCGCAGAGAAGGTGCGTGCAATTCAACAGGCCCCCGCCCCGACTGACACTTCGCATCTTCGTTCTTTTCTCGGTCTCGTAAACTATTACGGGAAGTTCCTCCCCAATCTGGCAACTACGCTGGCCCCTTTGCACCTTCTGCAAAAGAAAAATCACACCTGGGTTTGGGGTCAGCCGCAAGAAACCGCTTTCCGGCGAGTAAAGCAACAATTGTCGTTGTCTGGGTTACTAACCCACTATGATCCTGGAAAGTCTTTGCTCGTCACATGTGATGCATCCCCGTATGGTATTGGGGCCGTCCTGTCCCACAAGATGGAGAACGGGGCCGAGCGACCGATAGCTTTCGCCTCCCGCACATTGACTGCAGCGGAGAAAAAGTACGCGCAGATCGAGAAGGAGGGCCTGGCAGTGGTTTTTGCGGTGAAACGCTTCCACCAGTACGTGTATGGCCGCCATTTCACTATCGTGACTGATCATAAGCCTCTGCTGGGACTTTTCAGAGAGGATAAGCCAATACCACCATTGCTTCCGCACGGATCCAGCGCTGGGCTTTGTTGCTTGCTGCATACGAGTATTCTCTGGAGCACAAACCAGGTACGCAGATAGCAAATGCCGATGCACTGAACCGATTGCCTTTATCGACCGGCCCCATGTCGACCCCCACAACCGGTGAGGTGGTTGCAACCCTAAATCTTATGGACACCTTGCCTGTCACGGCATCACAGATCCGTGAGTGGACCCAGACGGAGCCAGTCCTGTCAAAGGTTCGGCACATAGTCCTGTATGGTGGGCAGCATAGACAGCTCCCAGGCGAGTTGCGGGCATTTTCCTCCAAGCTGTCAAAATTCAGCGTGGATGACGGCATCCTCTTGTGGGGGACGCGTGTGATTGTCCCGGAAAAAGGCCAGGAGCTGATACTAACAGACTTGCACAATGGGCATCCAGGTGTGACCAAAATGAAAATGTTGGCCCGGAGTTATGTCTGGTGGCCAGGCCTCGACACCGACATTGAGAAGGTGGCCCAAAACTGCTCCATTTGCCAGGAGCATCAGAAGCTTCCGCCGGCCGCGCCCCTACATCACTGTGAATGGCCAGGGCGGCCTTGGGCACGCTTGCATGCAGATTTTGCAGGCCCTTTTCAAGGATCCATGTTCCTTCTATTAATTGACGCCCAGTCTCAATGGCTAGAGGTGCATAAGATGCAGGGGACAACGTCCTGCGCAACAATTGAAAAGATGCGTTTGTCGTTTAGTACGCATGGCCTCCCCGAGGTGCTGGTCACGGATAACGGCACTCCATTCACGAGTGAGGAGTTTGCGAGGTTCACGAAGATGAACGGCATACGCCATATCCGCACTGCCCCTTACCACCCGGCTTCAAATGGGTTGGCAGAGCGTGCAGTGCAGACATTCAAAAGAAGCCTAAAGATGCAGTCTTCCGGATCAATGGACATGAGACTGGCTCGCTTTTTGTTTACGTATAGGACCACCCCCCATGCAGTGACTGGGGTAGCTCTCGCAGAACTACTAATAGGCCGGAGACTTCGCACCCGCCTTAGTATGGTTTTCCCAGACATTGGCGCAAAAGTACGCCGTACACAAGAACTGCAGAGACAGGGATTTTCTCGGCATCGGTCGATTCGGCAGTTTGCGCCCGGTGACCCAGTGTTCATTTGGAATTTTGCTGGTGGTGCCCAGTGGGTTCTTGGTGTAATCTTTCGCCAAACGGGACCTATATCTTACCAGGTGCAAGCCCAGGGTTGTCTCCAGCGCAAACATGTAGACCACGTTCGGTCCAGAAGACTATCCCCTCAAAAGATTCTCCGCCCCAGGAGTTCATTTCTACAGCCGCAGAGACCAGAGACAAGGGAAGGTAGTCCTCACAATCTTCCACTGGTGCCTCACTCAAAGCCTGCGCACGTCGTTACAGAACCGAATGGAGATACAGACGCTGACATGACGGAGGCAGCAGACTCTGACTCCGAGATGGAGACACAGGATGCATCAGAGGGGGAATCCTCGGGTCCACGGGCCGTGGATGTACAACCGTTGCGCCGTTCATCACGGAAGCGCCGGTCTCCGTCTCGTTACACGCCACCTGATCCAGCGCCGCGTGCAAATGGTGTCCGGCCTGCGGCAAAACGAGTCCGAAGCCCTCCTTCGCCAGGGTCTTCGGTGGATTCCTTGGACTTTGGGGGAGAGGGATGTTATAACCTGCCTACTTACCATTGGCTGGGGACTAATGACAATCCCACAATCCTGTGGGAGTATGAGCTTCCCCAATGAGGGGGTGGAGAAACCATTAGTAAACTCCTAGTATAAATAAAGCTGGCCAGTTTAGGAACCGGCAGGAAGGAGTGTGCAGCAAGGGAAGTTGCTGCTGATGTTATATATATATGTTATTGTAAATTAATGTTATTACTTTGTATCCTTAAAACTCGTGCTGGATTCTTTGTGGCCCTCACAAAAGTAGGGATGATGAATCGCTGGCCATGCAGTATAGTCCATCCTGTATGGTTAGTCCATCTCTGACAGCGAAGAACATGCGGAGCTCATGGGGATGCTGCTTTGAGGATTCTGGCCAGCCCCTCATGATTACATATTGCAATTGCCTGCATCTGATGTCTGCCAGTAAAGCCTGATTGAGTTTCATAACTCCTCAATCACCCCCAACAGCCCCTCCCCTTCCCAAGACACCTTTCCATGCAAATGCAAGAGGTGCAACAGTTGCCCTTTTACGTCCTCTCTCTCCCCACCCAAAGCCCCAAATATTCATTCCAGGTAAATAAGTGATTTACTTCTTTCAATTTGATATCTTGTGTCAGCTGCTCACAATGCAGTCTCCTCTACATTGGTGAGACTGAATATTGATCAGGGGATTGATTTGTGGATCACCTTTGTCCACCTTCCAGTCACCTGTCAGTTTGATTCTTCTTCCTGCTGCCACTCTCACCTCTGTCTGTCCTTTTCCTTCTGCGCTTTTCCAATGAATATGGATGTAAGCTCAAAGTTCAGCACTTTATGTCTCAATTAAATACTTTACAGCTTCCCAGACTCAGTTAATGTGAGGTAATGCATTTAGGGAGGTCAAACAGTAAAGGGAATATATAATAAATGGGAATACACTGAGAGGCACAGATGAAGTGAAAGATCTTGGCGTACAAGTGCATAGGTCCCTAAAGGTGCAGTACAGTTAGATAAGGCTGTAAAGAAGGCAAATGGAATGCTCTCCTTCATTGGCAGAGGCATAGAATACAAAATTAGGGATATAATGATGGAATTGTATAAGACACTGGTGAGGCCGCAACTGGAATATTCAGGGCGGTTCTGATCACCATGTTACAGGAAGGATGTAATTGCTCTGGAGAGAGCGCAGAGAAGATTTACTAGAATGTTGCCAGAGGTGGAAAATTGTAGCTACGAGGAGCGATTGCAGAGGTTGGAGTTGTTTTCCTTGGAACCGAGAAGGCTGAGAGGTGACATGATTGAGATATACAAAATTGTGAGGGGTAGAGATAGAGTAGACAGGAGGAACCTGTTTCCCTTGGCAGAGAGTTCAAAAAACAGGGTTCATCGATTCAAGATAAGTGGCAGAAGGTGGAGTGAGGACATGAGCAAAACGCATTTTACGCAGAGGGTAGTGGGTGTCTAAACTTTCCTGCCTGAGTTGGTGGTGGAGGCAGAGACCTGAAACTCTTTAAAAAAGTACCTGGATCTACATCTTAAGTCATAGAATCATAGAATTTACAGTGCGGAAGGAGGCCATTCGGCTCATCGAGTCTGCACCGGCCCTTGGAAAGAGCACCCTACTTAAGCCCAGGCTTCCACTCTATCCCCATAATCCAGTAACCCGACCTAACGTTTTGGTCACTAAGGGCAATTTAGCATGGCCAATCCAGCTCACCTGCACATCTTTGAACTGTGGGAGGAAACCGGAGCACCCAGAGGAAACCCACGCACACACGGGGAGAACGTGCAGACTCCGCCCAGACAGTGACCCGAGGCCAGAATTGAACGTGGGACCCAGGAGCTGTGAGGCAGCAGTGCTAACCACTGTGCCACCGTGCCGCCCTAAGTGCTGTAAGCTGCAGGGCTGTGGGCCTTGTGCAGGAAGGTGGGATTAGAAAGGGCACCTGGGTGTCTTTGGGCTGGAATGAACAAGATGGGCCGAACGGCCCTATTCTGTGCTGTATCTTTTCTGTGGTTCGAACACTGAGTTCAAGAATTTCAGATCATAACCATTGCACCGGATGTTTTTGTTTAGCAGTTTTTGGCACCATTTACGTTTTCCCATTTACACCCCCTCTAAATCGTTCTTTTCTGTCTTTACTTGTCCGATTTATTTGTTCCTTTGCCTTGCACCATCGCTTCTTTTATGAATTAATCTCTCCTACCTTCAAACCGATCATAGACCTCCCCTCTTGTTCTTCCCAGTCTTGCTTCCCCCATTCCCCACATGCTTGCTTAAAACCTAAGCTGCTACATCTGCACCATCATCAAGTTCTAATGAAAGGCCATTGGCCTGAAGTATTAACTCTGGGCTAGATTCCAGAACCACTGATTTTAAGAGATGCTGTCCTGCAGCGATATCATGCTGTGGGTGGCTCAAGCAATCTGAGGGTCGGGCCTCTGCCACTCAATGGATGGAAGTCGCACCCTCAGGAGCTGCTGGCCAATTTGATTGGCCGGCAGTCTTGCAGTCCCGGCAACACCAGGACTCAGCAGTGGGTGGTGCTGGGATTGCAAGCAGTCCCGCAAAGAGGTTACATGGAAGCTGGAAACGGGAATGCCCCGGGCCTCTAGGGTAAAGTGCCCTAGGGAGGGAGGCAGGGGGAGTGGGGGAGGCTAGGTTTTGGAGGCCGGGTGGGCTGGCACAAAGGGGGAGTACTTGGGAAGGGAGCCCCTGATGTGCACAGCCCCTGCCCCCCACCACCACAAAGGATGTACACCCCCTTCCCTCTCTCTCACCTTTTCACGAGCTTGGGTGAAAAAATGGCCGTCTTACTTTTGGCCGCCTTCTACTGCCCAACTCTTTTCTTTGGCAGTGGGGCCTGATTGAGGGCCTCAACTGGGCAAAAATAATCCAGGCCTCTGTTTCTCTCACCGCAATTACTGCCTGACCTGCTGAGTGTTTACAGCATTTGCCGTTTTTTCCGATTTGCCGCAGCCGTAGTATTCTGTTTATAGAAAAGAACGACACAGCACAGGAACAGGCCTTTCGGCCCTCCAAGCCTGTACCGGTCATGATAAGTTACAACAATGATATTTGCAGCTGTGTATGAGGACGGCAGCGAAGTAAAACCCACCAGGTAACGGAGCGTTTCTGTTTGTGTGGCCCATATGTAAATATCTGGTTCATTTATGTGAAGCTTATGTAGCAGAACTCATTTCCGGTGTGAGTTTGTTCTTCATTATTTCCCTTCACGGTCTTTCAGTAGAACCCACAGCAAGAGTGATTTAGAGCTTAAAGATCAATATAAAAATCCCACATTAAATCACAAATACTTGGATGTCAGTCAATTTTTAAATACATTATAACTGAAGGAGGCAAGTTGTATTTTTAGTTTATACTTGTTTGCTCTGCACATTTCACCCATGGGTTTCTTCCTTTTGAGGAATTCTCCCATGCCAGTTCTACTTCAAGCTTTATGCGTCATCTTAATGGGAAATCTGCAGTATTTGGTGGTGCAGTGGTGTGACATCTCAGCATAATTGATATCACCTTGGCTTTTGCTCTGTACCTGATCGTTCACAGTACAACTACAGTTGGTCTGTAGTGAAACTTCAAAATGCAGGCCCACCTGAGGAGGTTTTCCGGCGTATGCTTTCAAATTATTTGAGTCAATGAAGAGGTGACTGTTGCATCGATTCAGCTCTAACACTGAAATTTAACTAGCGATATGTGGCATTCTGTACCTGCACATATATCCTCTTATCTGATCAAAGGGTGAGATGGAGCTATAGTATAACCCAGTGTTGTGAAGGGCACTGATGGGACTACAGTTGGGTAGGGTGGAGGACCTGGGCAACCCAACAATGAATTGATGACTTTATGGTAGAGATTTAACTGCTTATATATAATTAATAGTCCCAAAAAGGTGGCACAGTGGTTAGCACTGCTGCCTCACAGTGCCAGGGACCTGGGTTCAATTCCGGCCTTGGGTGACTGTCTGTGGAGTTTTGCATGTTCTCCCCGTGTCTGCGTGGATTCCCGAGAGGGCACAGGCGGATTAACATCTCATTCGAAAGATGGCAACTTTGGCAGTGCAGCACTTCCTCAGCACCGCACTGGAAGGACAGCTTAGATTTTGTGTTCAAGTCTCTGCAGAGGGATTTGATTCCCCAACTTCCTGACTCAGAGGTGGGAGCACTAGGACTAACATTATTGCCCACTTTCATGGATGCAGGCCCTCATACCTGCTTCTTTTACCATCTTGCCCTGCGCTCATTAACTTTGCGAAAGGCACCAACTATACTCGCTGTCTGCTCACCCTGCCCTTGTGCCAGTCGCATTATTTGTGGCCCTCATGCCATCTGTTCTCCGCAGTGCAGCACTCATTGTGCCAGCTGCAGCCAATGTGCTAATGACTCTTGATTCTGGTGAATCTTCCAGCAACCATATGCCCGGCAGCTTGCAATTATACACATGCCCAGTATGGACTGTAGCAAAACAATTTTTGACGAATTTCTTTATTATGTATAATGATAAAAAATACATGATGGTTTACAAAAGGAGAGTTCTTGTAGGTGTGTTCTTTGTGCCACAGCTGTCCACTAGCTTAATTACATATTGTATTTCACACTGCAAATTAATAATTTGTCAACCTTGAACTTGCTGTTAACACATATTTGTATCTTAGTAAGTTGGTTTGAATCTAATTTAGTTGTAGTGTTAATAAATAAGCTTTGTTTGAATCATAGCTTGATGTTCTGTGTAAGACACTACACTTCAAAGCCATCATCATCTGCAAAGCAAAGAACATCACATCCAATACAAAGAAGGGGTCTTACAACACCAGGTTAAAGTCCATTAGGTTTGTTTCGGAGAGCAGCTGCTTCCTCAGGTGAATGAAGAGGTGGGTTCCAGAAACACATATATAGACAAAGTCAATGATGCAAGACGATACTTTGAATGCGAGTCTTTGCAGGTAATTAAGTCTTTACTGGTCCAGACGGAGCGACTGGAGAGAGGGATAATCACAGGTTAAAGAGGTGAGAATTGTCTCAAGCCAGGACAGTTGGCAGGATTTCACAAGCTCAGGCCAGATGGTGGGGGGTGAAGGTAATGCATCATGAATCCAAGGTCCCAGTTGAGGCCGTACTCATGTGTGCGGAACTTGGCTATCAATTTCTGCTTGGCGATTCCGCGTTGTCACGCGTCCTGAAGACCGCCTTGGACAATGCTTACCCGAAGATCAGAGGCTGAATGCTTTTGACTGCTGAAGTGTTCCCCGACTGGAAGGGAACATTCCTGTCTTGCGATTGTCGCGCGATGTCCATTCGTCCGTTGTTGCAACGTCTGCATGGTCTCGCCAATGTACCACGCCTCGGGACATCCTTTCCTGCAGCGTATGAGGTAGACAATGTTGGCTGAGTCGCACAAGTATGTACCGCGTACCTGGTGGGTGGTGTTCTCACGTGTAATGGTGGTATCCATGTCGATAATCTGGCACGTCTTGCAGAGGTTGCCATGGCAGGGTTGTGTGGTGTCGTGGTCGATGTACTCCTGAAGGCTGGGTAGTTTGCTGCAAACAATGGTTTGTTTGAGGTTGCGCAGTGGTTTGAAGGCAAGTAGTGGGGGTGTGGGATGGCCTTGGCAAGATGTTCATCTTCATCGGTGATGTGTTGAAGGCTGTGAAGAAGATGTCGTAGTTTCTCCGCTCCGGGGAAGTACTGGACGACGAAGGGTACTCTGTCGGTTGTGTCCCATGTTTGTCTTCTGAGGAGGTCGGTGCGATTTTTTGCTGTGTCGCTTTGGAACTGTCAATCGATGAGTCGAGTGCCATATCCTGGTTGTATGAGGGCATCTTTCAGCGTCTGTAGATATCTGTTATGCTCCTCGTCGTCTGAGCAGATCCTGTGTATACGGAGGGCTTGTCCATAGGGGCTGGCTTCTTTAATGTGTTTATAATAATAATAATAATCACTTATTGTCACAAATGGGCTTCAATGAAGTTACTGCGAAAAGCCCCTAGTTGTCACATTCCGGCGCCTGTTCGGGGAGGCCAGTACGGGAATTGAACCCGCGCTGCTGGCCTTGTTCTGCATTACAAGCCAGCTGTTTAGCCCACTGTGCCAAACCAGCCCCTAGGGGGCAAGCTGGAGAAATGGAGCATCGTGAGTTTATCCGTGGACTTGCGGTAAAGCGGAGTGCTGAGGTGACCGTCCTTGATGGAGATGAGTGTGTCCAAGACTGCAACCGATTCTGGAGAGTAGTTCATGATGAGTCTGATGGTGGATGGAACTTATTGATGTAATCATGTAGTTGTTTCAGTGATTCTTCACCGTGGGTCCAAAGGAAAAAAAAGTCATCCATGTATCTGGTGTATAACATCAGTTGATATAGACACGGCGCATATAGACACTGACATTAAGTTTCTACAAATATGCAAGAAAGCAGACAAGATCCCGAAAGGACTACATCACAAACCTGATCCTGTGTGGTGAGGAGGACTTGTTCAAACTTGTGCATGAAGATGTTGGCATATTGAGTTGCGAATTTGGTCTCCATGGCTGTTCCGTGTGTCTGGATGAAGAACCTGTTGCCGAAGGTGAAGACGTTGTGATCCAGGATGAAGTGGATGAGTTGTAGAATTGTGTCTGGAGATTGGCAGATGTCGGTGTTGAGTACTGAGGCTGTTGCAGCAATGCCCCCGTCATGGGGGATGCTGGTGGAAAGTGACGAGGAGTGTTCCTGGTTCAACTGGTCCATGGGTGCTGAGTTTCTGTAAGAAGTCCGTCGTATCGCGACAGAAGCTGGGCATTCCTTGTATGCTGGGTTTCAAGATGCCCTCGATGTAGCCAGAGTGGTTCTCGCACAGGGTCCCATTGCCTCATTTGCTCCAGGTGTGATTGCATGAAGAAATTGGGATATGGTATTTTAAAACAAACTTTCTTACTAATACAGTGTTAAAATCTTTAACATCTCACCAAAAATAGTTTACAATTACCCCTGACACAATGCTAATTAATACAGTGAATACAATGCCCTTAACTGCTAATTGTTTTCCTACTTAATCAAGAAGAAAACAAGCTCTCAATCCACTGTAACTACCAATGGCACATAGGAATACTTGCTTTACAGAGATATTCTTTGAGAAAGAGAGATCTCTTGATATTGCATTCAAGGAAAGATCTGACTACTGTGAGACCCATGCAGAAACTCTGGCTGTATGTCTTTTGAAGATGCTTCTCAGCTTGTTTCAGCTCCCCCTTGTTCTCAGACAAGCCTGCACTGCTTTTAATATATTTTAACTGAACTGTAGTGAGAGCCAAAACCATTTTACTTCTGGTCACAGCTTCATTCAGATCAGAACTGAACTGCTTTCTGAAAATGCCTGATGGCCTAGTTCCACCCAGCAATGACATCACCGTACCAAGCTGAATAATATTTAACTCCACAGGGAATCCCCTTAATCAAAACAAAATTCCATTAGCCCAAACATTTTACAATGGTTTAATTGCACTCCTGGCTCTTAAAATTTTAGTTGCATTTCAAACTAGGATTATTTTAAAACATGACTGCAGCAGTCATACACACACTAACCCAAGCTTTTAACCCTTACTGCAACAAATACATATACTACATCTAAAATTCAACATTCATCACACATAACACATTAATTCCAAAAATAATTAACTCCTTGCTCTTTACATATATTTAAAGATAATACTACAATACAGGTAACATCCCCCACTCTCCTACAAGTGCTGATTTGTACTGGTAACTCTTTGGTACCTCACCCGGACCATTATTCTTCAATGGGCAGCTTCGATAGTGCGTGCGGTTTTAATTCTCCATCAAGGCCAATATAAGTGAGCTTTTTCCTATTCTTGACCAAACCATTCACAGTTAGGCACTTCCTACCTATAAAATACAATGCACCATACAATGCCTTTAATATACTGAAACATTCCAAGGCGATTCTCAGGAGCATTAGCAAGCAGAACTTGACACCAAGGCACAGATGTTAGAACAGCTGAGCAAAAGCTTGGCCAAAGTGTTTGGTTTTATGGAGAATCTTAAAAGGATAGGGAGGTGGGAGGTTTAGGGAAGGAATTCTACCGCTGAGGGCCGAGGCAGCTCAATACACAATTTCCCAATGGGGGGGTGGGGGGAGGGGGACGATGACAGTGGGGATGTCTGATAGCGGTGATCCGTGACAGAAAGCCTGGTTGACTTTTTCATTTCCTAGCCTGGGAACACTGAAGCCAATTTTAATGCCCCCAACATTGATCCAACTGAGATCAGTTAACTTGATCAGGGATCAAAACTGGGGCTTGCCTGGATAGTGTGGCTCAGCCCTGACCCCAAATGCCCACTGAGCTTTAGAATGAATGAAGATGGGAGCAGCATGGTGGCACAGTGGTTAGCACTGCTGCCTCACATCACCGAGCACCGGGTTCGATCACAACCCTGGGTCACTGTCCATGTGGAGTTTGCAAGTTCTCCTCATGTCCGTGTGGGTCTCACCCCCACAACCCAAAGATGTGCAGGGTAGGAGGATTGGCCACGCCAAATTACCCCTTAATTAGAAAAATTAACATAAAAAAAAGAATGAGTGAAGAATGAATGACTTTACAACCCTTCCCACTGGCGGGACCGAAGGCGACTCCCCGGCGGCGGGTGGGGACGGACGAGCCATACAAAATGCCGTAGATAGCGGTGGGGCTGGAAGATCCTGCTGGCAGCCAATGGGGAGGCAGCTCCACCACCAGAAAACATGCTGCGAGATGAGGGGTGGGCGGGGGCAGAAAGTCCTGGTCATTGTTATTGAACCTGAGTGACGTTTACAATGCCAGAACCTCTCCATTGCTAAGGACAGCTACATCCAACTCCTTAACATTATCTGTTTCTGCCCCGCCTCCACCCACTGTGGATGGAATATTCCATAGCCGACAGAGGTTTTAAGGAACAGTGATCAGTAAGGTACAATGGGGAGTTGAGGTTTTTAATAGCTGGTGGCCAAAAGATGTCATAAATCTGATGGAAAGCCACCAACTTTGGTCTCCCTTCATAAAAGGGCAACGTTCAGAGTGACAAGGCTGGCAAGGACTCGACCACACAGACTGGCGTTGTAGCTGATCTTAATGACGAGCTGGGTGTTTTACAACTGTCACAAGATACAAGAAGCATTTTCCGTTCCGCTAATTCATTGCTATGCCATTGCAGCTCTGTGCACAGCCTTATCTTTCATGCAGAGCCCTTCAAACCAAAAGATTAATGTCCCTTTAATGAGAAACGTTGCTATATCCTGGGTGTCAGGCAAAGGAAAATTCATCAGTGCAAAGGAACATTTTGGAAGCAAGCTTTGACCAGACTTTAGCTGTGTGTTGTTTGTGTTTGTTTATTTGCATTTGTAATAAAATTACTTAATTCCACAAGGGAGCTATTTGAACAGCAGTTCTCTTGTTTAAAATTTGCATAATGTTGAAATTCTAATCCAAGGCGTCTCATTCAGAAGACAAATTAAGAATTTTGATTGCAGCTGGTTAATGAGCTCACGTATTCACATTTTCAAATACAGAGACAAGGTTCATTCAATCGCAAAGTGATCTGCGGCATATTCAATGCAATACTTTTCAAACGAAATAGAGACTAGCTTTTTTATAATGTGTTTCAGGACCTCAACATATTCTAAAACACTTCAGAAAATTAAATCCAGGGCGGGATTCTCTGATCCTGAGGCTAAGTGTTGACACCGTCGGCAACGCCGTCGCGTTTCTCGGCGGCGTCAACATGGCCTCAGGAGCAGCGATTCTGACCCCTTCAGGGGGCCAGCATGGCACTGGAGCAACCCACGCCGCTCCAGCTGCCAATCCCCGGCGTCAAATGGGTGCCGCGGGTCTGCGCATGCGCAGTGGCTCCCTTCTCCGCGTCGGCCCTGACGCAACATGGCGTAGGGCTACAGGGGCCGGTGCGGAACAAAAGAGGCCCCCAGCCTGAGAGGCTGTCCTGCCGATTGGTGGGCCCCGATCGCGGGCCAGGCCACAGCGAAGGCCCTCCCCGGGGTCGGACCCCTCTCTGCCCTCATCAGGTCGTCCCCGGATGGATCCACGCCGAGGTCCCGCTGGGTAAGAGCAGGTGTGGCATCGGCAGGACTCAGCTTTTTTTTGGTGGCTGAGAATTGCCGGGAGGCCCGTAGAGGTGCCTCCGACTGTCGCCGCGCGGACAGTGCCGGCGCCAGTGGCGGCGATTCACCATCTCCGGAGAATCGGCAGACCGGCGTCGGGGCGGCGTGGCGCGATTTGCGTCCGTCCTGGCGATTCGCGTCCGTCCTGCCAATTCTCCGGCCCGGCCAGGGGGTGAGAGAATCCCGCTCCCTGCTCTTTAACTCACTGTCCTAACATAGGAAATATAACAGCCAAGTTCCCAAAAATAGCAATGACTTAAAAGAGTATAAAATATGTTTTGTTTTTAGTTCTGTTGGTTGAGAAATCAATTGTGGACCTGTACAAGTTGGATGGTTTGCACCTGAACCGAAATGGGACCAGTGTCCTTGCAGGGAGGTTTGCTAGTGCTGCTCTGGAGGGTTTAAACTAACTTGGCAGGGGCTGGGACCCCGAGAGAAGGTTCAGCAGGGATAGATGCACAGCCAAAATGAGAAGACACATCAAGTGAGTCAGGAAGGCATAAAATGTCGAGACCAGTTAAGTCAGAAGGAAGTTTGGGAAGATTGGATGGTATTTATTTTAATGCAAGGAGACTGATGAACAAGGCAGATGAATTGAGGGCACAAATTAAACATGGGATATGACAGTCATTTCTGTCACTGAGACATGGTTGAGAGAGGGGCAGGATTGGCAGCTCAATATTCCAGGATACAGCATCTTCAGGCTAGATAGGAAAGGAGATAAAAGAGGAGGGGTGTTGCAAATTTGATCAGGGAATCATAGCAATAAGGAGGGACAACATCCTAGAGGCGCTTCAACTGAAGCCAAATGGGGAGAACATAAAAAACAAGAAGAAGCAATCACATTGCTGAAAGTGTTCTTCAGGCCCCCTAACAGTCTGAGAGAAATAGAAGAGCAGATATGTCGGCAAATTTCAGAGAAGTGTAAAAATAATAGGGTAGCGATAGTGAGGGATTTCAACTTCCCCAACATTAACTGGGATAGCCATAGTGTAAAAGGTTTAGACGGAGTGGAATTCTTAAAATGCATCCGGGAGAACTTTTTAAGCCAGTACGTAGAAGGCCCTGGATTAATTTTCGGTAACGAAGCTGGGCAAATGGTTGAAGTATCAATGGGGGAGCATTTTGCAGACAGTGATCATAACTCTGTTAGATTTAAGATTGTTATGAAAAAGGACTTGAGATAAAAGTTTTAACTGGGGGAAGGCCGATTTTAATATGATCAGATATGATTTGGCCAAATTGGACTGGGAGCGGATACATTTAGGTACATCTGTGACAGAACAGTGGGATGCATTCAAGAAGGAAATAGGGAGAGTACATGGCCAACATATTCCAATCAGGAATGTTGCCTTTTCTGTGGCTCTGCTCTAACTACAGCAAGCAGTGGGTTTGCCCTGTCTCTTTTATGTCTATATTCTAATGCTGAGAGTCGGCAGGTATCAAATGATACCACCACAAGGTTCAACCAGCTATCGATCAAAGAGCCAAACACCAGTTAGTTAGTTCAAGGTCAAGGGTACTTTATTTACACACATAATTAGTCATGCAACATAAACACTACTAGCTAAACTACACCTATCGACTAAGACAACCTGTACTTAACTGCAGGCACCCAGCTTAGGTCAGAGGAACAGTGGCCGTTGTTCGGTTCTGGATCTATCGAGTCTGGAGAAGTAACTGCTGCTCAGCTAGGCTCATCCATCTGGTAGCGAGCGTTGAACTTGGACTTGCTTCTGGTGTTGCTGCGATTGGAGATGGTCATTGCCGGGGTGCCAGGTCCAAGAGAGGACGAACACATGGTGGACTCGCTTCTTAGCTTGGGGGTTATTGCGCTCTTTTGGGCGGTCCTTCAGGTTGGACCCCACTAATTGGGTGATCCCTGATCACTATGTTCGATTTCAAACCAATAAATGGGCGGGTGCCTGGATGGCTGGGCGTGTCCCAAGCGTTCATTGACCCTGTAGTTTACGCTTCCCTAGAACAGGGAGTGGTGGCGAAATGTCTGGGACTGTACCGGTCGCTCAAGTAGCAGTCCTTTGTCTGGCGGAGATGGGCCATCAAATGCTAATCGGTCCATCAAAATGCTAATTGGGCGGGGTTTCGATACTGTCTGGATTCCTCACTTGTAAATATACATTTCAGACTCTGAGCCTGCCTCAATCTTGCTCTGTCCATTTTACCCGCTATGCTTTGCGAGATTCTCTGTTCCTAGTTGTAAGTGGCGATCCCAAATGGCTACACGAAAAAGGGTGGGACCAACAAATCCAGTGAACCCTGGATATCGAGAGATATGTAGCATTGGATAAGGAGAAAATGAGAAGTTTATGGCAGATATCGAGGGCTCAAAACAGCAGAAGTCGTAGAGGTGTGTAGAATGTGCAAAAGGGAACTTAAAAAGGAAATTAGGGGCTCAAAATGGGGACATTAATGGATACTGGCAAGTAAAATAAAGGAACGTCTTACAATGTTTTACAATATGTGGGTGAAGCCGGAAGACATAGGTGCTAAATGAATAGTTTGTGTTCGTGCTCACTCATGAGAGGGACGGTATGGGTATAGAAATCAAAGAGAAGGACTGTGATAAAATAAAAGAGATCAACGTAGACAGAGACGAGGTTCTGTGTGATCTGTCAGGCTTAAAAGTAGATAAATCTCCAGATCCAGATGAAATGTATCCCAGACTGTTGAGTGAGGCAAGGGAGCAAATAGCAGGGCACAGGCAATAATTTTCAATTCTTCTCTGGCCACAGGAGAGGTGCCGGAGGACTGGAGGATAGCCAATGTGGTATCATTATTCAAGAAGGGAGGACGGGATAAACCAGGAAACTACAGGCCAGTCAGTCTAACCTCAGTGGTGTGGAAACTATTGGAAGCATTTCTCTTTTGTTTTAAATTTAAAGTACCCAATTAATTTGTTCCAATTAAGGGACAATTTAGCATGGCCAATCCGCCTACCCTGCACATCTTTTGGGTTGTGGGGGTGAGACTCACGCTGACATGGGGAGCATATGCAAACTCCACATGGACAGTGACCTGGGACCGGGATCAAATCTGGGTCCTCAGAGCTGCTGAGAGACAGAATTAACCAACATTTGGAGATGCAGTGATTAATCGGGAACAGTCAGCATGGTTTTATTAAGGGGAGGTCATGTCTGAACAACTTGATTGAATTTTCCAAAGAGGTGATCAGGTGTGCAGAGCAAGGCTTTTGATAAGGTCCCACATAGGAGACGGATAGTGAATGGAAGAGTCCATGGGATCCAAGGAAATTTGGCAATTTGGATCCAGAATTAGCTGAATGGCAGGAAGCAGAGGGTGATGGTCGAAGGGTGTTTTTCCGACTGGAAGCCTACGTCCAGTGGGATCCCGCAGGGATCAGTGTTGGGGCTCTTGCTGTTTATATGGTTTATATTGTGGTTTATATAAATGATTTGGACATGACTGTAGGAGGGTTGATCAGTAAGTTCGTGGATTACATGAAAATTGGTGGGATGGTGAATAGAGAGGAGGACAGCCTTCGATTACAGGAGGATATAGACGGGCTGGTCAGATGGGCTGATCAGAAGCAAATGCAATTGAATCCGGAAAAGTGTGAGGTGATGCACTTGGACAGGATATAAAAGGCAAGGGAATAAATACAGGATAAACGGCAGGACCCTGGGAAGCACCGAGGATCAAAGAAGGGACCATGGTGTGTGAGTACATTGGTCCCTTAAGGTACCAGAGCAGGTGGATATATTAGTTAAGACGGTATATGCTACACTTGCCTTTATTCGCTGACGCATGGCGTTTACGAACAAGGAGATTATGCTGGAACTGTATGAAACATTGGCTAGGCCACAGCTAGAGTATTGTGTGCAGTTCTGCAATCCACATTGCAGGAGGGATGTGACAGCACTGGAAAGGATGCAGAGGAGATTTACCAGCATGTTGCCTGTGCTGGAGAGCTTTAGTTATGAAGAGAGATTGGATAGATTAGGGTTGTTTTCCTTGGAGCAGAGGAGACTGAGGGGGGACATCATTGAGATGTATGAAGTTATGATTATATAGAGCAGACAGGAAGAAATGTTGACCCTTGGTGGAGGACTCAATGACCAGGGGGCAAAGATTTAAAGGGCAGGAGGTTTAGAGGGGATGTGAGGAAAAGCTTTTTCACCCAGAGAATGGTGGGAGCCTGGAACTCGCTGCATGAAAGGGGGTGGAGGCAGAGACCCTCATAACATTTAAGAAGTATTTAGATGTGCACTTGCGATACCAAGGCACACAAGGCTATGGGTGAAATTCTGGAAAATGGGATCAGAATAGCTAGGTGGTTGTTTTTGACCATTGCAGATGTAACAGGCCATAGGGCCTTTTCTGTGGTGTAGATCTCTATGACTCCATGACCAGCCAGCGCTTTTATTCAAGTGCACCAGGGGCTCATTCACATCTCCGTGATAAGGCAGATTCAATCTCAGATTACTGTCTCATCTTGACATCACCTGCAACAGTGCAGCACTCCCTAGAAAACATACTAAAGTGGAGAGAGACTTGAAAGCACAATGTGTTGACACAGAGGTGAGAGTGCTGCCACTAGGCCACAGCTGAAAATTGGATGAAGTTTAATGGTCAAGATAAATGATACTGGAGCTGGATGGTGGGGCACTTTCTTTGTAGTGTAGTCAGCCTGCCAATTCCCAGGTAAGGTTCAGCATGGGACAGGTGTACAGAACAGAGCTTCCTTTGCTTATTAGCCCTCGAAATCTCTCTTAGCTTCCAACCACAAATGCAGCTCTGCTGTATCGTAGTACATGTTCCATGCCACTTAGAATTTTCATAGAATTTCTGCAGTGCAGAAGGAGGCTATTTGGCCCATTGAGTCTGCACCGACCCTCTGAAACAGCACCCTACCTAGGCCGACTCCCCCGCCCTATCCCCGTAACCTAACCTAACCTGCACATCCTTGGACATTTAAAGGGCAATTTGGCATGGCCAATCCGCCTAACATGCACATCTTTGGACTGTGGGAGGAAACCGGAGCACCCGGAGGAAACCCATGCAGTCACGGAGATAAAATGCAAACTCCACACAGACAGTGGCCCAAGGCTGGAATTGAACCAGGGTCCCTGGCTTTGTGAGGCAATAGTGCTAATGACAATAGTGCCGCCCTCATTTGACTCACTGTTGGAATGAGAGGAGGGGAATTCTCCAAGCAAATACCCACACCCAATCCTGGCCAAAACTATTCCCCAGCTGACATCATTTAAATAGATTCCCTGGTTATCAATCACCCTGCTGTTTGTGCTTTCTGTGCACAGATTGGCTAATGCATTGCCCTTTATTGGAATATTTACTACACTTTGATGGTATTTAATTGATTGCGAAGCACACTGAGATGTCATGAGGCCATGAAAGATGTTTTATATATAAAAATTGTCTTTCCTTTCTTAATTGCCTTACATCTTTCTTACCAATACTGAGAGCCTGCTGTGTTTTTGATTGCTATATTAAATTGAAGGCCTGCCTGTGTGTCCCAGTGCTTGAAATGTATGTTTGATACAATTTTTAAAAAAGTCATTCAGGGATGTGGGTTTTTCTGGCTAGGCCAGCATTTATTGCCCATTCTAATTGTCCTTGAGAAGGTGGCGATGAGCTGCCTTGTTGAACTGCTGCAGTCCTTGCGCTGTCGGTACACCCATAGTGCTGTTAGGGAGGGAGTTCCAGGATTTTGACCCAGTGACAGAGAAGGAACGGTGATATACTTCCAAGCCAGGATGGTGAGTGGCTGGGAGGGGAACTTCCAGGTGGTGGTGTTCCCATGTGTCTGCTGCCTTTGTCCTTCCAGATGGTAGTGGTCATGGATTTGGAAGATGCTCTCTCAGGACCCTTGGTGAGTTCCTGCAGTACATCTTCTAAATCAGTCTTCAAATAGTTGATCGTGATCGGCAGGTCGATCCCAGGGTCTCAAAACGTTGATTATTGTTGCCTGCTGAACCATGCAGAAATTGCGCAAGACTCGGGATTCTCGGAATGAGGAGCGAATCAGTCATTGGCATGTCGAACCACAGTAAATTGTGCGAGACTCGGCATTCTCGTAATGAGGTGTGAATCAGCTCATTGCATGTCGAACCATGCCAAAAATGTGCGAGACTAGGCAATGAGATTCTCGCGGGCACCAAAATTTGGAATAAGCTGGTTGAAGGTAAAATACTGTGCGAGGAGCCAGGGACTTCCAAGAAGGCAAAAACATATCCTTTCCACCAGGAATGGAAAAGCAAACCTTCTTTTATGAATGTCAAAGTCAAAAAACATTTGGCTCACTTGTTAACAGAGTATAGCCTTCAGAAAAAGAAGTAATTTGAAACGGCATCACAAAACAATGCATGCAAAATTTCAAGGAAACCTCCTGTTAAACTGTGCAATCTGGACAAAGAAAGTTGGGGAGTTGAAGGGAATTTTGCAAGCTCAACAGTCACTGTTTTCCAAACCTGTGGCTAAAGGCAAGGCTAGCAAAGAGGCATATTTTCACATTAGCCATAGTTGCTAACTTTTGGTTGGTTCAATTGGCTCTGTTTTGTAACCTTTACTCTAGAGTCACCAGGTATCTTTATGATACCGCCACGAGGTTCAAGTTCAAGTAATGATCAATAACTCAACACACCAAATAGTAAGATTCAAATCAAAGCACATTTATTATAC
This sequence comes from Scyliorhinus torazame, assembly GCF_047496885.1. Taxonomy (NCBI): domain Eukaryota; kingdom Metazoa; phylum Chordata; class Chondrichthyes; order Carcharhiniformes; family Scyliorhinidae; genus Scyliorhinus; species Scyliorhinus torazame. The sequence continues at coordinate 200,648,407 of NC_092707.1, read as the reverse complement.
ACAGTAAATCACTACTCATGCATAGACTACTTTCTAGGCTATTTCTATAACTAACAGGCCTATACTTAGCTTTGGACTGGCCCACCAGGTCAGGGGATCAAATGGTCTTTCGTTCAGGTCCTGAGTCTGCGGGATTCAAAGCTGGTATGGACTGGTAGCTAGGAGCGCCTATCTCGTAGCGAGCGTTGACTTGAGACTTACTTGTTTGGAGGCCGCTGGATAGTTCACTCTCTTTTTAAAAAAAATATGTTTATTAAGAATTTTTTAACAAAATTTTCAACCATACAAACAACCCCCCCCTTGCATAGCAAGACATAAACATGCCAAATCAATATGATACAGAACTTTGTATATTGGATTCCTCCCGTACATATCAGTTTTCCGGATCATTTATGTATTTTCTTGCTCAGATGCCCCCCCGAAAAAAAAACCTTCCCCGTCCCTCCCTCTTCCCCCCCACCACCAAAAAGAGATGTCCCCCCCTCCTCTCCCCACCTCCCCCCCCCCGCCCCCCCACTCCCCCTGGTTGCTGCTGCTGTTGACCGAACTCCATCTAATGCTCCGTGAGATAGTCTAGGAACGGTTGCCACCTCCTGGAGAACCCCTGCACAGACCCTCTCAGGGCAAACTTTATCCTCTCCAACTTGATAAACCCTGCCATGTCATTTATCCAGGCTACCACACTGGGGGGCTTCGCATCTTTCCACACTAACAAGATCCTTCGCCGGGCTACCAGGGACGCAAAGGCCAGAATGCCGGCCTCTTTGACAGTTCACTCTCAGGGGTTGCTTCGCGTTGCTGAGTGACCCTGTCAAGAAGGACGATTTGAACTTGGGGGCTTTGCTTTATAGTCCCCAGGGGCTTCCTGCCCTTCGGGGCGGACTCCGTACCTGGTTTCAAGTGATTGGACTTCGTTCCAATCACTTGGTTCGATTTCTCCAATGCTGGAGCGGTTCCCTGATCATTGGGCGGCCTTTAAGTATCCGTTAACCTCTTTTGTGTTGGCTCCTGCTGGCGCCGAGGAGTCTGGCTTGGCTTTGTTTACCTTAAAATGTTTTGATTGTTCCCGGGATCTTTCATTAATATGTAGATGGCTGCTACATTACTCTGCAGATGGCTGCTGGTTTCTTACAGGTTCCTTACAGGTCTTAATACACATGATTTCTGTATTTGCTCGTCTTTGCCTGTGTTGGCTGAATTTCCCTTCAGCCTTTGCGGTTCTCCATTTTAAGTCGGGAAGTGGCCAACTCAGGGGGCTACACCATCTGCTGGCGAAACATAAGAAACAATTCTCTGATGATGTAGTTATCAAGGAGGCTGTGACAGCTGCTTCTGCAACTTTATTCAAAGACTTTAAAAACGAAGATGAAATTATGACAGCCGTCAAGAGCATGCTGCTTGGCGTTTTAACAGTAGCCCGAAGGATGGAATTGTTGGCTGAAGACATGTCAAAGCAAATATATAAAGGCTTATCAGGCTGCGAATGTTTCTCACTGCAGTTTGATTATTCAGTAGATATGACGGATGCGGCCCAGTTGATTGTTTTTGTTCGCACGCGCTCAACGACTCCACAACAAAGGAGGACTGACTTACTCTTTTGCCATTCAAAGAGAGGACAAGAGGTGAGGGTGTCTCCAACTAATTCAAAAGGTATGTGACTGAGAAAAACATTCCAATCAAGAAACTGCTTTCAGTCACAGTCGATGGTGCACCGTCAATGCTGGGTGTCAATACAGGCGTTATTGCACTATGCAGAAAGGATCCTAATTCCCCTCCATTGTCAATTACCACTGTATTATCCACCAAAAAGTGCTTGCGAGCAAGATTATTGACTTTTCTCATGTAAAGACTTTTGTTGCCAAGATCGTCAACTCAATTCATGCCAGAGCTCTGAAACGTTTGTTCAAATCGTTACTCAATGAGCTCAATGCCACCTAGTGTGAGCTCATCTTTCATGGTTAAGTCGAGGGAAAGTCCTCCAGAGATTATTAGATCTGCTCCCTGAAATTGTCATCTTTCTGAAATCAAGAAATGAGGTGAACTATCAGATAATGCGTGGTTGCAAGACTTGGCATTTCCTACGCACATAAGTGCAAAATTAAATGAGCTGATTCACGAACTGATGGGGAGGGACAGAGACTTGTCACACGTGATCAGTGCAGCAAATATGTTCAAGTTGAAACTGGACCTGTGGTCCTCTCAGTTAAAGAAAGAAATTACTGAGCTCTTCCCAAACCTGGAGAAAATCCAAGAAGAGATCAAACCAAAAGGGAATAAATCACTATGTTTGTCTTAAATCCTTTTCTTCAAGCTGGCATTGGAAAGCTGACTGCACAATTTCAGCAGGTGTCTGAATAAGCAATGGATTTGACATGGAAATCATCCCCATGCAAAATGACATAGAGCTGAAAGATAGGTCAAGGGACAAAGACTTTTAAGGACTTGTAGACAAAGCGAGGTTCCCTTTTCTGAAGTTCTGTGCACTCAAGGTGAAGGCCTACTTTGGTTCCACATACCTCTGTGAGATGGCTTTTTCCCAGATGAAAATCACCAAGTGCAAGTATCATACTCGTCTCATAGATGCACATCTGATGGATTGTGTGAGATTGGTCATCTCAAACTATTACCCAGACTTCACAGCACTCACAGATAGTATGCGAGCTCAGGTGTCACATGAAGAATAGGCGAGTGTTATGAACAGTGTGCATTTCTGGGGGTTTTAGTCAAGTCGAGTTTTTATCGATCTTGTACTGCATGTAGATTTTAAAAGTGATCTTGTACTTAGAAAGGTTGGAGACCACTGTTGTAAATGGTACACATGGCTGCTACTGTGCTTCTGTGGTGGTTGGCGTGAATGTTTGTGGATGGGGTGCCAATCAAACTGGCTTCTTTGTCCTGAATGGTGTCAACATTTTTGAGTGTTATTGGAGCTGCACTCATTCTGGCAAGGTGAGGGTGTTCCATCACACTCCTGAGTTGTGCCTTGTAGATTGTGGACAGGCTCTGGGAAACAGGAGGTGTGTTACTTGCCACATGATTCCTAGCCTCTGACCTGCTCTTGTAGCCATAATATTTATATGGCTAGTCCAGTTCAGTTCAGTTTCCGGGCAATGGTAACCCCCAGCATGTTGACAGTAGGGCATTAAGTGATGGTAATGCCATTGAATGTCAAGGGGTGATGGTTAGATCCTCTCTTGTTGGAGATGGTCATTGCCTGGCACTTGTGTGACACAAATGTTACTTGTTACTTATCAGCCCAAGCCCGGAAATTGAAAGGTCTTGCTGCATTTGGATATGGACTGTAAAAACACGGCAGGTCTGGCAGCATCTGTGGAGAGAGAAAGAGAGTTAATATTATGAGTCTGTATGAATCTGAAGAAAGCTCATTCCAGTTACCAATCTAGTAGACCTCCTCTGAACTATCTCCAAAGCATTTACATCCTTCCTTAAACAAGGTGACCAACACTGCATATAGTATTCAAGATGTGATCTCAGCAATGCCCTGTGTATCTGAAGCATATCATGAAAAAAAAAATGAAAATCGCTTATTGTCACAAGTAGGCTTCAAATGAAGTTACTGTGAAAAGCCCCTAGTCGCCACATTCCGGTGCCTGTTCGGGGAGGCTGTTACATCCTTATTTTTGTTTGATTCCTCTCATAATAAAGAGCACCATTTCATTAGCCTTCTTGATTACTTGCTGTAACTGCATACTAACTTTTTATGAGTCATGCACAAGCACTCAGATCACTCTGCACCGTGTGAATTCTGCAGCCATTCTCCATTGAAGAAATACTCTGCCTTTTTATCCTTCCTATCAAAGTGAACAACTTAATATTTTTCCACATTGTACTTCATCTGCCAGATTATTGCCCACGTAATCAACCTATCTATATCCATCTGCAAACTCTTTATGTCTTCTTCACAACATACTTTCGTACCCTCTTTGCCCTGGATTGTGTCGAGCTTCATGAGTGTTATTGGAACTGCAGTCATCCAGACAAATGGAGAGTATTTCATCATACTCCTGACTTGAGCCTTGTAGATTGTGGACAGGCTTGGGGGACTCAGAAGGTGGGTTACTTGCTGTGGAGTGCCCAGTCTCTGACCTGCTCTTGTAGCCACAGTATTTATATGGCTGGTCCAGTTCAGGTTCTGGTCCAAAATAATTTCACATTTGTGAATTTCAAAGAATGCTTATCGTAATGTAATGTAATGTATTGTAGAATCATAGAATCACTACAGTGCAGAAGGAGGCCATTCTGCCCATTGAGTCTGCACCGACCCCCCGACAGAGCACCCTACCTAGCCCAAGCCCCCACCCTATTCCCGTAACCCCACCAAACCTTTTGGACACTAAGGGGCAATTTAATATGCCCAATCTAACTTTCCTGCACATCTTTGTGGGAGGAAACCGAAGCATCCGGAAGAAAGCCATGCAGACCCGGGGAGAATGTACAAACTCCACACAATCAGTCACCCAACATTGGAATCGAACCCGGATCCCTGCCACTGTGAGGCAGCGGTGCTAACCATTGTGCTACCGTTATTTTTAGAGGAGGGGTTGAGGGCAGGTCTGGTGGGGAAGATTCCATTTCTGCTTCCCTGTTAACATTTTTTGACAACATTTTGGCAACATTTTTGTGGAAAGGCGGGATCAGGGTGTCGAACTTGATGATCAGCCATGGTCATAATGAATGGCAGAGCAGGCTCAAAGGGCCAGTTGACCTCCTCCTGCTTCTATATTTTATGTAGTGACCCCAGCAAAGCCTCTGGCAATGGCCCCTGGTTATGTTACCAGTAAAATATTCAGTATTGTCCCTGGCAAGACAGTTAGCAGTTGCTAACCTCTATTGATCTGCTTATTCTGCCAATCTGCATCCAAACCCAACTGGCAGAGATGAATTGATGATATACTAACAATGTGCTGCCTCAGTGTGCCTTATCTATTTGCTGAACAGTATAAGCTGATGACTTCTCTGAATAACATTACTCACATAATCTTAATTGTGCTGAATGGTCGGTTATTTCTCAATAACTGGGTTGAGTAGGTCAAACACGTCCCAGTTAGAAGCTTTTAAAAGCTGACAGCGAGGGAGTATGTGATTACCCCGCCTCTGGGCTCAGTAGATCTCAGTGGTGAAGGGATAGAATTAAAAGTAAATATATTATCTGCCAACTTCATTTCTATTTGTTGTTTGTATTTTTTTAACTATTTCACAGATTCTTTAAGCTTCATTGCTCCAAATGTTTTCTAATAAAATGTTTTACAGATTTGGACTGTGATATTAACTGGGAGACAATGGATTGGATGGGGCCTGTTATCATGCGGGAAATCTGCATGTCTGCCAGGGACATATTAGCTCAATCGGCTCATTGTCATTTTACTTCCAGGTTTGCTATCCAATCGAAAGCAGAGGACAGAGTAACACACCTCCCGCACAGTCTTCTCCATTGGCCAGTCCAACCTCCTACAAACTACAGCAGTGAGCGTTTGACAGCAAAGGCCTTGGCTCATCACCACAAGTTCTATTGCACAGAGTATTTGTAGACAGGACACTCCTGTATTGTACTGAGACTTGGACTTTGTATCAGCGCTTCATGAGAGTTCCAGAGAAATTCCTTCAGCAATTCCTCCACTGCATCCTCCAGATTCAATAGGAGGACGGTTGACTAAACGCTGGTGTCCTTCTTGAAGCCAGCTCCACGAGCATTCAGGCAAAACATCCTGCACAATCAACTTTGATGGACTGTACACTGTGTATTGATACTTGAAAACAATTTCTCAATGACTGACATTCTGGGGAGGACAGAGTAAACATTTCAAAGATACTCTGAAGCTCACCCTGAAGCACAGCAGCATTGACATTAATGACTGGGAGGAGCTACCAATCATTCAAAATGGTGATAACTTGTCCATCATGCTTCAGGCTTTGAGTCACAGCTTCTGAATGATGAAGCAGAATGACGGCAGATAAGGAAAGAAGTGAAATCAAACCCTGCACTCCAGATCGCAATGACTCCTGGGACATTCTGCCCCATGTGCTCAAAGATATATGGGTCAAGAATTGACTTGCTCAGTCACACGAAGAAAAGTAATAGAGGCTCCTGACACTGAATAAACAGCATTGTCAAATTGACATATACATGATGATCAGTGGTGTATTGTTGCTTGAGTGCACTGGAGCGCTACTCCATCATCTTTTATTCAAAACAGACATGTCCAACTCAATGCAACCCACCAAACGTGTTGGACGTTCAACTGACTTATATTTGAAAAATGCTGTAAAGTTGCACATCTAATCGCAGGTTGGCCAGATGAGCCAGAGTAGGGTGTGAGGCAGCCAGAGTGGGGCCTAGGTGGGTCAGGGCGGAGCCCAGATGAGCCCAAGTGGGGTCTGTATGAGCCAGAGCGGAAAGCAAGGCAGCCAGAGTGGGATCCACCGGCATCTGAGTAAGAGTGCGACTGTCGGCAGTGCGAGAAAGCCAGTTTGTGGGGGTGAGGGGGGAGAGGGTGGGAGGGGTGGGGAAATAGATATAATGCAAAGGGGAGAGAGAATTTGGGGAGGAGAGGGGCGGTTTGCTGTCAGGGGTGGGGGAGAGTGAGTGAATCATATCAATTCCTTGGCTCTGATGGCCTAAGGATGCACTGTATAGTGTTTTTATTCCCTGCTGGCAGCTTTTCATGGAATTCCTTGGTCACGCACTCAGATCCTGCCCGGACCAACTGGTGGGTACATTCGTGGACATCTTCAATCTCTCCCTATGCCGTTCCGATGTTCCCACCTGCATCAAGAAGCCAACTATCATACTGCTACCAAAGGAAAACCAGGCAACATGCCTCAACGACTACCACTTGGTGGCCTTGACATCCATCATTATGAAGTGCTGCAAGAGATTGGTCTGAGACACAACAACTCCCACACGCCCAGAATGCCTTGATCCACTGCAACTCGCATACGCCACAACCGATCCACAGCAGACGCTATCTTCCTGGCCCTACACACATCCATGGAGCATCTCGACAACAGAAAGCGAAGTATTATACGCACTGTTGTCTGCATCAATGGGGCCGAGGTGGAGCTGGTTGACAGCTTCAAATTCCTAGGTGTGGACATCACCAGCAATCTGTACTGGTCCACCCACATCGATGCTCCAACCAAGATAGCACAATAGAGCCTAAACTTTCTCAGGAAAATAAGGAAATTCGGCATGTCCACATTGACCCTTACCAATTTTTACAGATGCACCATAGAAAGCATCCTATCTGCATCACAGCCTGGCATGGCAACTGCTCGGCTCAAGACTGTAAGAAACGACAGAGTCATGAACACCACCCAGTCCATCACACACACCTGCATCCCATCCGTTGTCTCTGTCTACACCTCCCGCTGCCTTGGGAAAGCAGGCAGCATAATCAAAGACCATTCCCACATGGGTTATTCTCTCTTCCAACCTCTTCCATCGGGCAGGAGATACATATGTCTGAGAACACGTACTAACAAGTTTAAAAACAGCTTCTTCCCTGCTGTTACCAGACTCCTGAATGACCCTCTTGTGGACTGAACTGATTTCTTCACACATCTTCTCTGTTGAGTAGTACTGCACTCCGTATGCTTCACCTGATGTCTGTGCCTATATACTTTCATTGTGTATCTATCGTATGTCCTATGTTTTTTCATGTATGAAACGTTCTGTCTGGACTGTACGTAGAACAATACTTTTCACTGTACCTCAGTACACGTGACAATAAATCTAAATCCAAATCCAATTCACGGCACAGAAACAGCCCATTTGGCCCACCCCATCTAAGTTGGTGTTTATGTTCTACACAATCCTCCTCCCATGCTTCTTGATCACACTATCAGGGTAACCTACAGCTTCTTTCTTCCTCATGTGTTTATCAAGTTCCCTGAATGTACTTATACTTGGATCATAGAATGGCTCCAGCACAGAACAAGGCCATTCAGCACATTGGCTGTGTGTTGGTTCTCTGCAACAGCAACTCAGCTAGTCCCACTCCTCAAACTTCCCCCTTTAGCCGTGTAAAATCTTCCCTCCAGACAATTGTGTAGTTCCCTTTTGAAAACTGTAATTGAATCTGTCTCCACAACACGTTCTGACAGTGCATTCCAGATCTAAACCCCATGTTCTACATGTCTATCACTATCCTCCTCACAGTTCACAATACTTCCAAATCTTGCATCAACTTCAATTTTTGAAATTGTGCCCTGTACACCCAGGTCTCGGTTATAAATATAAATCAAGAAAAGCAGTGATTCCTTTATATACCATTCCCCATTCAGAAGTAAGTAACATTTTCTGTAGTTCATGATTTTAGTAGGTTTGAATTAAACAATTAACTGCTACATTTGAAATTCTAATTATGCTAAAGACTAAACGATTCAAAATATCAGATGGTTTGAAATAAAATGCCGACCAGCACTAATATTTTCCACTTAAAAAGCATAGTCTGATTGACTTTTGGGGACTCAAATGATGAATACATAGGAAAAAAATGTAACAGTACATTAGAAATTATATGGCCAACACATTTTCTTAAACAATAATAATCTTTATGAGTGTCACAAGTAGGCTTACATTAACAGTGCAACAAAATTATTGTGAAAATACCCCTAGTCGCCACATTCCGGCACCTGTTTGGGTACACTGAGGGAGAATTCAGAATGTCCAATTCATCTAACGACACGTCTTCCAGGACTTGTGGGAGGAAACCCACGCAGACAAATGGAGAATGTGCAGACTCCGTGTAGACAATGAACCAAGCTGGGAATCAACAGTGAAGCCTGTGAAGCAACAGTGCTAACCACTGAGCCAACGTGCCACCCTAGAACTCCTGCACCTCAGAATTTGGCACTACACCACTGGCTACGGCAACGACAATGATAACATACTGGCATGCATTTAAAGAGCCAAATTGGAGGTGATGCCGGTGGTGCTGGTGAATATTTATGCTCCAACCTGGGATGAAGTGGAGTTTATGAGGCGGGTGTTGGGGAAGATCCCTGATCTGGACTCGCATCGGTTGATAATGGGGGGGGGGATTTTAAAACGGTTTTGAACCCAAGGCTGGATCAGTCGAGTTTGAAGTTGGCGGTAGCGAAGGGGCTGAGGGGGTTTATGGAGCACATTGCGGGGCAGGGGGGAGGGGAGGGGGTGGATCCGTGGAGGTTTGAGAGGCTGAGGGTGAAGGAATTTTTGTTCTTTTTGCATGTGCACAGGGTGTACTCCCAAATTAATTTTTTTGTCCTAATTAGAATGCTGTTGGGGTGGTCGATGTGGAGTATTCAGCGAATATGGTGTAGGATCATGCTCCGCATTGGGTGGATTTGCAGGTGAGAAAGAGAGGGGGCCAATGCCCAAAATGGAGGCCAGATGTGGGGCTTTTGTTGGATGAGGAGGTTTGAGAGCGGGTGGATGAGGTCATTCGGGGTATGTAGAGATAAACGACACGAGGGAGATCTCGGCAGCCACTCTAAGGGAAGCATTGGAGGCAGTGGTGAGAGGGGAGCTTATCTCGATATGGACACACAGGGAGAAGGCGGAGCGGGTGGAGACAGAAAGGCCAGTGGAGGCGACCCTGCACGTGGACAGAAGGTATTCAGAGGGCCTGGAGGTGGGACTGTTGAAGGAGTGGCAGAAGCTGCAGATGGAGTTTGGATTGTTATCCACAGGGAAAGCGGTTGGGCAGCTGAGGAGGGCAAGAGGGGTGGTTTACGAATATAGGGAGAAGGCAAGCAGGATGTTGGTGCACCACGGGGAGAATGTGCAAACTCCACAGGGACAGTGACCCAGGGCCGGGATTCAAATCCAGGTCCTCAGTGCCGTAGCCCCAGTGCTAACCACTGCACCACATGCCGTCCTGCGTTTAGGGATTATTACAGCAGGCTGTATGAGTCAGAACCCCCGGCCGGCGTGGAGAGAATAAGGTGGGTTTTGGATGGGTTGTAGTTCCCGAGACTGGAAGAGGAACTGGTGGAGGGGCTAGGTACCCCTATTGAGCTGGTAAAAGTGGTAGAGGGGCAGGAGGCAAAGCAGTCGGGCAAGGCCCCAGGCCCCGATGGATACCCATTGGAGTTCTCTAAAACGTTTTCGGGGCTCTTGTTGGTGTGGGCGTTTAACGAGGCGAGGGAGCGGGGGTTGCTCCCCCTGATGATATCGCAGGCCTCGATCTTGATTTTGAAGCAGGATAAGGATCCAAAGGCCTTATAGACCGATCTCACTATTAAATGTGGACGGCAGGTTATTGGCCAAGATCTTGGCATCATGAATTGAGGACTGTGTGCCAGGGGTGATAGGGAAGAACCAGACAGGGTTTGTGAACGGGAGGCATCTGGCGGCTAATATCAGGAGATTATTAAATGTGATAATGATGCCCCCCGAGGGACGGGATGTGGAGGTGGTGGTCACCATGGACGTGTAAAAGGCCTTTGATCGGGTGGAGTGGGAGTATCTGTGGGAGGTGTTGGGGCGGTTTGGGTTTGGGCAGGGTTTGGGTTTGGTTACTGTACCAGACACCGGTGGAGAGTGTGCGGTCGAACCGAGTGAGCTCGGACTATTTCAGGTTGCACCAGGAGACGAGGCAGGGATGTCCACTCTCCCCGCTGCTCTTTGCCTTGGCTATAGAACCGTTGGTGACGACGCTGGGAGCGTTGAGGGACTGGTAGGGGATAGTGTGTGTGTGTGTGTGTGTGGGGGGGGGGGGTGGGTGGGGGGGGGTGGAGCACAGGGTCTCGCTTTACATGGATGATTGTTATTGTATATTTCGGACACGTTGGGTGGTATTGGGGGATTATGTGGATCTTAGAGGAATTCGGCGGGTTTTCGGGGTATAAATTGAACATGGGGAAAAGTGAGGAATAGCGATGGTCAGGAACTGGGTAGTGGGGGAGAGGTCGGTATGGGAGCGGATGTAGGCAGCCTCATGTAAGGACACGAGTTTGGGGCACTGTTAATGGCACCTCTGCCGTTCTTGCCGGCCAGGTACTCCACAAGCTCGGTAGTGGTGGCGGCCCTGAGGGCGTGGGGACAGTGAAATGAAATGAAAATCGCTTATTGTCACAAGTAGGCTTCAAATGAAGTTACTGTGAAAAGCCCCTAGTCGCCCCATTCCGGTGCCTGTTCGGGAAGGCTGGTACAGGAATTGAACCCGCGCTGCTGGCCTGCCTTGGTCTGCTTTAAAAGCCAGCTATTTAGCCCTGTGCCAAACCAGCCCCTAAGGGGAGACAGAAAATGGGGCTGGAGGGGGCCTCGGTGGGGGCACCGATATGTGGCAACCACCAGTTTGCTCTGGGGGGGCTGGATGGGGGGGTTTTGGGGGATGCCGCGGGCGCAGAACGAGCGGTTTGGGGATTTGTTTATAGACGGGGGCTTTTCGTGCTTGGAAGAGTTGGAGGAGGAGTTTGAGCTGCCCGCTGGGAATGGTTCCGTTACTTGCAGGTGAGGGACTTTGTGCGGAGGCAGGTATCGACCTTCTCGCACCTACTGCCCTATGGGCGACAGAGTAAGGTAGTGTCGAAAATGGGAGTTGGGGAGGGGAAGATATCAAAAATCTATAAGGAGCTGGTGGATTGGGAGAGGGCCCCAATAGGGGAGGCGAAGGGGAAGTGGGAAGAAGAGTTGGGTTGGGAGGTGGAGGCTGGCTTCTGGGAGGATGGGAGGTCAATGCATCCTCGTCGTATGCCTTATCCAATTTAAGGTGGTCACATGACTGTGGCCAGGTTGAGCAGGTTTTTTGAAGGGGTGGAGGATAGGTGTGGGCGGTGTACGGGTGGGCCTGCGAATCATGTCCATATATTTTGGGCATGTCCGAAGCTTGAGGGATTCAGGCAAGGGTTTGCTGACGTCATGCCGGAGGTTCTGAAAGTAAGGGAGACTAGTCCAGACATGGTGACCTTTGGTGTGTCAGAAGACCCGGGAGTCCAGAGGGCGAGAGAGGCCAATGTCTTGGCCTTTGGCTCCCTGGTAGCCCGGAGACGGATCTTTCTAGCATGGAAGGACTTGGAACCCCTGAAGTCGGGGGGGGGGGGGGGGGGGGGGGGTGGCGGGTGGGGGGATGGGTTAGTGACATGGCTAGGAGTTGGGTAAGGTGGGGGTAGGTTGGTGGGGATTGTTGTTGGGGTGTTGTTTATGTAAGCCATGTTGGCTGGGTTTTGTTTTTCTTGGGGTGTGGTTGTTCATTCTGTTAAAATTAATAATATAAATGCCTCAATAAAATATTTTTCAAAAGAAAAGAGCCAATTCAAAGATGCAATTATGAGGAGTTAGATTTGGAATCAATAGAAGAGGAATTTAAAGAATGGGGCTCAAGACGTTCCAAGCTGCACACGGTTAACCGGTGCCTTCCTCGATGTGCTCCTGGGAGCTGTAGGGAAATGGAGGGGCCAACTGCTTTCCAGCAATGGGAGGATGAAACTCTGGTAGAAACAACAAAGCAAGTAGTTTTGAGGTTGCCAAAGAGTTGAGGAGCAGGAGCTGAGTGTCATAGTCCTGGACACAGTTCAGGAAACAGTTTAATGACCTAATCAGTTCAGGAAAGGTGACTATAATTGTACATTCACCTAAAGCATGCTGCATGGAACACCCTACCTTCTCACTCTGCCGTCTCAGGTTTCACGTACTCCTCATACCCACTTGTGCTTGAAATGCACCTATCCTTCTCTGTCCACACACTTCCTCAAGTCTATCCATCTACCACGGCATCTAATTCTCTGAATTTGCATGTTTCTCCCTGATACTGTCCATCGGGTGAAAACATGTAATTACTCTCAGTACTTGTCCTGATCTTTAAATTATACCAGGTGAAGAGAGGACAGAAGATGAAGGTCAGTGAAAAAGAACTGGTGATGGCTCTTCAGCCATCTCACAACTAAGAACTGCAGAGGAGAAGGTAATGTATTTCGATTTAAATTTGCGCCGTATCCAGTGTTTCGGATGAATACCGTGGTCTCCGGTCGTGTCTGTCTGCTTCGGTACTACCTCTGGAGACCTTTTCTTCGTTCCACTTTCCCGCTAACATCAGGGATTGTTAGGTTAAGGTGGGTTCTCAGCATTCGGCCCATCAGCAGTTCTGCTGGAACTACTCCGGTCATAACATGTGGCGTGGTTCAGTAGCTGAACGGAAAATGCACCAACCTCATCTCCATGGATCCCATGGCTTGTTTCCTCATGCCCTTCTTGAGAGTCTGCACTGTTTATTCAGACAGAACGTTTGAGGAAAGGTGTTATGGGACTGTCCCGATGTGCTTCACCCCGTTTTCCTTCATGAAGTGTGCAAACTCTTTGTTTATAAATGGGGGACCATTGTCCGTGGCTAATACCTCCAGGATGCCATGGGTACAGTAAGATTCCCCTTATCTCTCGCTCATAGATAAGGTCCCAGTTCGGTTGAATAGATATAAGAAGCACTGTTTATTTCTTTAAGAACTCATTTTGATACATTTACACAAAATTAAATCGAAAGTCTTTTCTGTGTGTACATTGAAATGTCCTTGAGACACTGAAGAGTAAAAGTAAAAACGTCAAGATAAAAGTGACTCCAGATTTACAAATTAAAAGTCATTTCAACAAAAGATCTTTTTTTTCACAAATGCCTCAAGGATTCTCCGACGGCTAAAATTCTTCTCTCTAATCAGTCAAATAGATAACATTCTTAAGGGAATCCTTATCTGGGCTTAGCCCCCTATTTTGTTTCATTGGTTCTAATTCTCAGCTGAGACCTCCTTGATTTGTTCAGGAAAGTGCCAGTCACTTAACAGATGATTGTTTAAGCAATTACTCCAAATTAATTATCTTTCCACGACTCTTGTCCCACGTTCAAACTCCCTACGTCACATCTGGTCTCAGTTATGAGATTGTTTCAAACTTGTTGAATGCACCCTTATATCGCTTACTTGCAGTACATTATTCACAGCATTAGAGACAGTCATGGACAGTATTCAAAAGTTTAGCCAATTTTATAACTTACTCATATTTCTACAAATTCAATAATTTTCAAGAATAATTTTATTTTCCAGTATAGTTTAGCTAATATTTTAAAGGTTCCCCCCTTTATAATTGTTGAATCCAACAGGTACTGAATGAGGGTAGCTTCTCGATGGTTGCCTTCGAAGTGGTGGACGGCATTCATGGATGTCCAACCATTTGTAATGGGCATTCACTATCAATAAGAACATTGAGCCCTGAAAAGGTCCCACAGAATCCACAGGCAGATGCACTCAAGGCCGGCCCGGCCGTTCCCATGGGTGGAGAGGCCAGCCTCTAGATGTCGCCATCCAGGCCTGACCAACGTAAGTAGCTCATGGCTAGCATTTTCACCTTCAACATCCCCGGGTGCCCATTGTGTAGATCTTGAAGTATAGCCCTCTTGTCCTGACTTGGAATCAGAATGCAAACTCCCCATAGGAGGATGCCATCCTCCACGCTGAACTCATGCTGCTTGGCCTCAAATCCCACAGCTCCAAAGGCAGTTTCCCTTGCCGACCTCTGTACAAGATGATATGGCGCAACTTCACCAAGACCGGGTCCTTCTGCGTCCAGTCGTGAACTTGTGCGGCCGCGATCGGCACGGTATCCATAAAATGTGAGGTCGATATGACCTCGTCAGTCACTGGTGGAAATGGGGTGTGCATGTCGGCAATGGGAGTTGGCTCAGAACACCCATGTACTCGTACACCGCTAACTGGAGGGCCCAACAATGTATATGGGCAGATGCTATCGGTGGAATGACCTTGTCCTCTTTAAACAACCCGAGCAATGGCTTGTGGTTCGTTACGATTGTGAAACAATGCCCATACACATCCTGGTGGAATTTTTTCACCGCAAAAATGACGGGCAACCCTTCTTTCTCAATCTGAGTGTAATTGCGCATTGCATCGACCACAATTCGCAAAGCGTAGGCTATCGGCCTCCCTGTTCATGTCATCCATGCAGTGGGATAACACCGGCCCGATTCCATATGCGGAGGCATCAGAAGTGTTCCAAAAGAGGCTTCGAGGCGTCATTGTGGGTCAACAAGCCCGGTGACGACAGTCACTGCTTCACCTTGGTGCATGCTTCTTCTTGTGGCACTCTCCACATCCAATCCTGGTGCTTTTTCAATAGCGTGTGCAGCGGTGTAAGGATGGTCGCCAAATTAGGGTGAATTTCTTGTAATAATTCACGAGTCATAAGAACAACTGCAATTCGATCGCGTTTTCAGGCATAGGGGCTTGTTTGATTGCCCACACCTTCTCCTCTGCTGGATGCAAGCCATCCCGGTCGACAGTAGTAACCTCTTTTTTGCAAAAAATGCATTTTCCTCTCTTAAGGTGGGCTCCTACCTTGGAAAACCGATGGAGGACTTGCTCTCAGTTGTTCAGCTGCTAATTTCGGGTGGCTCCAGTAATCAGGACATCATCCAAATAAACTACCACCCGCGGAAGCTCTTGGAGGATTTTCTCTATGACTCTCTGAAAAATGGCACAAGCAGATGACACCCCGAATGGCAGCCTTGTTTATTAATAGAGGACCTTAAAGGTATTAATGGTCATAAACCTTCTGGAAGCCGCGTCTAACTCCAATTGGAGGTACGCGTGACTCATGTTGTGTCATCCAGCAAGATTTGCATAGTGGTCTCCATTCACGGCATCGGATCTCTGTCAAAATGAGAGGCCTTGTGCACTGTCAGATTGTAATCCCCAGGTAGACGGTTTGATCTGGCTTCATTACCGGGACTACACACGTTGCCCACTCCGCACATTGTACCAGCCGGATGATTCCTAGGCCTTCCAACTGGTTTAGCTCATCCTCTGCCTTCGTCAGCAATGTGTAGGGAACTGGTTGGGCCCTAAAGTGCCTCAGGGTCTATGTTAATCTTGGTCACAGCACCGTTGATCCCACCCAGGCTTTCCTGGAAAGCTTCCAGGTACTTCTGCAGGACCTCGTATTATCCCCCAGTGCCCATCCTGAAAATCTGCTGCCAGTCCAAACAGAGCCTCTGCAGCCAATCACGGCCCAGCAGACTAGGACCGTGACCCGCATGACTATCAAGGTCAACCGGACGGACTGCTGTCCGCAGGCAACTGGGGACATTGTACTCGTGATGGTTAACAGTCCTCCTGTGTCCCTCAGGTTCAAATGCTGGATTCCCTTCCTGATCTTTTTGAACATCTGCTGTCCTGTCACCAAAATCGCAGCCCCCCTGTCCAGTTCCATTACAAGCAGGTGACCATTCACCTGGACGGTGACTTTTATGGGGCAACCCTCGGCGCAGTGATGCACCTGTCTTCGCCGTGCTGCTCTCGGTGGAGGGTCCTGGCTCTAGGCGGGTGCATCCCTTGACTAGGGCGACATGCTTGTTGGCTGACCCGGCGTTCCTGGTCCCTACAGTTTTCACGGCCATAGATGCAGCACCATTGTGAGCCCTCCTCCAGTGGTTCAGGGGAAATGTCTCACCTGGCTACAGAGGCCCTCAGCCATGGGCCTGGTCCTGGCGTTTTTCGGACAAGGGTTGGGTCCCAGAGACTTTATTCCTCGGGGACTTCTAGATTCCCTTCTCCATGCTCTCCCATGATAGGGCGATCTCGATGGCCCTTTTTAGATCCAAAGACGGTTCAGCCAGCAATTTCCGCTCAGTCGCCATGTTGTTCGCTCCCCGTGTAAGGTGGTCTCGTAATATCACCGGAGGTATGGCCTGTAATCACAGTGCTCTGCCAGTTTGCCAGAAACTCAATCACAAACTCCCCTGGGGTTCTCGCGGCTACATTGAAATGGTATCATTGAACAATGACCGATGGCTTGGGGTCAAAATGGTCCGCCAGAGCACTGTCAATTCATCAAACGTCTTGGAGTCTGGGGCCACAGGGTAGGTTAGATTCTTAATGACTGAAAGTGGGGGCCGCACAGGCAGTCAAGAGAATAATTTTCTGGCAGTCCTCCCCAGTGTAGCGCACAATGACTTACGAGAGACGAGAAGTGATGAAGTCGATCCAGGCTTTATTAAGCGATGCTTGTCCCCAGCAGCTCAGCAACAGAATGAAGCTGCGGGGAGAAGCTCGGGTTCTTATACTCCGCCTTCAGGGCGGAGCCAGGAGTCGGCAGCCAACCAGGACCCGTGATCTGTCAGCCAATAGCATCTCGGCTTCACAGTTCCACATGACCCCTAATACATACCACCACACCCAGTAATGGTGTTCGTCCATGAAAAAATAGCGCATACCCTCTGTGTACTGAACCCTGTCTTCTATCACCCACGTCTAGTCTCCCGAAGGTGGCATTTGTGAAACAATGCTAACATTGCTCCTCTGTGCTGATATGCAGCCATGGTCTGAATGTCCAGCAGCGCCACCTGTTGTTTCATTTTATCTTCATCACCAATATTGTAGTCAAAGAGGAGTCCCAAAAAGGTAAGTCAAAGTAGTTTATTCCCTACTTACAGTAAGGAAATACAGCAGCTAACAACATCCCAAATCGCAGCAAGGACCATTCAGAGATGCCACCACCCTTCTGGGCAGGCTTTCAGCCCAGGGAGTTAACGAGCCCTGCTGTTGCCCCCACTGCACCCCCCCCCACCACCCCCCACCACCTCAGCGGGCGAGCTTATATTCTATAAGCCCCGTGGGGAGATCGATCAGGTTTTTCCCATAGATCTCGTAGGGGTTACAACAGTTTGATTTAATCTGTCACAGCCCTATTTTGTGTGAAATCACTCCTGGAGCGAGGTATCCTTTCCTCACAATCTTACAAAATTACAATAAAATATTGGGGTTTCTGTCCAGTATCCTAGTCATTGTTGGGGTCTGGTCCGGGATCGTAATAATGGGTGTCCTGTTTGCCACGTGTATTCAGCTGATGGCACCCTGCACTTTTGGGAAGTGGGGAGCAGAGACGCAAATCTGAGCACTGACTCATTCTAACTGATGCCGCCAACTCAGGTGAAGTTTACGTAATTTCTGCCTTGGTAAACAAGACATCAGTCACGCATGTGTTGCATTTGTGGAGAGATCCTTCATATATCTCCAGCTGAGCCCAGAAAGATGTAGAGGACAAACAGTCGAGGGTGGCAGAGACTTTGGGAACCACTGGTATTCTGTGACCACCAAGTCCATGAGGAAGCAGGTCTCCTTGGAGACTACAGGTGCCTGTCACCACCTGCTGCGACACCTAGACTTCCTGAGACACTGCTGTCCCTGACATGTCCAGGAAATCAAGCATTTGCCTGTGCACCCTGTGGCAGGTAGTAACTCCCCTGGGCCGCACCTCTCTGCTGCTCTTTTATCTCTGCCGAACTCCTTCTGCTGGCCATGCAGAAGGCGTGCAGGTTAGGTGGATTGGCCATGCTAAATTGCCCTTTAGTGTCTAAAGGTTAGGTGTGGTTATGGGGATGGGGTGGGGGAGTGGGCTTCAGTTTGGGTGCTCCTTTGAAGGGTCGGTGCAGACTCAAAGGGCCGAATGGCCTCCTTTCACACTGTAGGGATTTCTATGATGCTCCTTGTCTGAGTCCCAATCCGATGACAGCCAATGCATCTCCCAACCTGAACTGATGGAACAAAACTCTGAAGTTTAGAAAGTCAACATTGTGAATAGTCCCTTACCAACAGCAGGTAAGAAAGCAGCTGTAAATGCTTCATAGTTATTGTCATCTTTGTTTACGATTTCTTCAGGCCTTCAACTGACCTTGCTGGTAAGTTTCAGGAAGTCTGAGAAATCTGTGAACCCAATGTTAGATACAAAAGTCTGCATAAATATTGCTCAAATTGAATGATTAACATGTGTTAATTCACAACACTCAGCCGAACATGCTAAAGTGAAATGTAAAAGTTAGTGGGTTGGAGTCGGCTTCCTAATGTGCTTCCATGTCCACAATTTTAAACACCTCATCACTTCTGGTTATATTCTTTCTTTTGGAAATATTTTTATTGAAATTTTAACAATTTTTACACAAAGTTCACACAAAACCAAACAATAACACATAATAAACAGTAATAAACCCCCCAACACCCTCCTCCCATAACCATATAAACTAAACTCCCCCTCCCGCCCAATCCCTCCGCCTAACAGCTAACAGTGACCAACTTTTTAAAGTACATTATAAAAGGCTACCACCGATGGTAAAAGTCTTCCACCAATACTCTTACGTGAACTTGACCTTCTTGAGGTGCAAAATCTCCATCAGGTCACACATCCACGCAACGGCGCTTGACAGTGTAGCTGACCTCCAGCCTCAGAGGATCTGCCTCCTTGCCAAAAGCAAGGCAAAGGCCAGAGCGTCTGCCCCTGCCCCCGGCTGGAGCTCTGGTACATCCAAGACCCCATAAATCACACCAGTGGGCACGGCTTCAACCCCGTGTTCAGGATTGCTGATATGGTATCAATAAAGGACCTCCAGGTCCACCAGCTTTGAGCACGACCAGAACATGTGCGCATGGTGTGCCGGCCCCCTCGAACACCAATCACATCTATCCTCCAGCCCATTGAAACAAACAGCTTATTCTAGCCTTTGTGAGGCGTGCTCGAAACACTACTTTAGCTGAATGAGACACAGCCTCGCACAGGACAAGGTCGTGTTCATCCTCCTAGGTGCTGTGCTCCAAACCTCCTCCTCCACAATTGGCCCTTGCTCTTCTACCCACTTTGCCTTCACTCCCTCAACCGAACCCGTCTCCTCCCCCATTAGCCGCTCGTATATGTTTGACGCTCTGGCCCCCTCCGAGCACGAGCAGGAAAGTACTTTTTGACCCAGATACGCACCTGGAGGTACATGAACCCATCAGTGCGCGGAAGCCCATATTTCTCCTTAGCTCTGCCAGCCTCACAAACGGACCTTCTAGAATTAAATATCCCACCTTCTCCAACCCCTTCTCCTTCCACTCCCACTTCCAGCCTAGCAGGCTTGAATAATTGGTATGCACAAATGGGAGCTAGCCTAGAGGCAGCCTTCAAATTGAAATGCTGATGGAGCTATGTCCAAATCTTTAGCGTGGCTACTACCACCGGGTTCGTCAAGTGTTTCTTATGCGCCAACGGAAGTGGAGCCGTTACCAATGCCCCCAAGCTTGCCCCCTCACAGACTCTGCCTCCACCTGCACCCACAGCACCTCCGAGTCCCCACACCACTTCAGCACCTTTTCAGCATTAGACGTCCAAAAATAATATTGAAACTTTGGCAAGGCCAAGCCCCCTGCTTGTCTCTCCCTCTGCAGCACCACCCTCTTGATCCTCGGCCCTTTATCCATCCAAATAAACCCAGTCACAAACCGGTCAGTCTCTCTGAAAAACACCCTGAAGAATATTTTGGCAAGATTTTCATCTTCACCGGTTGTACTCGGCACGTCAGGAATAATGGGAGACCATCCCACGTTTGCAGGCCCGCCTTGACCTTCCCCATCAGATTTGAGTAGTTCACCCTCCAGAGTTTCCCCCAGACCCTTGCTATCTGGACCCCCAGGTATCAAAAACTACTTCCTGCTAACCGGAATGATAACCCCCTCAGCCCCCCTCTCCGCCCCTTTGCCCCAACCACAAAGTACTCGCTCTTTCCTATATTTAGCTTATAAAAAAGACTCCAAAACGCTGCAAGATCCCCATAATGTTCCCCACTGACGTCTCCGGATCCCTAAAGCAAATTGTTGGCATATAGCGAGACCCTATTGTGGTGAATGTATTCACCTAATGCCTGTATGATACTGTAACCTATGACCTGTGACCTGGAAGTGGTGATATGAGTGTGGTAAACCACTATTGCACCTCTATTAGGTGATGTATGGTAGGACCTGTACCAAAGGTACATTGGTAGGTAGTCCCTGCCTGCTGCCTCCGCCAGTAGGTGGAGTATAAATGTGTGTGTCCTCCATGCTGCAGCCATTTCACCAGCTGCTGTAGGAGGCCACACATCTTAGAGCAATAAAGCCTCAGTTGTTTCCAACTCAAGTCTTTGTGCAATTGATCGTGCATCAATTTATTGCTCTAAGATTTTCAAAAGATGGACCTCCGTATCAAGCCGGATCGCCTGCAGCTGGATCCGCATTTCAAGCGACGCCAAAAAGGACTTTCAGCACTGGCTAGCTTGCTTCGAGGCGTACATTAACTCGACGCACAGCCCTGTCTCAGAGGCTCAGAAAATACAGATCCTGTACTCAAGATTGAGCTCCAACGTCTTTCCGCTGATCAAGGATGCGCCAAACTACGCCGAAGCCATGACGCTTCTCAAAGAAAATTACGCTCAGAAGACGAACACGCTCTTCGCCAGGCATGTACTCGCCACTCTCTCTCAACTCCCTGGTGAGTCCAAGGAAGACTTCTGGCGGGCCCTAATCCCACTCATCCGGGACTGTGACTGTCAGGCCGTTACGGCCACGGAACATTCAAACCTCCTTAGGCGGGACGCGTTGTTACGGGGATTAGGTCGGACCTCATACGTCAGCGACTGTTAGAAGGGGCCACGCTCGACCTAGCAGAGACAAAAAAGCTAGCGCTCTCTATGACGGTCGCCTCGCGCAACATTCAGGCCGACACCCCTGTGGTAGTATGTATTGGGGGTCATGTGGGACTGGAAGCCCTAATGTCATTGGCTGACAGATCCCGGGTCCTGGTTGGCCGTTGACCTCAAGCTCCGCCCTGAAGGTGAAGTATAAGAAGCCGGTGTCTTCCCCCGCAGGCCAGTTTACTATCGGGCTGCTGGGGAACAGACACGCTTAATAAAGCCTCATCGACTTCACTCTATTCGTCTCACGGAGTCTTTGTGCGCTACAATTTATTAAGCGTGCCTAAAAAGGACTATGGAGCTCAGGATCATTCCAGAATGCCTGAGGATCAGCCCCCACGCAGTGAACGCGGCAGCAGCCTTCAAGCACTGGCAGACTTGCTTCGAGGCCTACATCAGGACGACCACCGGCCGGGTCTCAGACGAACAAAAACTGCAGGTCCTGCACTCGAGGGTGAGCACGGAGATTTTCACCCTCATTGAAGACACCGACGATTTCCAGACGGCGTTCACAGCACTCAGAAGTCTCTATGTCCGCCCAGTTAACCAAATCTACGCTCGCTACCAGCTCGCGACGAGACGGCAAGCTCCCGGAGAATCGATGGACGAGTTCTACGCCGCGCTGCTGATTTTGGGACGAGCCTGCAGCTGCCCGTCGGTGAATGCAAACGAACACACGGACATGTTAATGCGCGACGCTTTTGTGGCAGGTATGCAATCCTCCCAAATCCGCCAAAGACTTCTAGAAAAAGAGTCGCTAGGACTCTCAGAGGCACGGGCCCTAGCAGCCTCCCTAGACATGGCCGCGCGTAATACCCGCGCCTACGGCCCCGACCGCGCGGCAGGCCATTGGGCCCCGTACGTACCCGTCGCGGCAAACCCCCTACCCCCCCCCCGGACACCCCACAGGCTTGCGCAGTCCAAACGCCGAGTCGCACCGGGGGCGCCCGCTGTTATTTCTGCGGCCAGGCGAAACACCCCCGACAGCGCTGTCCGGCCTGCGCAGCCATCTGCAAAAGCTGCGGGAAAAAGGGCCATTATGCGGTGGTGTGCCAATCCCGCGAGGTCGCCGCCGTCCCGGGGCCACAGGGAGCCCTACAAGCAGTCTATGCGTCCCAACCCCCCCAGCACGCCATGTGCGACCCGCAGGCGCAGCCGCTCTGGGTCCCGACCACCGCGGTCCCGGGAGAACTGGGAGCCCTGCACGCCGCCTACGCTCCCCAACCCCCCTCTCCGCAGCCCATGTACGACCCGCCGCCGGCGCTACCGCTTTGGGTCCCGACCAACACTCTCCACGGAGAGGAGGGGGTTTTTCGCGTCCCTAACGCCAGCCTCACCCCCGTCCCGCGCCCCACGCCTGACCCGCCGGCGCCACCTACTTGGACCCCGACCACCGCTGCCCCCGGTGAGGGAGCTCCTCGCGCTCCTTGCGCTCGCGGCCCCACGCCTGACCCGCCGGCGCCGCCGATTGGGCCCCGACCACCGCTGTCCCCGGTGAGGGAGCTCCGCGCGGTCCTAGCGCTCATGGTCCTAGCGCTCGCGGTGAGGGAGCTCCGCGCGGTCCTAGCGCTCGCGGTCCTAGCGCTCCCAGACCCCCCAGCACACCATGTGCGACCCGCAGATGCCGCCATTTTGGGTCCCGACCACCACGAGGGGAGGAGGGGCGCCGTTGTGCGACACGCAGACGCCGCCATTTTGGGTCCCGACCACCACGAGGGGAGGAGGGGCGCCGCCATCTTGGACCGCCCCAGACCTGTACAACGCATGGGGGCGGCCATTTTGTCCACCCCCGCCGTCATCTTGTGACCCCCCAGCCACGTGCGATGTATGGGGGCGGCCATTTTGTCCATCCCCGACGCCATCTTGGACGGCAACAACGGACCCCACCCCACTACTACAACCACAGCTCGCTTCGGTTACGCTCGATCAGGCTCGGCCCCGGACACTCCAGACGACGACGACAACGGTCCTAATTAATGGCCACGAGACGCCATGCCTAGTCGACTCCGGGAGCACGGAAAGCTTTATACACCCCGACACGGTAAGACGCTGTTCCTTGACCACCTATCCCAGCGCACAAAAGATTTGCCTAGCTGCAGGATCCCACTCCGTACAGATCCAGGGATTCTGCATAGTTACCCTAACGGTGCAGGGGAGGGAGTTCAAAAACTACAAACTTAACATCCTTCCCCAACTCTGTGCCCCCACGTTGCTGGGATTAGATTTCCAATGTAACCTACAGAGCCTTACGTTTAAATTCGGCGGCCCCATACCCCCACTCACTATCTGCGGCCTCGCTACCCTCAAGGTGCAACCCCCGTCCTTGTTTGCGAACCTCACCCCGGATTGCAAACCCGTTGCCACTAGGAGCAGACGGTACAGCGCCCAGGACCGGACCTTCATTTGGTCCGAAGTCCAGCGGCTACTAAAGGAGGGCATAATCCAGGCCAGCAATAGTCCCTAGAGAGTGCAGGTGGTAGTAGTGAAGACAGGGGAGAAACAAAGGATGGTCATTGACTATAGCCAGACCATCAACAGGTACACACAACTAGACGCGTACCCTCTCCCCCGCATATCCGACATGGTCAATCGGATTGCCCAGTATAAAGTCTTCTCCACCGTGGACCTCAAGTCCGCCTACCATCAGCTCCCCATCCGCCCAAGTGACCGCAAGTACACAGCCTTCGAGGCAGATGGGCGATTATACCATTTCCTACGGGTCCCTTTTGGCGTCACAAATGGGGTCTCGGTCTTCCAACGGGAGATGGACCGGATGGTTGATCAACATGGGTTACGGGCCACGTTCCCGTATCTCGACAATGTAACCATCTGCGGCCACGATCAGCAGGACCACGACGTCAACCTCCATAAATTCCTCCAGACCGCCAAAGCCTTGAACCTCACGTACAACGAGGACAAGTGCGTTTTTAGCACCGACCGGCTAGCCATTCTGGGCTACATAGTACGCAATGGGATAGTAGGCCCCGACCCCGAACGTATGCGCGCACTCATGGAATTTCCCCTCCCGCACTGCCCAAAAGCCCTGAAACGCTGCCTGGGGTTCTTTTCGTACTACGCCCAGTGGGTCCCCCAGTACGCAGACAAGGCCCGCCCCCTAATACAGACCACGACCTTCCCTCTGTCGACAGAGGCTTGCCAGGCCTTCAGCCGCATCAAAGCGAACATCGCAAAGGCCACGATGCGCGCCATCGACGAGTCCCTCCCCTTCCAGGTCGAGAGCGACGCCTCCGATGTAGCTCTAGCGGCCACCCTTAACCAAGCGGGCAGACCCGTGGCCTTTTTCTCCCGAACCCTCCACGCCTCAGAAATCCGCCACTCCTCAGTGGAAAAGGAAGCCCAAGCCATAGTGGAAGCTGTGCGACATTGGAGGCATTACCTGGCCGGCAGGAGATTCACTCTCCTCACTGACCAACGGTCGGTAGCTTTCATGTTCGATAATGCACAGCGGGGCAAAATTAAAAATGACAAGATCTTAAGGTGGAGGATCGAGCTCTCCATCTTCAACTATGAGATCTTGTACCGGCCCGGAAAGCTGAACGAGCCGTCCGATGCCCTATCTCGCGGCACATGTGCCAACGCACAAATTGACCGCCTCCAAATCCTCCACGAGGACCTCTGCCACCCGGGGGTCACTCGGTTTTACCACTTCATCAAGTCCCGCAATCTCCCATACTCTTTAGAAGAGGTCCGTACAGTCACAAGGGACTGCCACATCTGCGCGGAATGCAAGCCGCATTTTTTCAGGCCAGATGGAGCGCACCTGATTAAGGCTTCCCGCCCCTTTGAACGCCTCAGTCTCGATTTCAAAGGGCCCCTCCCCTCCACCGACCGCAACGCATATTTTCTTAATGTAGTGGACGAATACTCCCGCTTCCCTTTTGCCATTCCCTGCTCCGACATGACCGCGGCCACAGTCATTAAAGCCCTGAACAGCATCTTCACACTGTTCGGTTACCCCGCATACGTCCACAGCGACGTATGCTCTTTCATGAGTGACGAGCTGCGCCAGTTCCTGCTCAGCAAGGGCATAGCCTCAAGCAGGACGACCAGCTACAACCCCCGGGGGAACGGGCAAGTAGAAAGGGAAAACGGCACGGTCTGGAAGGCCGTCCTACTGGCCCTACGGTCCAGGGATCTCCCAGTTTCATGGTGGCAGGAGGTCCTCCCGGACGCTCTCCATTCCATCCGGTCGTTATTATGTACAAGCACTAATCAAACGCCCCACGAGCGTCTCCTTGTCTTCCCTAGGAGGTCCTCCTCTGGAATGTTGCTGCCGACCTGGCTGGCGGCCCCAGGACCCATCCTGCTCCGAAAGCATGTGCGGGCACATAAGGCGGACCCGTTGGTCGAAAGGGTTCACCTCCTCCACGCAAACCCCCACTACGCCTACGTGGAGTACCCCGACGGCCGACAGGACACGGTCTCCCTGCGGGATCTGGCGCCCGCCGGCACCACGCACACCCCCCGACACCATCAACCCAACCGCCCCCCTTCCTGCCACTGCCGCACCCCGCGACCGCCCCCTTCCCAGGTGGATCAGTCCCCCTCCCCTTTGCACCGACAGCTGAAACCGTACGGCTCCAGGAGGCGACAATACTGGTACAAGCACCACCACCACCGCCGGGGCCGAGGCGATCGACACGGACGACCAGACCGCCCGACCGACTCGTGGCGTCGATGTAAAACAAAGATGGACTGTTCAAAGAACATTTTGTTTTTTTCCTATACCCTCTGTAAATAGTTGCAACAGGACGAAACTGTCCAATACTGTACTACCATGTAACTGTTCTATCCTCCCAGGACCAGCCCTGTAAACCCTTACCACCATACGAAGCATCACCCCGCCGGGTTCATTTTTGACAAGGGGTGAATGTGGTAGTATGTATTGGGGGTCATGTGGGACTGGAAACCCTAATGTCATTGGCTGACAGATCCCGGGTCCTGGTTGGCCGTTGACCTCAAGCTCTGCCCTGAAGGCGAAGTATAAGAAGCCGGTGTCTTCCCCCGCAGGCCAGTTTACTATCGAGCTGCTGGGGAACAGATACGCTTAATAAAGCCTCATCGACTTCACTATATTCGTCTCATGGAGTCTTTGTGCGCTACAATCCCCAGCCGCGTAGCCCACCCCTCCTACGCATCGTGGACCCCACAGACGGCTGCCCCAGCGGGGGCCTTACCCAGCCAAAACGTCTGCGCCACGCGCCAGCCAGCAAACCCCAGGGGTCCCCGATATTATTTTTGTGGCCAACAGGAACACTCCCGCCAACGCTGCCTGGCCCCAGCAGAAACACCCCCGCCAATGCTGCCTGGCCTGCGCTGCCCTTTGTAAGGCTTGCGGTAAGAAGGGGCACTTCGCCGCAGTGAGCCAGTCCCATGCAGTCGCCGCTATTGCCCCCACCCACCTCGTTTATGGACAATGGGTGCCACCATCTTCACCTCCCCGGACCACGCGCGGCAAGTGGGCGCGGCCACCTTCTCCCCCTCAGACCACGCGCGGCGAGTGGGCACCGCCATCTTCTCCCCCTCAGACCAAGAGGGCGGCCAGTGGTCGCCGCCATCTTCCCCTCCACGCAACACGTGCGGCCCATGGGCGCCGCCATTTTGTCCTCCTCAAGATCTTCAGGCACCGCCATCTTGTCTCCCCCACGGCACATGGACATCGCCAGCGTTCCAGGACCTGTGGCCCCCCGGGTTCCCCATCATCCGACACCAGCGACGACCGACCACGACTCGCGTCATGACCATCGACTTGTCTGATCCGCACAACCTGGCCACCGCATCCACCAGCGTTAAAATCAACGGACACGTGACCTCGTGCCTGCTGGACTCAGGGAGCACCGAAAGCTTCATCCACCCAGATACGGTAAGGCACTGTTCCCTCGCGGTACACCCCGCCAACCAAAGAATCTCCCTGGCTTCCGGATCCCATTCCGTGGTGATCCGGGGGTACTGTACGGTCACACTCACGGTCCAGGGCGTAGAATTCAGCGTCTTCCGCCTCTACGTCTTCCCTAACCTCTGCGCTGCCTTGCTACTCGGCCAGGACTTCCAGTGCAACCTCCAGAGCATCACCGTGAAATTCGGCGGGCCCCTACCACCCCTTACTGTGTGCGGCCTCGTGACCCTAAAGGTCGATCAGCCTTCCCTCTTCGCAAATCTAACCTTGGATTGCAAACCCGTCGCCACCAGGAGAAGACGGTACAGCGCCCAGGACAGGACCTTCATCAGGTCCACGGTCCAGCGGCTGCTTCAGGAAGGCATCATCGAGGCCAGCAACAACCCCTGGAGAGCCCAAGTGGTAGTAGTTAAAACTGGGGAGAAACAGAATGGTCGTGGACTACAACCAGACCACCAATCGGTACACGCAGCTCGACGCATACTCCCTCCCACGCATATCTTATATGGTCAATCAGATTGCACAGTACCGGCCGGGTCTTCTCAACGGTAGATCTCAAATCTGCCTGCCACCAGCTTCCCATTCGTAAATCGGACCGTCCATACACTGCCTTTGAGGCAGACGATCGCCTCTATCACTTCCTCAGGGTTCCTTTCGGCGTCACCAACGGGGTCTCGGTCTTCCAAAGGGAGATGGACCGAATAGTCGGCCGGTACGGTTTGCGGGTCACCTTTCCGTACCTAGACAACGTCACCATCTGCGGCCATGATCAGCAGGACCATGATGGCAACCGTGCCAAATTTCTCCACACCGCCACTCTCCTAAACCTCACCTACAACAAGGAGAAGTGCGTGTTTAGCACGACCTGCTTAGCCATCCTCAGCTATGTGGTCCAGAACAGAGTTCTGGGGCACGAACCCGACTGCATGCGCCCCCTCATGGAGCTCCCCCTTCCCCACTGCCCCAAGGCCCTCAAACGCTGTCTGGGGTTCTTTTCATACTATGCCCAGCGGGTCCCAAACTATGTGGATAAAGCCTGCCGACTCATAGTCCCCCATTTTCCCCTGATGGCCGAGGCACAACAGGCCTTTGCCCGTATCAGAGCCAATAATGCCAAGGCCGGGATGCACGCAGTTGATGAGACACTGCCCTTTCAAGTAGAGAGCGACGCATCAGACGTTGCCCTAGGCGCCACCCTCAATCAGGCAGGCAGTCCCGTGGCATTCGTTTCCCGCACCCTTCATGCCTCAGAAACCGGCACTCATCCGTCGAAAAAGAGGCCCAAGCTATCGTTGAAGCTGTGCGGCATTGGAGGCATTACCTGGCCGGCAGGAGATTCACTCTCCTCACTGACCAACGGTCGGTAGCCTTCATGTTCAATAACACACAACGGGGCAAGACCAAGAATAATAAGATCTTGAGGTGGAGGATCGAGCTCTCCACCTACAATTACAAGATTTTGTATCGCCCCAGCAAGCTGAACGAGCCCTCAGACGCCCTATCCCGAGGTACATGTGGCAGCGCACAAGTAGACCGACTCCGGGCCCTGCACGACAGCCTTTGTCACCCGGGAGTCACACGGTTGTACCATTTTATAAAGGTCCGCAATCTGCCCTACTCCGTCCAGGAAGTACGGACAATCATCAGGGACTGCCAGGTCTGCGCGGAGTGCAAGCCGCACTTCTACCGGCCGGACCGTGCGCGCCTGGTGAAGGTCTCCCGCCCCTTTGAGCGCCTCAGCGTGGATTTCAAAGGGCCCCTCCCTTCCACCCACCGTAACACGTATTTTCTCAGTGTGGTCGATGGGTACTCCAGATTCCCCTTCGCCATCCCATGCCCCGACATGACGTCTGCCACCGTCATCAAAGCCCTCAACACAATCTTCGCTCTGTTCGGCTTCTTCGCCTATATCCACAGTGACAGGGGATCCTCATTCATCAGTGATGAGCTACGTCAGTTCCTGCTCAGCAGGGATATCGCCTCCAGCAGGACGACAAGCTATAACCCCCGGGGAAACGGACAGGTAGAGAGGGAGAACGGGACAGTATGGAGGGCTGTCCAACTGGCCCTACGGTCCAGGAACCTCCCGGCCTCCCGCTGACAGGAAGTCCTCCCTGATGCACTACACTCCATTCGGTCACTACTGTGCACCGCCACTAACAACACACCCCATGAACGTCTTTTTGCCTTCCCCAGGAAGTCCACAACCGGGGTGTTGCTCCCGACTTGGCTCGCAGTTCCAGGACCCATCCTGTTCCGTAGGCACGTCCGACTCCACAAGGCGGACCCGTTGGTGGAGAGGGTGCAATTGCTCCATGCAAACCCTAGTATGCCTATGTGGCGTACCCCGAAGGCCGCCAGGAAACTGTCTCCCTCAGGGACCTGGCACCAACGGGTTCCACACACACACCCCTCCGGCCCGGCGCCACCCTCCCCTCCCCTGGCGCTCCTAGCAGCAATCCCCCAGGACCATCCGTCCTCACCCTGCCCACGCCCGAGGATGTAGAGGATTTTGGCACGCTCCCGGAGTCACCGAACATCAGACCAGTATCGACATCGCCGCCACCACTACGTCGCTCCCAGCGGCACATCGAGGCCCCGGACTGGTTAAACCCCTAACTGGTCCACTGGACTTCAAAATACATTTTTTCTCTCTTAAATATTGTAAATGTAAAACCCATTTGTTGTATATAGTTCTCCACCACACCTGCCGGACTCAATTTTAATAGCGGGTGAATGTGGTAAACCTCTGTTGCACCTCTATTAGGTGATGTATGGTAGGACCTGTACTACAGGTACGTTGGTAGTCCCTGCCTGCTGGCTCCGCCCAGTGGGCGGAGTATAAATGTGTGTGTCCTCCATGCTGCAGCCATTTCGCCAGCTGCTGTGGGAGGCCACACATCTTAGAGCAATAAAGCTTCAGTTGTATCCAACTCAAGTCTTTGTGCAACTGATCGTGCATCAACGAGCTGCTGCCAGGTACTGTACTGTAACCCCGCTAAGGCTCCACCTCTGGCTCTGCCCTCACCAGGGCCATATATAAACCAGCTGCCTGTGGGCGGCATTCATCTGCACTACCGACTCTGGCTAGGCAAGTTCATGACTAATAAAGCCTAATGTTCACTCGCTCTCACTGCCTCTCGGTGAATTGAAGGTATATCACCTATGCTTCACCCCTCCTCTAACAAACCCCTCCCAAGCTTTTGACACCCTCAGCGCCATGGTCAGTAGCTTTATTACCATCGTAAATAACAAAGGGGACATCGGACACCCCTGCCTAGTACCCCAGTGTAGCCGAAAGGGCTTAGCAGACACTTTGTTAGTGCATACACTGGCAAATGAGGCTGCATACTATAGTTGCACCCACGCTACGAAGCCCGTCCCAAACCCAAATTTCCCTAGTATCGCGAAAAGGTAGTCCCACGCTGCCCTGTTGAACCCCTTCTTTGCATCAAGTGAAACAATGATCTCTGGAACCAAACCTTCTCCAGGGGTAAGAAGCACATTCAGCAAATGTCTCACGTTTCCCGTCAACCTCTGCCCCTTTACAAATACTGTTTGGTCTTTTCCCACCACCTCCGGGAGACAAGGCTCCCAGTCTTAACAGCAACACCTTAGCTAAGAGCTTCGCATCCACATTTAAAAGGGAGAACGGACGATATGACCCGCAGTCTGTGGGGTCTTTGTCCTTTTTCAGGAGCAGAGAAATCATTGCCTGCCCTAATGACTGTGGCAAGGCGCCTCTTTCAAGGGAATCCCTGAACATCCCAACAACAGAGGGTCCAGCTGATCTACGAATTTTGAAATAAAATTCCACCGGGAAGCATCGGGCCGTGGTGCCTCACCTGAATGCATTAACTTCAGTGCCTCCTTGATCTTCTCCAACCCCAACGTGGCATCTAGATCCTCCCACACCTCCTCCCCCACCTTGGAAAATTCCACCATACCCCAAGAAATTCCACCATACCCCTCTCATCCCGAGGTAGTTCGGACTTGTATAACGTATAGCTCCTTGTAGAAGGCTCTAAATGTCCCATTCACCTTCTCCTGAACCGAAACCAGCCCCCACCCCGGGCTTTAATCTGGACAATCTCCCACTCAGCCTCCTGTTTCCTCAGTTAATATGCAAGAAGCTGACTTGCCTTTTATCCATACTCATCAATTGCCCCTTTAGCTCACCTCAAGTGTTGCACCGCCCCATCCTTGGGGATCAAATCTAACAGCGTTTACAATTGATTCCTATCTGCCAGTAATTCTGGGGATGGACTGCTCGCATATTCGCGATCCACCTCTGTGATATCATCCACCAACTTTTCCTGTTCCTTCCTCACCTCCACATTGTCATGTGTCTTAAAAGATATGGGGTGGGATTCTACGCCCGGCTACGGTGCGTCTCCGCTGACAGCATGATTCTCTGTTTTATTGCTCCATCACTTCGATTTTGATTCTATTGATGGGTAATCATCTGGACTGCCATTTTCCTTCAGGTTTTCTGGCAATCTCTAAAGCCCAGCATTTCAGTTACCTTATCTTCATAATAACAGCCTTCCTAGAACTAAACATTACCTTGAAAATATTAACATGAGCTAAGACCTAGATATTCAGTATAATGGTAAATGGATAGATGCAGTGACAATAGCAGAGAAATTATCTTAGAGAACAAAATGAAAACTGGCAGTCCCTCTACACAATTCCATATTTTCTAATGCCTCTTACTCCAAGAGTAAGCCTGGTCTCTGTGATAGCTGTCTCACTTTGATATCCAAATGTTGTGGGTTCATATCCCAGTTAAGATACTTGAGAACACAACGCAGGATGATACTCCAGTGCAGAAGTGCTGCACTGTTGGAGGAGCCATCTTTATATGAGGCATTGCACTGAGACCCCACCTTCCTTCTCAGCTCATTGTAAAATATCCCTTGGGATAATTCAGCTGCAGAGGGGTTTTCCTGATCGACATTTATCCTTCAACCAGCACTGAGAACAGGTGAGCTGGTCATAATCTCATTGCTGTTTGTGGGAGCTTGCTGTGCACAAATTGACTGCCACGTCTCCTATCCTACAACAGTGACTACATCTCAAAATGCATGCCATTGGCTGTACAGCAGTTTGAGATATCGTGAGGTTGTGAAAAGTGCCACTTGCTATCGTCTGAAATGCATTACATGAAATGCTGATAGAAAGAGATCCAATAATAACTTTGTAGCGCACAAAGACTCCGTGAGACGAATAGAGTGAAGTCGATGAGGCTTTATTAAGCGTGTCTGTTCCCCCACAGCTCGATAGTAAACTGGACTGCGGGGGAAGACTCCGGCTTCTTATACTCCGCCTTCAGGGCGGAGATAGAGGTCAACGGCCAACCAGGACCCGGGATCTGTCAGCCAAAGACATTAGGGCTTCCAGTCCCACATGACCCCCAATACATACTACCACATTCACCCCTTGTCAAAAATGAACCCGGCGGGGTGATGCTTCGTATGGTGGTAAGGGTTTACAGGGCTGGTCCTGGGAGGAAAAAAACATTCACATGGCAATACAGTATTGTACAATTTTGTCCTGTTGCAACTATTTACAGAGGGTATAGGAAGAAGGCAAAATGTTCTTGTGAAAGTCCATATTTAGTTTTAGATCGACGCCACGAGTCGGTCGGGTGGTCTGGTCGTCCGTGTCGATCGCCTCGGCCCCGGTGGTGGTGGTGCTTGTACCGATGTTGTCGCCTCCAGGAGCCTTACGGTTTAAGCTTGGGCTTTATTCTTGGTCAGTGCTGAGGGGAGGGGAACCGATCCTCCTGGGAAGGGGGCGGTCGCGGGGTGCGGCGGTGGCAGGAAGGGGGGGGTTGGGTTGATGGTGTCGGGGGGGTGTGCGTGTTGCCGGCTGGCGCCAGATCCCGCAGGGAGACCGTGTCCTGTCGGCCGTCGGGGTACTCCACGTAGGCGTACTGGGGGTTCGCGTGGAGGAGGTGAACCCTTTCGACCAACGGGTCCGCCTTATGAGCCCGCACATGCTTTCGGAGCAGGATGGGTCCTGGGGCCGCCAGCCAGGTCGGCAGCGACGTTCCAGAGGAGGACCTCCTAGGGAAGACAAGGAGACGCTCATGGGGCGTTTGATTAGTGCTCGTACATAATAACGACCGGATGGAGTGGAGAGCGTCCGGGAGGACCTCCTGCCACCGTGAAACTGGGAGGTCCCTGGACCGTAGGGCCAGTAGGACGGCCTTCCAGACCGTGCCGTTCTCCCTCTCTACTTGCCCGTTCCACCGGGGGTTGTAGCTGGTCGTCCTGCTTGAGGCTATGCCCTTGCTGAGCAGGAACTGGCGCAGCTCGTCACTCATGAAAGAGCATACGTCGCTGTGGACGTATGCGGGGTAACCGAACAGTGTGAAGATGCTGTTCAGGGCTTTAATGACTGTGGCCGCGGTCATGTCAGAACAGGGAATGGCAAAAGGGAAGCGGGAGTATTCGTCCACCACATTAAGAAAATATGCGTTGCGGTCGGTGGAGGGGCGGGGCCCTTTGAAATCGAGACTGAGGCGTTCAAAGGGGCGGGAAGCCTTAATCAGGTGCGCTCCATCCGGCCTGAAAAAATGCGGCTTGCATTCCGCGCAGATGTGGCAGTCCCTTGTGACTGTACGGACCTCCTCTAAAGAGTATGGGAGATTGCGGGACTTGATGAAGTGGTAAAACCGAGTGACCCCTGAGTGGCAGAGGTCCTCGTGGAGGGTTTGGAGGCGGTTAATTTGTGCGTTGGCACATGTGCCGCGGGATAAGGCATCGGACGGCTCGTTCAGCTTTCCGGGACGATACAAAATCTCATAGTTGAAGGTGGAGAGCTCGATCCTCCACCTTAAGATCTTGTCGTTTTTGATTTTGCCCCGCTGTGCATTATCGAACATGAAGGCTACCGAGCGTTGGTCAGTGAGGAGAGTGAATCTCCTGCCGGCCAGGTAATGCCTCCAATGTCGCACAGCTTCCACTATGGCTTGGGCTTCCTTTTCTACTGAAGAGTGGCGGATTTCTGAGGCGTGGAGGGTCCGGGAGAAAAAGGCCACGGGTCTGCCCGCTTGGTTAAGGGTGGCCGCTAGAGCTACGTCGGAGGAGTCGCTCTCGACCTGGAAGGGGAGGGACTCGTCGATGGCGCGCATCGTGGCCTTTGCGATATCCGCTTTGATGCGGCTGAAGGCCTGGCAAGCCTCTGTCGACAGAGGGAAGGTCGAGGTCTGTATTAGGGGGCGAGCCTTGTCTGCGTACTGGGGGACCCACTGGGCGTAGTATGAAAAGAACCCCAGGCAGCGTTTCAGGGCTTTTGGGCAGTGCGGGAGGGGAAATTCCATGAGTGCGCGCATACGTTCGGGGTCGGGGCCTATTATCCTATTGCGCACTACGTAGCCCAGAATGGCTAGCCGGTCGGTGCTAAAAACACACTTGTCCTCGTTGTACGTGAGGTTCAAGGCTTTGGCGGTCTGGAGGAATTTTTGGAGGTTGGCGTCGTGGTCCTGCTGATCGTGGCCGCAGATGGTTACATTGTCGAGATACGGGAACGTGGCCCGCAACCCATGTTGATCAACCATTCGGTCCATCTCCCGTTGGAAGACCGAGACCCCGTTTGTGACGCCAAAAGGGACCCGTAGGAAATGGTATAATCGCCCGTCTGCCTCGAAGGCTGTGTACTTGCGGTCACTTGGGCGGATGGGGAGCTGATGGTAGGCGGACTTGAGGTCCACGGTGGAGAAGACTTTATATTGGGCAATCCGGTTGACCATGTCGGATATGCGGGGGAGAGGGTACGCGTCTAGTTGTGTGTACCTGTTGATGTTCTGGCTATAGTCAATGACCATCCTTTGTTTCTCCCCTGTCTTCACTACTACCAACTGCGCTCTCCAGGGACTATTGCTGGCCTGGATTATGCCCTCCTTTAGTAGCCGCTGGACTTCGGACCGAATGAAGGTCCGGTCCCGGGCGCTGTACCGTCTGCTCCTAGTGGCGACGGGTTTGCAATCCGGGGTGAGGTTCGCAAACAAGGACGGGGGTTGCACCTTGAGGGTTGCGAGGCCGCAGATAGTGAGTGGGGGTATTGGGCCGCCGAATTTGAACGTAAGGCTCTGTAGATAGCATTGGAAATCTAATCCCAGCAAGGTGGGGGCACAGAGTTGGGGAAGGACGTTTAGTTTGTAGTTTTTGAACTCCCTCCCCTGCACCGTTAGGGTAACTATGCAGAATCCCTGGATCTGTACGGAGTGGGATCCTGCAGCTAGGGAATCTTTTGTGCGCTGGGATAGGTGGTCAAGGAACAGCGTCTTACCGTGTCGGGGTGTATAAAGCTCTCCGTGCTCCCGGAGTCGACTAGGCATGGCGTCTCGTGGCCGTTTATTAGCACTGTTGGCGTCGTTGTCTGGAGTGTCCGGGGCCGAGCTTGATCGAGCGTAATTGAAGCGAGACGTGGTTGTAGTAGTGGAGTGGGGTCCGTTGTTGCCGTCCAAGATGGCGTCGGGGATGGACAAAATGGCCGCCCCCATACATCGCACGTGGCTGGGGGGTCACAAGATGGCGTCGGGGGTGGACAAAATGGCCACCCCCACGCGTCGTACAGGTCTGGGGCGGTCCAAGATGGCGGCGCCCCTCCTCCCCTCGTGGTGGCCGGGACCCAAAATGGCGGCATCTGTGGGTCGCACATGGTGCGCTGGGGGGGCTGGGGAGCGCTAGGACCACGAGTGCTAGGACTGCGAGCGCTAGGACCGCGAGCGCTAGGACCGCGCGGAGCTCCCTCACCGGGGACAGCGGTGGTCGGGGCCCAAGTAGGTGGCGCCGGCGGGTCAGGCGTGGGGCGCGGGGTGGGGGTTAGGGGGGCGTTAGGGACGCGCAAAACTCCCTCCTCTCCGTGGAGAGTGTTGGCCGGGACCCAGAGCGGTAACGCCGGCGGCGGGTCATACATGGGCTGCGGGGAGGGGGGTTGGGGAGTGTAAGCGGCGTGCAGGGCTCCCTGTTCTCCCGGGACAGCGGCGACCTCGCGGGACCGGCACACAACCGCATAATGGCCCTTTTTCCCGCAGCTTTTGCAGATAGCTGCGCGGGCCAGGCAGCGCTGGCGGGGGTGTTTCGCCTGGCCGCAGAAATAACAGCGGGCGCCCCCGGTGCGACTCGGCGTTTGGACCGCGCAAGCCTGTGGGGTGTCCGGGGGGGGTAGGGGGTTTGCCGCGACGGGTATGTACGGGGCCCAATGGGCTGCCGTGCGGTCGGGGCCATAGGCGCGGGTATTACGCGCGGCCACGTCTAGGGAGGCTGCTAGGGCCCGTGCGTCTGAGAGTCCTAGCGACTCTTTTTCTAGAAGTCTTTGGCGGATTTGGGAGGATTGCATACCTGCCACAAAAGCATCGCGCATTAACATGTCCGTGTGTTCGTTTGCGTTCACCGACGGGCAGCTGCAGGCTCGTCCCAAAATCAGCAGCGCAGCGTAGAATTCGTCCATCGATTCTCCGGGAGCTTGCCGTCTCGCGCAAGCTGGTAGCGAGCGTAGATTTGGTTAACTGGGCGGACATAGAGACTTTTCAGTGCTGCGAACGCCGTCTGGAAATCCTCCGCGTCTTCGATGAGGGAGAAAATCTCCGTGCTCACCCTCGAGTGCAGGACCTGCAGTTTTTGGTCTTCTGTGACCCGGCCGGTGGTCGTTCTGAGGTAGGCCTCGAAGCAAGTCTGCCAGTGCTTGAAGGCTGCTGCCGCGTTCACTGCGTGGGGGCTGATCCTCAGGCATTCCGGAATGATCCTGAGCTCCATAGTCCTTTTTAGGCACGCTTAATAAATTGTAGCGCACAAAGACTCCGTGAGACGAATAGAGTGAAGTCGATGAGGCTTTATTAAGCGTGTCTGTTCCCCAGCAGCTCGATAGTAAACTGGCCTGCGGGGTGAGACTCCGGCTTCTTATACTCCGCCTTCAGGGCGGAGATAGAGGTCAACGGCCAACCAGGACCCGGGATCTGTCAGCCAATGACATTAGGGCTTCCAGTCCCACATGACCCCCAATACATACTACCACAAACTTTCAGAAGGAAATTGGATATATTCTTGCACAGGAAAAACGTTTCAGAGTTTTTGGGGAAAGTGCAAGAAAATGAGGCTAAGTGGATAGATCTTTCAAAGAGCTGGCACAATCACAATAGGCGAATGGTCTGCTTCTGTATTGTCTGTTTCCTGTGAATTGTGAACAGATTTAAATAAGAGCCTGGAGTCTCAGAGTTTGCTATTGGATGTTCATTGCTTTGACAGCACAGATATTCAGATATACCGTATTACATAGAACGTAGAACATAAAGTGCCGAAGGAGGCCATTCGGCCCATCAAGTCTGCATCGACCCATTTAAGTCCTCACTTCCACCCTATCCCTGTAACCCAATCACCCCTCCTAACCTTTTTGGTCACTAAGGGCAATTCATCATGGCCAATCCACCTAACCTGCACATTTTTGGATGTGCCAAATTTGCCGTCCCAAATCTCCAGTGACTGCAGCAAATATTTATTCTCCAGGAACATATTGCGTTTCTGAGTATCGCTAGGGCGTGCCAATACTTTTTGGGAGTCATTTATGGAACAAGAAGAAGAACATGTGTCGGACTAGTGCCTGAAAAGCCGTGCAATCCAGTGTGCATATTCCATGCCATGTATGTGCTTTTCAACGTGTGTGTGCGTACGCATGTGTGTGTGTGTACATGTGTGCGCACATACACATGTGGGTGCGTGTGTGTCTATGGCAGGGATTTTATGACACCCGCCCCGGCGGTACGTTTTCCAGTCGCGAAGGCGGCCCACCATTGGCTGCAGGTGAGATATCCCGGTCCCGCCAAAGGCAATGGGCATTTGCGTTGCTCGCCAGTTGTGCCGCCAGGGAACCCGCCGTGGGGGCTCTCCTTTGGTGGGATTGGAACATCCCAATGGCGCGTGTGTGTGTGTGTGTGTGTGTGTGTGTGTATATGGAAAGGATTATATTGGCCCTGAGCTTTGGAAACACCCCCAGCATCAGTGGGTGGCGGTGACCAATGTCGCTGGCTAATGCTCTAGAGTACACAGGCTCAAATTCCTCCATGCAGTTGGTGGAATTTGAATTGAACTAATAAATCTACAATACACAGTCAGCAATTGTGACCATGCCAACTATTGTCAATTGTTGCAAAAACCCATCTGGCCCACTATCCAAAGGAAGAACATTTGCCATCCTTACCTGGTCTGGCGTAGATGTGACTCTAGGGTTGCCAACTGGAGGTTTCATCGCTAGATTTGCTCCCACACTCCAACCATTAGTTAGTCAATATATCCATCCTTGTGACGCACTCTCTTCCACTGCCAATTGGAAAGCAAAGAGATGTGTTATCCAATTGGATGGTTCTTGACTGCCAACCAAACAGTTTGTTTTCCCACTTACAATATTTTTTATACCTGGCAAAGTGAAATGTTCAAAGAAAATGACAAAAATTCATAATCATTTTTAATACCCTGATGGTTTTTCTCCAGGGTTGCACACTGCAGTGTAGTGTCCTGGGGATTGATGTTCGATTCCTGGAGACACCAAGCCAGTCCTGGAGGGTTGCCAATCCTAACCCAATCTTAACTGCCTTCTGCAATGGCCAAGCAAGCCAC
The DNA here is from genome assembly GCF_047496885.1 of Scyliorhinus torazame. Lineage (NCBI taxonomy): Eukaryota > Metazoa > Chordata > Chondrichthyes > Carcharhiniformes > Scyliorhinidae > Scyliorhinus > Scyliorhinus torazame. The sequence goes on along the minus strand of NC_092707.1, from coordinate 200,609,390 downwards.
TCAGTTCAAGGACAAGAAGAGGGAATTTAATTGAATTATTAAATCTGGAATCTAAAACTAGCTTCAATAATGGCGATCATGGCAACTATCATTGATTGTTGCTAAAAATCCATCTGCTTCACTAACGTCTTTGGGGAAGGAAATCTGCCGGCCTTACCACGGCAGCACGGTAGCATAGTGGCTAGCACAATGGCTTCACAGCACCAGGGTCCCAGGTTCGATTCCCGGCTTGGGTCACTGTCTGTGCGGAGTCTGCACGTTCTCCCTGTGTCTGCGTGGGTTTCCTCCGGGTGCTCCGGTTTCCTCCCACAATCCAAAGATGTGTAGGGGTAGGTGGATTGGCCATGCTAAATTGCCCTTAGTGTCCAAGTAAGGTAAGGTTGGGTTACGGGGATAGGGTGGAAGTGTGGGGATAGGGTGGAGGTGCGGGCTTAGGTAGGGTGCTCTTTCCAAGGGCTGGTACAGACTCAATGGGCTGAATAGCCTCCTTCTGCACTGTAAATTCTGTGATTCTGTGATACCCGGTCTGGCCTACATGTGACTCCAGACCCGCAGCAATGTGCTCTCTGAAATGGCGCAGCAAGCCACTCAGTCCAAGGGCAATTAGAGCTGGCCATGCCAATGTGCCCAAATCCCATGAAAGAATAAAGAAACAAAACATCTCTCAAAACATCAAGTTGAGAGCTTAAGTGGAGGGGGCCTCTTTCTGATTTTGGCTAGTTCTCTTATAACGTGCCCCATCATCTTGAAAAAGCTAGAAAATTGAAGAGCACCTCGGCATACAGCAGTTAAGTGTCATCCTGCAACCCACTTAAATGTGATTCAGCCACCAACAATGACAATTTAAATGTTTTTTGTACATTTAATATATTAAACATTGCAGTGACATTAGACAACAAGATTATATACCAGTCCATGTAAGGAGATATTAGAAAAAATGGCAAGGAGGTAGTTTTGAAACAATATGTTACAAATCTGGATGAATTAAGGAAGCCAAAAGGGCTTTGTTAATGTCAAAAAATATTTAACTGAGTTGATGGTGTTTGTTGATGAGGTAACAGAGAAGGTTGATGAGGAGAATGTGGTGGACCTCCAAAAGATGTTTGATAATGTGCCACACCACAGACTTGTAAGCAAAGCCAAAGCTGATATAGCGACAGTGGCAGCAGGGATATGAGGTTAGCTGGTGACGGGAAACAGAGTAATTGTTGCAGTTTGGACTGGAAAAAGGTTCCCCTTCAAGCCATGGTATCAGGAGCACTGATTTTCCTGGTGTATATTAATGACCTTGACTTGGGTGCGCAGGTCACAATTTCAAAACTTACAGATAACTCAAAACTTGAAAGTAATTGTGAACCGTGAGACGGGTTGTGATTACCTTCAAGAGGACATAAACAAACTGGTGGAATGGGCGGATGCATGCCAGATGTAATTTAGGGCAGAGAAGTGCGAAGTGACAAATTCTGGGAGGATGAACAGGTCGAAGCAATATAAAATAAGGATAGAATTCTTGTGCAAGATCGGATGAACTTGGGGAGATATGAGCATAAATCAGTGAAGGAGATAGGGCAAGTTGAGGAAGTGGGCACATCGGACACAGGGCTACATAAAGAGTACAAAAGCAAAAATGTTAAAGCACTAGGTTGGCCTCAACTGGAGCATTGCACCTAATTCTGGGAACCCAAAGTTATGTAGGCATCATAGAGAGTGCAGACCAAATTTACAAAAATAATATTTATAGTCACAAGTAGGCTTACATTAACATGGCAATGAAGTTACTGTGAAAAGCCCCTAGTCGCCACATTTCGGTGCCTGTTCGGGTACACTGAGGGAGAATTCAGAACATCCAACTCACCTAACAGCAGGTCTCTTGGAACTTGTGGGAGGAAATGGACCACAAACCACTTTTGGGTCTTTTTAAGAAAGACACAGCTATTCCGCCGCATCAGCAAGGATTCAGTGTTGGGCTTTAATTTTATCAGCATACAAGTATACATTCCAACACTAGCCTGGAATGCAGATAGCAAATGCGGATGCACTGGGTTGCCTACCACTGTCTGAGGATGTAGCATCCACCCCAACACCACACTCGCTCCGCCCCCCCCAGCCTCCGAGTACCGCAAGAAATTGTGTTGGACACTAAACGTCTTGGATACGTTGCATGTTTTGGTGCAGCTAATCAAGTATTGGACCAGCAGAGACCCGCTGTTGTTCAAAGTGATGTACAGAATATTAACACGAAAGATCAATGTGTGAAGAGATTAAACCATATTGTATTCAGAAAGACGAATTAAGTAGTGAAGATGGCACCATCCTTTGAGGAGCAAGGGTATTCGTCCCTGTACCAGGAAGGGAGTTGCCCTTGGCGGAATTAGATAGTGCCCACCTGGGTGTGTCAAAAGTGAAGATGCTCGTCAGGAGTATTGTTTGGTGGCTTGACATAGATGCCAACATTGAGACATTAGTGAAATGCTATGATCAGTGTCAGTTGCAACAGAGGTTGCCTGCTATAACCCCTTTGCAGCCTTGGAAATGGCCTGGTTGACCATGGGTGTGTGTCCATTGATTATGTGGGGTCATTGATTATGTGGGGGCAGCACGGTAGCATTGTGGATAGCACAATTGCTTCACAGCTCCAGGGTCCCAGGTTCGATTCCGGCTTGGGCACTGTCTGTGTGGAGTCTGCACATCCTCCCCGTGTGTGCGTGGGTTTCCTCCGGGTGCTCCGGTTTCCTCCCACAGTCCAAATATGTGCAGGTTAGGTGGATTGGCCATGATAAATTGCCCTTAGTATCCAAAATTGTCCTTAGTGTTGGGTGGGGTTACTGGGTTATGTGGATAGGGTGGAGGTGTTGACCTTGGGTGGGGTGCTCTTTCCAAGAGCCGGTGCAGACTCGATGGGCCGAGTGGCCTACTTCTGCACTGTAAATTCTATGATAATCTATGATTTTGGGAACAATGTTTCTGCTCTTGATAGATGCCCATTTGAAGTGGATGGTAGCGTTCAAAATGAAGACAACGATGTCGCATGCTACAGTTGAGAAATTGTGCCAGTGTTTTGCATCCCATGGGATACCTGAAGTCAGATAATGGAACTGCCTTCAGGTGCTGAATTTCAGAATTTCACCTCTATGAATGGTATAAGACATATCCAGACTATGCTACGGGCGGCACGGTGACCCACTGGTTAGCACTACTGCCTCACAACTTGTGGACCCGGGTTCGATCCTGGCCCCGGGTCACTGTCCATGTGGAGTTTGCACATTTTCCCCGTGTCTGCATGGGTCTCACCCCCACAACCCAAAGATGTGTGGGTAGGTGGCTTGGCCATGCTAAATTGTCCCTTAATTGGAAAAAAACAGAATTGGGTACACTACATTTTTTTTTTTTAATGCAGACAATGCCATATCACCCAGCATCCAATGGACTGGCTGAATGAGCAGTCCAAACCTTTGAGGCAGGTCTTTAAAAGCAGTGAGGTGTGACTCTGTAAACCAGAATATCTTGATTTCTTCCAGGATACCAGACAGCGCCGCATTCTACGGCAGGAGTTGTTGATGGGCCAACATCTTAGGATCAGACTAAGTCTGGTGGGTGGGATACTCTGATCCTGAGGCTAAGTGTTGATGCCGTTGTAAACGCCGTCGCATTTCCCAACAGCATCAACATGGCCTCAGGATCAGCAATTCTGGCCCCTACAGGGGGCCAGCACGGCACTGGAGAGACTCACGCTGCTCCAGCTGCCAATCTTGGCGCCAAATGGGCGCCGTGGGTCCGCGCATGCGCGGTGGGACGGGCGCGATTTCCGCGCATGCGCGGTGTCTCCTTTCTCCGCGCCGGTCCCGACGCAACATGGCGTAGGTCTACAGGGGCCGGTGCGGAACAAAGGAGGCCCCCAGCCTGATAGGCCGGCCTGCCAATTGGTGGGCCCCGATTGTGGGCCAGGCCACAGTGGAGGCCTCCCCTCCTCCGGCCCCGGGCTGAGAGAATCCCGCCCTGCTGTTTCTGAATTTTCTGGGGCGGGTAGAGGCCAGTTAGTGCAGTCAGAAGTGCAGTCAGAAGAAAAATCACAATTCAGGCAAAGCGGCAAGGTCTTTTGCAGTAGATGGATCAGTGTATGGCAGAAATTTCAGAAGCGGACCAAGCTGGGTCCTAGGAGTTGTAGCCAAGACAGGACTAGCTGTCTAATGAAGTGAATGTACAAGATAGAATAGTCAGGAAATGTGGACCACTTATGTGGACAAGAGTTGTTCCAACATCCTGTATTACAGCCTGAAGCCATATTGCCAACAGGAAACCTTGTTGGTGACTTCCGGGTGCGGCGATGACCAGCTGAGTCGCACGTTTCGGCAGCTCCCGGTGAAACGGACTTTTGGGCTCTTGATAGGAGCCCCAACGGCAATTTTGACGGCTAAAAACACTGTGCGGTAAACCAGAAGGGAATCCCCCCTGGATACGGATGAAAAAAGGAGGAGAAAGTGGCCGGATTGCAGTGGATCCTTTAGAACAGCGGCAAGGAAGGCAAGCAAAAACCAAGATGGCGTCGGAAGGTGGCAGTTTAACATGGGGCCCTGAACAACAAGAGTTCTTGAAATGCTGTGTGGAAGAGCTCAAAAAGGAAATGAAGAAAGAGCTGTTGGCCCCGATACTACAGGCGATCGAAGGGCTAAAGGAGGAACAAAAGACCCAGGAGCGGGAGCTTCGGGTCGTGAAGGCAAACGCAGCCGAGAATGAGGACGACATACAGGGCCTGGTGGTGAAGACGGAGATGCATGAGGCACATCAGAAACGATGTGTGGAAAGGTTGGAGGCACTGGAGAACAATCCAAGAAGGAACAACCTGAGGATTCTTGGTCTTCCTGAAGGTGCGGAGGGAGCGGACGTCGGGGCATATGTGAGCACGACGCTGCACTCGTTAATGGGAGCGGAGGCCCCGGCGGGTCCGTTGGAGGTGGAGGGAGCATACCGAGTGATGGCGCGAGGACCGAGAGCAGGAGAAATTCCCAGAGCCATAGTGGTGAGATTCCTCCGTTTTAAGGATAGAGAAATGGTCCTTAGATGGGCAAAGAAAACTCGGAGCAGTAAATGGGAGAACGCGGTGATCCGCGTTTATCAAGGCTGGAGTGCGGAGGTGGCGAGAAGGAGGGCGAGCTTTAATCGGGCCAAGGCGGTGCTTCATAAAAAGAAGATAAAATTTGGAATGCTGCAACCGGCAAGACTGTGGGTCACATATCGAGGAAGGCACCACTACTTTGAGACGGCGGATGAAGCGTGGACTTTTATTGTGGAAGAAAAACTGGAATGAGCGGGTTATTAAAAAGAACGTTTGAACAAAGTGGTGGGGCGAATGTGGGGGGCGAAGAGGGGGGTTAAAAAGGGGGGAAAGAGGAGTTTTATGTACTAATCCTGCGATGTGGTAACTTTTCTCTCTTCCACAGGTGGTGATGGGGGGAGGAGGGGCGTTGGCCATTGGGGGCGGGGCCAAGGGAGAAGCATGGGCTTGGTTCCCGCGCTATGATAATCATGGCGGGAATAGAGAAGCAGGAAGGAGGGGGCGTCGCACGGTGCGAGCCGAGGTCACGGGGGGAAGCCGAGGTCGGCCAGAGTTTACTGACTTCTGGGAGCAACATGGGGGGAGTAATTACGCTAGCGGGGGATCTAGCGGGGGGGGGGGGGTGGGAGGGGGGAATTACTGAGTTGCTGCTGCTGGGGAGAGGGGGGAGCTGGTATGGGAAGGATTTGGCGGGGGGGCACCGCCTGGGGGAGATACAGCTGCGTGGGAACCGGGTGAGGAGCTGGAAAAAGGGGATGGCTAATCGACAAGGGGGGGGGGGTAGGAAGCCCCCCAACCCGGCTGATCACGTGGAACGTGAGAGGGCTGAACGGGCCGATAAAGAGGGCACGGGTACTCGCACACCTTAAGAAACTTAAGGCAGATGTGGTTATGTTACAGGAAACGCACCTGAAACTGATAGACCAGGTTAGGCTACGCAAAGGATGGGTGGGGCAGGTGTTCCATTCGGGGCTAGATGCGAAAAACAGGGGGGTGGCTATATTAGTGGGGAAGTGGGTAATGTTCGAGGCAAAGACTATAGTGGCGGATAACGGGGGCAGATACGTGATGGTGAGTGGCAAACTACAGGGGGAGACGGTGGTTTTGGTAAACGTATATGCCCCGAACTGGGATGATGACAATTTTATGAGGCGGATGCTAGGACGCATTCCGGACCTAGAGATGGGAAAGCTGATAATGGGGGGAGATTTTAATACGGTGTTGGAACCAGGGCTGGATAGGTCGAAGTCCAGGACTGGAAGGAGGCCGGCAGCAGCCAAGGTACTTAAAGATTTTATGGAGCAGATGGGAGGTGTAGACCCGTGGAGATTTAGCAGACCTAGGAGTAAGGAGTTCTCGTTTTTCTCCTATGTCCATAAAGTCTACTCGCGAATAGACTTTTTTGTGCTGGGAAGGGCGTTGATCCCGAAGGTGAGGGGAACGGAGTATACGGCTATAGCCATTTCGGATCACGCTCCACACTGGGTAGACTTGGAGATAGGGGAGGAAACAGGAGGGCGCCCACCCTGGAGAATGGACATGGGACTAATGGCAGATGAGGGGGTGTGTCTCAGGGTGAGGGGGTGCATTGAAAAGTACTTGGAACTCAATGATAATGGGGAGGTCCAGGTGGGAGTGGTCTGGGAGGCGCTGAAGGCGGTGGTTAGAGGGGAGCTGATATCAATAAGGGCACATAAAGGGAAGCAGGAGAGTAAGGAACGGGAGCGATTGCTGCAAGAACTTTTGAGGGTGGACAGACAATATGCGGAAGCACCGGAGGAGGGACTGTACAGGGAAAGGCAAAGGCGACATGTAGAATTTGACTTGCTGACTACGGGCACTGCAGAGGCACAATGGAGGAAGGCACAGGGTGTACAGTACGAATATGGGGAGAAGGCGAGCAGGTTGCTGGCACACCAATTGAGGAAAAGGGGAGCAGCGAGGGAAATAGGGGGAGTGAGGGATGAGGAAGGAGAGATGGAGCGGGGAGCGGAGAGAGTGAATGGAGTGTTCAAGACATTTTATAAAAAATTATATGAAGCTCAACCCCCGGATGGGAGGGAGAGAATGATGGGCTTTCTGGACCAGCTGGAATTTCCCAAGGTGGAGGAGCAGGAAAGGGTGGGACTGGGAGCACAGATCGAGGTAGAAGAAGTGGTGAAAGGAATTAGGAGCATGCAGGCGGGAAAGGCCCCGGGACCGGATGGATTCCCAGTCGAATTCTATAGAAAATATGTGGACTTGCTCGCCCCGGTATTGACGAGGACCTTTAATGAGGCAAAGGAAAGGGGACAACTGCCCCCGACTATGTCGGAAGCAACGATATCGCTTCTCTTAAAGAAGGAAAAGGACCCGCTACAATGCGGGTCCTATAGGCCTATTTCCCTCCTAAATGTAGATGCCAAGATCCTGGCCAAGGTAATGGCAATGAGAATAGAGGAACGTGTCCCGGGGGTGGTCCACGAGGACCAAACTGGGTTTGTGAAGGGGAGACAGCTGAACACGAATATACGGAGGCTGTTAGGGGTAATGATGATGCCCCCACCAGAGGGGGAAACGGAGATAGTAGTGGCGATGGATGCCGAGAAAGCATTTGATAGAGTGGAGTGGGATTATTTGTGGGAGGTGTTGAGGAGATTTGGTTTTGGAGAGGGGTATGTTAGATGGGTGCAGCTGTTGTATAGGGCCCCGATGGCGAGCGTGGTCACGAATGGACGGGGATCTGCATATTTTCGGTTCCATAGAGGGACAAGGCAGGGATGCCCTCTGTCCCCATTATTGTTTGCACTGGCGATTGAGCCCCTGGCGATAGCGTTGAGGGGTTCCAAGAAGTGGAGGGGAGTACTTAGAGGAGGAGAAGAACACCGGGTATCTTTGTATGCGGACGATTTGTTACTATATGTGGCAGACCCGGCGGAGGGGATGCCAGAAATAATGCGGATACTTGGGGAGTTTGGGGATTTTTCAGGGTATAAATTGAACATGGGGAAAAGTGAGTTGTTTGTGGTGCATCCAGGGGAGCAGAGTAGAGAAATAGAGGACCTACCGTTGAGGAAGGTAACAAGGGACTTTCGTTACCTGGGGATCCAGATAGCCAAGAATTGGGGCACATTGCATAGGTTAAATTTAACGCGGTTGGTGGAACAAATAGAGGAGGATTTCAAGAGATGGGATATGGTATCCCTGTCACTGGCCGGGAGGGTGCAGGCAGTTAAGATGGTGGTCCTCCCGAGATTCCTCTTTGTGTTTCAGTGCCTCCCGGTGGTGATCACGAAGGCTTTTTTAAAAAGGATTGAAAAGAGCATCATGGGTTTTGTGTGGGCCGGGAAGACCCCGAGAGTGAGGAAGGGATTCTTACAGTGTAGCAGGGATAGGGGGGGCTGGCACTACCGAGCCTAAGTGAGTATTATTGGGCCGCTAATATTTCAATGGTGAGTAAGTGGATGGGAGAGGAGGAGGGAGCGGTGTGGAAAAGATTAGAGAGGGCGTCCTGTAGGGGGACTAGCCTACAGGCTATGGTGACAGCCCCATTGCCGTTCTCACCGAGGAACTACACCACAAGCCCGGTGGTGGTGGCTACACTGAAGATTTGGGGACAGTGGAGACGGCATAGGGGAAAGACTGGAGCCTTGGGGGGGTCCCCGATAAGAAACAACCATAGGTTTGCCCCGGGGGGAATGGATGGGGGATATGGAATGTGGCAAAGAGCAGGAATAACGCAACTGAAAGATCTGTTTGTGGATGAGAAGTTTGCGAGTCTGGGAGCGCTGACCGAGAAATATGGGTTGCCCCAAGGGAATGCATTCAGGTATATGCAACTGAGGGCTTTTGCGAGGCAACAGGTGAGGGAATTCCCGCAGCTCCCGACACAAGAGGTGCAGGACAGAGTGATCTCAAAGACATGGATGGGGGATGGTAAGGTGTCAGATATATATAGGGAAATGAGGGACGAAGGGGAGACTATGGTAGATGAACTAAAAGGGAAATGGGAAGAAGAGCTGGGGAGGAGATCGAGGAGGGGCTGTGGGCAGATGCCCTAAGCAGGGTAAACTCGTCGTCCTCGTGTGCCAGGCTAAGCCTGATTCAGTTTAAGGTAATACACAGGGCGCATATGACTGGAGCACGGCTCAGTAAATTTTTTGGGGTGGAGGATAGGTGTGCGAGGTGCTCGAGAAGCCCAGCGAATCATACCCATATGTTTTGGTCATGCCCGGCACTACAGGGGTTTTGGATGGGGGTGACAAAGGTGCTTTCAAAAGTAGTGGGGGTCCGGGTCGAACCAAGCTGGGGGTTGGCTATATTTGGTGTTGCACAAGAGCCGCGAGTGCAGGAGGCGAGAGAAGCCGATGTTTTGGCCTTTGCGTCCCTAGTAGCCCGGCGTAGGATATTGCTAATGTGGAAAGAAGCCAAGCCCCCAGGGGTGGAGACCTGGATAAATGACATGGCGGGGTTTATAAAGCTAGAGCGGATTAAGTTCGTCCTAAGGGGGTCGGCTCAAGGGTTCACCAGGCGGTGGCAACCGTTCGTCGAATACCTCGCAGAAACATAGATGGAATGGAAAAAAGAAGTCAGCAGCAGCAGCCCAGGATCCGGGGGGGGGGGGGGGGGGGAAGGGGGGGGAGAGGGGGGGGGGCGGGAGGAGGAACCAGAAGGACTCTCAGGGTTGTTAATATATACTGTATAATATGTATAGGTTGTTGCTACAGATAATTATATATTGGACTGTTAAATTATATTTTTGGAGAGTGTTACTTGTGATAAGGCAGTTGCCAATTAGAGTTAGTTTTCATTTTGTTATTTATTATTTATTCATTTTCTGTTTATAAAATAGGTCATTGTTATTTGTGTTGTTACAATATTGTGTAAAGGATGCACAATGCACTGTGTTGGTTGACCGAAAATTTTCAATAAAATATTTTTTTAAAAAAAGGAAACCTTGTTGATTGTCCGAGTAGTGAGATCCTGAGTCAACCTGTGTTAGGAGAGCCTGCCGTCACCACAGAAACAGATGAGGCCAACTTGCCGGTACTTGAGGAGATTCCAGGTGCAGCCGGTTCTGCAGAAGGTATCCCTGCAGAAACACTCAAATCAGTGGAGTTACAGCACTCTGCCAGAAAGCGGAAGCTACCAGAGTGACTAAATCTATGATGGACTGGTTGAATGGGTTAGATGTTAAATTTGTTGGGGACTGTATAGTTTAACTGTTATCATTGTATAACAGGACTTGGGGAGGGGGTTGTGGTGTCTGGTCCCTTTGAGGGCAATCGGCCGATAGGGTCACATGACCTGGAAAAAGCAATCGGGACCAGGATGGGGACTCACCCTCGCAAGTGCAGGCTTTTGCCTCAGATCGATTCCGGACGCTGGCTGGCTTCCACGAAGCTGCAAGACTCTGTAAGATAGTATTGTCATGATATCCACATCAGCATATCATGGTGCAATCACACACACACTGATGGACAGGCAGTTGGACCAACCAACACACACACACAACATCGCAGCCAATCACCAGTGAGAGCACACGCACTATAAAACAGGGAACACCACAGTTCCCGCTCATTCTACCAGGAGATAGCTCAGAGCACAGAGCTCACAGCGTGCCACTCAGACATACACCATGTGCTGAGTGCCTCACTAAGATAGTGCTAGGGCTGGGTCCACAGGTTAGCTGGTGAAGTCCGAACCACAGCCAGAAGTTAATAGTTATTATTGTACAGAATAATAAAACAGAGTTGTGCCATCCACAACCGTGTTGGTTCGTTTCTGTATCGGAACACCCAACACGACAAGTATGTTGTAAATAAACATTAGCTGTTTCATACCCAGCTGGTGAGCCTAAGTTATTACTGACAGCACCTTCCAAAGCAATAACCTTTACCACCTAGAAGGACAAGGACAGCAGATGTATGAGAACACCACCATCCTTAAGTTACCCTCCAAGCCACCCACCATCCTGACTTGGAATTATATTGTCGTTCCTTCACTGTCGCTGTGTCAAAACCCTGGCCGGGATTCTCCGACCCCAGGCCGGAGAATCCCCGAGGGGGGGGGGGCACAAATCGCACCCCGCCGCACCGGTGCCAGCTGCCCTATTCTCCGGTGCCGTTTTTCGGGGGCTGAAAGGTTTCCTGCCATGCTGATCGGGGGCCGTTGACAGTGGCCCCCCCCCCGGCGATTCTCCTTGCCCCGATGGGCCGAGTGGCCGTCCAGTTTTAGGCAGTCCCGCCGGCATGAATTACTCACCTCACGCACGGCGAGACCTGGTAGGTAAGTCTGCGGGGGCGGTCCTGGGGGTGACGAGGGGGGATCCGACCCCGGGGGGTGGGGGACCCCACGGTGGCCTGGCTTGCGATCGGGGCCGACCGATCCTGCGGGCGGGCTGTTTCCGTGGCGGCCTTCTTTCCTCCACGCTGGGCCCATGTAGGGCTCCGCCATATTGCCCAGGGGCCAGCATGCAGAAGAGAACCCCCGCGCATGCGCGGAAATACGCCGGCCGGTCTGCACATGCACGGAAATACGCCGGCTGGTCCGCGCATGTCCGAAGTCACGCCCGCCCTTTGGCGCCGGCTGGAGCGGCGCCAATGACTCCGGCGACTAACTAGCCCCCGAAAGCTTGGAGAATTCCTCACTTTTGGGGGCTGTTGACGCCAGAGTGGTTGGCGCCGGTTTTCCCGCAGGTGTGGGGACTTAACCACTGTGGTAGTCACCACTGATGTATATATTAAGTGATTTGTGGTAAGGCCCTGTACTACAGGTACGGGGATAGTTCCCTGCCTGCTGGCTCCGCCCAGTAGACGGAGTATAAATATGTGTGCTCCCCATACAGCAGCCATTTCGCCAGCTGCTGTAGGAGGCCACACATCTTAGTGTAATAAAGCCTCAGTTGTATTCAACTCTCGTCTTTGTGCAATTGATCGTGCATCAATTTATTCCCCTTAAGTTTTCAGATGATGGACCTCCTCATCAAGCCAGATCGCCTGCAGCTGGATCTGCAATCAGGCAACGCCAAAAAGGACTTTGAACATTGGCTAGCCTGTTTCGAAGCTTACATCAGGTCTGCACCAGATCCAATTTTGGAAGCTCAGAAGGTTCAGATCCTCTACACGCGGCTGAGCTCCAATGTCTTTCCGCTTATCCAGGACGCGGCAAACTACAACAATGCCATGGCGGGGACTAACACGCTTTACGCCAGACACATCCTCTCCATGCGCAGTCAACACCCTGGTGAGTCAGTGGAAGATTTCTGGCGTGCTCTAATTCCCCTAGTCAGAGACTGTGACTGTCAGGCCGTCACGGCCATGGAACACTCGAACGTGCTTCTGAGAGACGCTTTTGTTATGGGGATAGGGTCAGATTACATCCGCCAATGCCTTTTAGAAGGGGCCACGCTCGACCTCGTGGCAACCAAAAAGCTTGCGCTCTCGCTGACGGTCGCCTCGCGCAACATCCAGGCCTACACGCCCGGCCGCGCGGCCCACCCCTCCTACACATCGTGGACTCCGCAGATGGCTGCCCCATCGGTGACCCCACTCAGCCTGTGCCGTGCGGCAGCCAACCAACCCCTGGGGCCCCAAACGTTACTTCTGTGGGCAGCCAAAACACCTCCGACAACGCTTCGCTAAAGGTCGACCCACCTTCCCTATTTGCAAACTTAACCCCAGATTGCAAACCCGACGCCACCAGGAGCAGACGGTACAGCGCCCTGGACAGGACCTTCATCAGGTCCGAAGTCCAGTGACTGCTTCGGGAAGGCATCATCGAGGTCAGCAACAGCCCCTGGAGAGCCCAAGTGGTAGTGGTGAAAATTGGGGAGAAACACAGAATGGTCGTGGACTACAGCCAGACCATCAATAGGTACACGCAGCTCAACGCAAACCCCCTCCCACGCATATCTGATATGGTCAATCAGATTGCACAGTACCGGGTCTTCTCAACTGTGGACCCTAAATCCGCCTACCACCAGCTCCCCATCCGTAAGGCGGACCGCCCATATACTGCCTTCGAGGCAGATGGCCGCCTTTACCACTTTCTCAGCGTTCCTTTCGGCGTCACCAACGGGGTCTCGGTTTTCCAACGGGAAATGGACCGAATGGTCGACCGGTACGGGCTGCGGGCCACTTTCCTGTGCCTTGACAATGTCACTACCTGCGGCCACAATCAACATGACCATGACGCCAACCTTGCCAAACTTCTCTGCATCGCCACTCTCCTCAACCTCACTTACAACAAGGAGAAGTGTGTGTTCAGCACGAACTGCTTAGCCATCCTTGGCTATGTGGTCCAGAACGGAGTTCTGGGGCCCGATCCAGACCGCATGCGCCCCCTCATGGAACTTCCCCTTTCCCACTGCCCCAAGGCCCTCAAACGTTGCCTGGGGTTTTTTTCTTACTACGCCCAGTGGGTCCCAAATTATGTGGACAAGGCCCGCCCACTCATTCAATCCACTCCTTTTCCCCACCGAGGCTCACCAGGCCTTCAACCATATGAAGGCCGGCATCGCCAAGGCCACGATGCACGCAGTCGACGAGTCGCTCCCCTTCCAATTCGAGAGCGATGCATCAGACGTCGCTCTGGCTGCCACCCTCAACCAGGCAGGTAGGCCCGTGGCATTCTTTTCACGAACCCTTCATGCCTCCGAAATTCGGCACTCCTCTGTCGAAAAAGAGGCCCAAGCCATCGTTGAAGCTGTGCGGCATTGGAGGCATTACCTGGCCGGCAGGAGACTCACTCTCTTCACTGACCAACGGTCGGTAGCCTTCATGTTTAACAACACACAGCGGGGCAAGATCAAAAGTGATAAAATCTTGAGGTGGAGGATCGAGCTCTCCACCTACAACTACGAGATTTTGTATTGCCTCGGTAAGCTCAACGAGCCCCTGATGCCCTATCCCGAGGTACATGTGCCAGCGCACAGGTGGACCGATTCCGGATTATGCACGACGATCTCTGTCACCCGGGTGTCACACGTTTGTACCACTTCATCAAGGCCCGCAATCTGCCCTACTCCGTCGAGGAAGTCAGGGCAATCACCAGAGACTGCCAGGTCTGTGCGGAGTGCAAACCGCACTTCTACCAGCCAGACTGTGCGCGCCTGGTGAAGGCCTCCAGCCCCTTTGAATGCGTCAGCGTGGACTACAAAGGGCCCCTCCCCTCCACCGACCGTAACACGTACTTCCTCAGTGGGGTCGATGAGTACTCCAGATTCCCCTTCGCCATCCCATGCCCTGATATGACGTCTGCCACCGTCATCAAAGCCCTCAATACCATCTTCGCTCTGTTCGGCTTCCCCGCCTGCATCCACAGCGACAGGGGATCCTCATTCATGAGCGAGGAGCTCCGCCAGTTCCTGCTCAACAAGGGCATCGCCTCGAGCAGGACGACCAGCTATAACCCCCGGGGAAATGGGCAGGTGGAGAGGGAGAATGGGATGGTCTGGAGGGCCGTCCAGCAGGCCCTACGGTCCAGAAATCTCCCGGCCTCCTGCTGGCAGGAGATCCTCCCCGACGCACTGCACTCCATTCGGTCGCTCCTGTGCGACTAATGAAACTCCCCATGAACGTCTCTTTGCCTTCCCCAGGAAGTCCACCTCCGGGGTGTCGCTCCCGACATGGCTGGCAGCACCAGGTCCCGTACTCCTCCGTAAGCACGTACGACTCCACAAGGCGAACCCGTTGGTTGAGAGGGTACAGCTACTCCATGCCAACCCGCAGTACGCCTACGTAGCGTACCCCGACGGCCGCCAAGATACTGTCTCCCTCAGGTACCTGGCACCAGCTGGTTCCACACACACACATCCCTCCGACCCAGTGCCACCCTCCCCTTCCCCGGCGCACCCCACCGCAGCCCCTGCCCCAGGACAATCCGTCCTCCCCCTGCCCACGCCCGAGGATGACGAGATTTTTGGCACGCTCCCGGAGTCACCGAGGACCAGACTGACACCGGAGTCGCCGCCACCACTGCGGCGCTCCCAACGGCAGATCAAGGCTCCGGACCGACTGAGCCTGTAACTTGATCGGGACTCCATTTTTTCTCTGTAGTTAAAACATGTACTTGTATATAGTTCTCCACCACCCCCGCCGGACTCAATTTTCACAGGGGGTAAATGTGGTAGTCACCACTGATGTATATATTAGGTGATTTGTGGTAAGGCCCTGTACTACAGGTATGGGGGTAGTTCCCTGCCTGCTGGTCCCGCCCAGTAGGCGGAGTATAAATATGTATGCTCCCCATACAGCAGGCATTTCGCCAGCTGCTGTAGGAGGCCACATATCTTAGTGTAATAAAGCCTCAGTTGCATTCAGCTCTCGTCTTTGTGTAATTGATCGTGCATCAACCTCCAGAAGGGCGAATCCCGCCCCCTGTCTCCAACAAAACTGTGAATGTACCGACAACAGATAGAGATCAGCTGTTTAAGAAGACCACCATCTTCTCACGGACAATTCAGGATGAGTAACAAATGCTGACCTTGTCAGTTACACTCATATCCCACGGGAGAATAATAAAACACAACATAGCACCTTCAATGTAGAAAAATGTTCCAAGGCATTTCTCAAGAGTATCGTCAAGCAAAATTTGACACCAAGTTACATACAGATATATTAGGACAGGTGAGCAACGGCTTGGGTAAAGGAATGTTTTAAAGGAAGAAATAGAGTTATAGAGGATTAGTGGGGGAATCCCAGAACTTAAGCAGCTGCAGGCACGGCCACCAACTGTGGGGCAAAGGAAATCAGAAATGGGAAGAGCTTAGAATGGAAGGAGAGCCGAGATCCTGAAGGGTTGTAGGAACGTTGGTGCTTACAGAGATAGGGAGGATTAACCATTATTAATTAATCTTCTCCCACTTCCTCGACATATTTGAGGTTTAATGAGGGAGCCAGTGCGCGGTGGAGGAGTCAGGGTAGATCATGAATCCCAATATTTTAAAGTTGACCGATATTTTTAAAAAATAAATGTAAAGCACCCAATTCATTTTTTCCAATTAAGGGGCAATTTACTTTGGCCAATCCACCTAGCCTGCACATTTTTGGGTTGTGGGGGTGGAATCCACGCAAACACAGGGAGAATGTGCAAACTCCATACAGGCAGTGACCCAGAGCCAGGATCGAACCTGGGACCTCGGCGCCATGAGGCAGCAGTGCTAACTCACTGCACCACCGTGCTGCCCAGTTGATCGATATTGCTTTGTTGGGACCTTAACCTATTCACCCCAGGAACTCCTACCTGCTGCCATTGGCTTCCAGATTTATCCTCCATGTCTGTGAGGCCCCCAGCCTGGCTTTCAACACTTACTGGTTTCCAGCTTGATCCCCTCACTGCCAAGTTGGACAAAATTTAGAGCCTTAGAAATGGAGAGGTTCCTTGGCTTTCTTCTTTTTTGATATTCCGTGGCTTTCTGTACCATAGAAATATGAAGCCCCTTTAATTAGCAGCGGCTGCCTTTCCTGTTATATTCCTGCCTGTTATCTTCCTGGTGACAGGATCCTGGGAGTCACTCAGAGGAAATACTGACAACAGCCTCAGGAAATCCTGGGAGGTAAGCTCAGTTTGATTTGTTGAATCCTGGCAGAGGATTTGCGAAAAGTGCACACAGTATTTTGATGCAGTTTATACTGCTGTCGTCAGGACTGTAAAGATTGGTTTAGGAGCTCCCTCTGATGCTGATCAGAGGGATTGCATGTAGTAAAGATTATATGGTCACATATATTACCCCATTCTTGCTTGTTCATCCCCAACTTGTCATTTGCACATGCACACACACACACCACCGTCCACCTCAGCGGCAGGACACCTCCCTAACAAACAGTCATTCGGCGATGCACAGCTTGAATATTGCTGAAATAAGAGATGTTTTGCAGAAGCTTTCATTCTTTCACTCATCAGGAAAAATGCAATAATGCCAAATTTCAAATTATTGCAATAATTTATACTACAGGAGAGAGCAGTGCTGATTGTTTATTCAGGACATGGGGAATCAACACTGAGTAAAGTAAGAACAAGGTTTTATTTACGCAAACGATATGAATACTATCGGATGGATCCCTACCGGGTTCCTCTCTCGTTGGTGCCTTACTGGCCGACCTTACATACAGTGGTTAATTGACATACCCCACCCCTAGCAGGGGAGTCGTACTCGCAAGGATCACGGGGAAGACAAGCATTCCCACCCCTTAGGTCCCATGCAGGATATTACAGATTGGTTTGCGAGTTGACTCTGATCGACTGAGGTGTTGCTATTGAAAAATCAACAAGGAACTATAGACTCCCCAAGCTTCCAGGTATTTCAAAAAAAGTGCAAGGTTTGAACATATTACTTTTATTTGCAGAGAATGGGTCCCTGATTTAGTGTAGGTATAACTCACTCAGGATTTTAAGGGCAGCACGGTAACACAAGTGGATAGCACTGTAGCTTCACGGCACCAGGGTCCCAGGTTCAATTCCCCGCTGGGTCATTGTCTGTGCGGAGTCTGCATGTTCTCCCTGTGTCTGTGTGGGTTTCCTCCGGGTGCTCCGGTTTCCTCCCACAGTCCAAAGACGTGCAGGTTAGGTGGATTGGCTATGATAAATTGCCCTTAGTGACCAAAAAGGATAGGAAGGGTTATTGGGTTACGAGGATAGGGTGGAAGTGAGGGCTTTAGTGCGTTGGTGCAGACTCGATGGGCCAAATGGCCTCCTTCTGCACTGTATGTCCTATGTCTGATTGCCCAGCAAGTGTCGCGGAATTGCATCTCACAGCAATGTTTTGTTTTGGGTTTTACAAGCACGGACTTGTTCTATACAATATATACTCTGCTTATTTCAAGCAGCAGAGAAACATATTGCCTGATTCAATCAGCCAATCATTGGAGTGAACTGAACCGCCACTGAAATACATGCACAACGTTACCTACCCAATTGTGTGGAGGGCAGAACATCCTTTTGAATTGACAGCATCATCCTATTCAGGCACTTCATTCCAGACCATAATAACCTGCTGAGTAAAAAGAATTTCTCCTCCTTTCCCTCTTGGCTTTTTTGTCAGTTTATTTTAAATCTCCTGCTTTCTTGATGAACCTACCAGTGGACATATTTTTTGCTCTCTGCTCGATCAAAACTCCGAATTGTGTTGAACACAAGGAATATTTAGTTAAAGTGAATGGAAATGAAAAATGCAATCTTGTTCATTAATCATTACATACAAGAGACCCTCGTAATTTAAACAATGAGACAGCTGATCTTTCAACAAGTCAGAACTTGATCAGCAGTTGTTGCTTACATTTTTAACAAATTAATTATTGCTGTTTCTGGTGAATTGATTTTAATTCACTGTGGTTGGAAACTGGCCTGTGTGAACTATACATAAAGAATGTATGGTATATGGCACATAGCGAGGAGGAAAGCCACAGAATACAGGATGATATAGATTTCTATTTATTGTCACATGTACCGAGGTTCAATGAAAAGAATATAGATAGGCTGGTCAGATGGGCAGAACAGTGGCAAATGGAGTTTATGCCTGAAAAGTGTGAGGTTTTGGGAGGACGAACAAGGCGAGGGAATTCACAATGAACGGTAGGACTCTAGGCAGTATAGAGGATCAGAGGGACCTTGGGATGCATGTCCAAAAATCCCTGAAGGCAGCAGGACAGGCAGATAAGGTGGTTTCCAGATTGGAAAACAGAAAATGTGATGCCACTGCTTACAAAAGGAGGTAGACGAAAGGTGGGTAACTATAGGCCGGTTAGTTTAACTTCTGTAGTGGGGAAAATGCTTGAATCTATCCTCAAGTAAAAAATAGTGAGACATCTGGATAGAAATTGTCCGATTGGACAGTGCAGCATTGATCCATGAAAGGAATGTCATGTTTAACTAAAATATTGGAATTCTTTGAGGACATTATGAGCGCAGTGGACAATGGGGAACCGGTGGTATATCTGGATCTCCAGGAGGCATTCGACAAGGTGTGCACAAAGGACTGCTGCATAAGATAAAGGTGCATGGTGTTGCGGGTAATGTATTAGCGTGGATAGAGGATTGGTTAACTAATAGAAAGCAAAGAGTGGGGATAAATGGGTGTTTTTCTGGTTGGCAATCAGTGGCTAGTGGTGTGCCTCAGAGATCAGTGTTGGGGCAGCAATTGTTCACAATTTACATAGATGATTTGGAGTTGGGGACCAAGTGTAATGTGTCAAAGTTTGCATATGACACTCGATTAGTGGTAGAGCGAAGTGTGCATAGGACACTGACAGTCTGCAGAGGGATATAGATAGTTTAAGTGAGTCGGCAAGGATCTGGCAGATGGAGTACAATGTTGGTAAATGTGAGGTCATCCATTTTGATAGGAATAACAGCAAAATGGACTATTATTTAAATGGTAAAAAATTGCAGCATGCTATTGTGCAGAGGGAACTTGGTGTCCTTGTGCATAAATTGCAAAAAGTTGGTTTGCAGGTGCAGCAGGTATTTAAGAGCCAAATGGAATTTTTTGCTTCATTGCTAGAGGGATGAAGTTTAACAACAGGGATGTTATATTGCAGCTGTATAGGGTGCTGGTGAGGCTACACCTGGAGTACTGTGTACAGTTTTGGTCTCCTTATTTGAGAAAGGATGTACTGGTACTGGAGGGTGTGCAGAGGAGATTCATTAGGTTGATTCTGGAGTTGAGATTATTGGTTCATTAGGAGATACTGAGTTGACTGGGTGTATACTCATTGGAATTTAGAAGATTGGGGGTGGAATCTTATAGAAATATATTGTTATATTACTCTTTGGTAGCGGCCGCATCGAGAGGAACTCCCACCGGTGGCCACTATTTGCAGCGCTTTTGTGGGTTTCCCCGATTCTTTGCTCTCCCCCCCCCGATTATTGTCGGCCTTTGGGGCAGTCCCGGGCATCAAGCAGGGCTGGTTTGAAAACCGGCGAGGAACCCCGCGCGGGTGTCGGGCGGCTGGTGCTGAGGGTCGGGTCCAGCGCGCGCGGAGTTCAGAGCAGCGGGGACGGAGCCAAACGGAGGTCGAGGCGGCAGGCCCGAAGCCAGGGCGTGATGTAGGTGAGATGTCCCACATCGGGTGGCTCCCGCCTAGAATGTGGTAAGAAGACTGAAGTCACCCGGTCCCAGGGAAATTCTGGAGGAATACAAAAAAGAAGAGAAGGAAGTTTTAAAGAAACTTGGTGAAAGATTTTTTTTTCTTTTTTTGAAGGAAGAACTTTTTATTTTTCTATGAAAAAAAAGGTTGAAGAAGGAGATAAGGGTGAAAAAAAAAAAGGAAAAATAATAAGTCGCTAAAGGATGCGAAAAGCAGCGTCAAAGAAGGGAGGAAACGCGGGCTCACCGTTGAATGCGAGGACCAGCAAAAGTGCTGACAAGATGGAGGATGCCGGACCGCATGGTGGGGCCGCACTACTTACGGTGGAGAAGATGACCGAGGTGATGGCGATGGAGCTGGAAAAGCAGTTTGCGAGGCACATGGAGGCTTTGAGGAAGGAGATGGCAGTCGCATTGGAGTCATTGGTGGAGGAGGCAATCGCCCCGGTGAGGGTAGCTGTGGCAAAGACATCGGCCGAGGTGAGAGAGCAGGGCGAGAAGATGAAGGAATTGGAAGAGGCCGTGTGGCAGCACAGTGACCAGTTCACCTCAATGGGGGACGAGCTGTGGAGGGTGGTGGAGGTCAACAGAAGACTCCGAGCAAAGCTCGAGGACTTGGAGACCGCTTGAGGTGGCACAATCAGAGAAGTGTGGACTTGCCCGAAGGGACAGAGGGCCCAAGGCCAACAGAGTACTTCGCTAAGAAGTTGGCGGAGTTAATGGGGGAGGGTGAGAACCCCTCCCGATACGAGCTGGACCAAGCTCATCGGTCATTAAGGCCGAAGCCCAAAGTGAATGAGCCACCAAGAGCAGTAATTATCTGCTTCCATAAGTACTGCATGAAGGAGAAGGTGGTAAGCTGGGCGAAGCAGAACCGCGAGGTGCAGTGGGATGGTGCTGGAGTTCGGATCGACCAGGACTTGGCAAAAAGACGAGCAGCGTTCGGGCGAGTGAAGGCGGCACTGTACAAAAAGGGGGTGCGATTTGGTGTGGTATACCCGGAGAAGCTGAGGGTGACGTATGATGCCAAAGACTTTTATTTCGAGACAGCGGAGGCGGCTGAGGCGTTCGTGAGGACAGAAGGCTTGGGACAGACGTAAGGAGCGGAGCTGGAAGAGAGACTGTGATTGGGGAGCTGGAAAATGTATAAATGCTATGACTTTCTTTTTACTGACGTGTATTGTAATTTACTTCTCTTCACATTGCTACAGAGTTCAAGTTATTGGTTGGGTTGATTGGCATTCTGTGTTGCGAAGGTTATATCTTATTTTAGTGAATGGTATGGGTTGGATTGTTGGCTAGTGAACGGAGGTGAGGTGAGAGGAGGGCTGTAGACATTGGAGCCTGGTTAGCAGGTTTCGATGAGCCTACGAGGCGAGCGAGGGAGGGAGGGGATTGATGCTGGGAGATGTTTTTTAAAGAGGAAATGTAGGGGGGGGTTTTGGGAGGTGGGGAAGGGGTTCGATGTTAATAATGGATAGGGGCGGGTCAGGCTCATGGGGCAGGGCCCGGTGGTATGACGATGGTGGATAAGAAGGGTGGGGGGGGGGGGTGAGAGACTCCCAGTTAGGATAGTCACGTGGAAATTGAGGGGGTTAGGAGGTCCGGTCAAGAGGTCAAGGGCGCTTGCGCATCTTAAAAGTTTGAAAGCCGATGTAGCAATGCTGCAGGAGACTCACTTGAGGGTGAAGGACCAGGTGAGACTTAAAAAGGGCTGGGTTAGTCAAGTGTTTCACTCTGGATTTGATGGAAGGGCTCGAGGGGTAGCGGTAATGGTCAGCAAAAGAGTACGCTTCCAGATGGAGAAGGTGGTGGTAGATCAGGGGGGTAGATATGTGATTGTGACAGGGGCACTGGAGGGGAGGTTAGTGGTGCTGTTAAGTGTATACGGTCCCAATTGGGACGATGTGGGATTCGCAAAGAAGGTGCTTGGGGCCATCCCCGACTTGGACACACACAAACTGATAGTGGGGGGGGACTGGAACTTGGTGCAGGAGCTAAGGTTGGACAGGTCAAGGCCGCGCTCGCTGGTCCCATCAGGGGGGCCGAAGGCGTTGGCTGGGCTAATGGTGAAAATGGGAGGGGTGGACCCTTGGAGGTTTCTGCACCCGAGGGAAAGGGAGTACTCGTTTTTCTGAGCAGTCCATAAGGTATACTCGTGGATTGACTTTTTTGTGGTGGGGAAGGCTTTGCTGGCTGGGGTTAAGGGGTCGGAATACTCGGCAATTGCAGTGTCAGATCACGCTCCACGTTGGGTGGATATGGTGCTGGAGAAGGGGGCAGCGCAGAGACCGGGGTGGAAATTAGAAGTGGGACTTTTGGGGGATCAAGGGTTCTGTGACAAAATTGAAAAGGTAATTGGGGAATATGTAGGTTTCAACTGCCCGTGTGAGGTGTCGATGGCAGTTGTCTGGGAGGTTCTAAAGGCGATTGTGAGAGGTGAGGTGATTTTGTTTGAGGCCAGGGTGGACAAAGAGGAGAGGTTGGAGTGGCAGAGGGTAATAGATGAGATGTTGGCGGTAGATAGGAGTTATGCAGAAGATGGGGACCCAGCAAAGCTGGAAAAGAGGAAGGAACTACAGGCGAGCTTTGACCGACTATCTACCAGGAAGGCGGTGCGCCAACTGAGACAAGCAAGGGGTGCAGTTTACGAAAATGGAGATAAAGGAACATGTTAGCAGGTCAGCTCTGGAGGGAGGCAGCGGTAAGGGAAATTGTTCAGGTGAGGGATAGGGCAGGGAAGGTGGTGGCGGCTCCGGATCTGATGAACAAAGTTTTTGAGGAATTTTATGAGAGTTTGTACAGGTCAGAGCCACCTGGGGGAGACCATGAGATGCAGGAATTTCTCGATGGGTTGGAGTACCCGAGGCTAGGGGAGGGGGACAGGGCTACATTAGAAGGAGCAATAGTAGAGCAGGAGATAAAGGATGCGATTGGGAGGATGCAGTCGGAGAAGGTGGCAGGGCCGGATGGTTTTCCGGTGGAATATTATAAAAAATTCAAGGATAAGCTGGCACCCCTGATGGTGGGGATGTTTGAAGAGGTGATAGGGAAGTGGGTGTTGCCACAATCTTTGGGGCAGGCATCGATTTCCCTGTTGCTAAAGAAAGATAAGGATCCGACTGAGTGTGGGTCGCATAGGCCCATATCACTTCTGAATGTGGACGCAAAAGTATTGGCGAAGGTAGTGGCGGGTAGGCTGGAGGAGTGCCTTCCGAAGGTGATAGGTGAAGATCAGACGGGGTTCGTGAGAGGGAGGCAGCTGTTTTCAAACGTTAGAAGGATATTGAGCCCGAGGGGAGGAGCCACAGGCAGAGCCAGACGGGACATGCCCAGGCATGTAACAACACAATACAATGCAACACAGCGGTTTACCACATTCACCTCCCGGTTAAAAAAAGAGTCCAGCGGGGGTGAAGTGGTCTTAAAGGTCAAGTGTGTTGGGGGCCTTTACCTTCCGCCGTGATCGCCTCAGTCCCGGCTGTGGTGTGGGCACCGGTGTCGAGACCTGCGCGCCCGGGAGCGTGTTGTCCTCTTCTTCACCCAGTTGTTGAGTCGGTGGGGGGGGGGGGTGTATGGGCAGAGGTGGTGGTGATGGTCGCCGGTGGGCCTGCGGGTGCCAGTTCTTGTGGTAGGTGGGTAGTGGTGGAGGGAGACGGTGTAGGGTCGGGGGTGGTGGTGATGATCGCTGGGGAACCTGCAGGTGCCAAATCCCGGAGGGAGACTGTGTCCTGCCCCCGTCATGGTGTGCCACGTAGGCATATTGTGGATTGGCATGGAGGAGCAGGACCTTCTCGACGAGGGGGTCTGATATATGACTCCTCGCATGCTTCCAGAGGAGGACAGGCCCTGGAACTGTCAGCCAGGACGGGAACGAGACCCCGGAGGTGGACTTCCTGGAGAAGGCAAACATACGTTTGTGAGGAGTCTCGTTGGTGGCAGTGCACAGGAGCGATCGGCTGGAGTGGAGCACATCGGAGAGGACCTCCTGCCAGTGGGAGACTGGGAGACTTCTAGACTGTAGGGCCAGGAGGACGGCCTTCCAGACCGTCACGTTCTCCCTCTCCACCTGTCCGATTCCCTGGGGGTTGTAGCTGGTCGTCCTGCTGGAGGCGATGCCCTTGCTGAGCAGGAACTAACGCAACTCGTTGCTCATGAAGGCGGATCCCCGATCGCTATGGATGTAGGTGGGGAACCCGAACAAGGTGAAAAAACCGTGCAGGGCCTTGATGATGGTGGCGGAGGTCATGTCAGGGCATGGGATGGCAAAGGGGAATCTTGAGTACTCGTCAACAATGTTGAGGAAGTACACGTTACGATCAGTGGAGGGGAGGGGCCCTTTGAAGTCGATGCTCAGACGCTCAAAGGGGCGAGAGGCCTTTACCAGGCGCGCTCTGTCTGGCCGATACAAGTGCGGTTTGCACTCCGCGCAGACCTGGCAGTCACTGGTCACGGTCCTGACCTCCTCGATGGAGTAAGGCAGGTTGCGGGACTTGATGAAGTGAAAAAAACGGGTGACCCCCGGGTGACAGATGTCATTGTGGAGGGCCCGGAGTCAGTCTACTTGTGCGCTGGCACATGTACTGCGGGATAGGGCATCTGGGGGCTCATTGAGCTTCCTAGGTCGATACAAGATATCGTTGTTGTAGGTGGAGAGTTCGATCCTCCACCTCAGAATCTTGTCGTTCTTGATCTTGCCTCGCTGTGTGTTATTAAACATGAAGGCAACCGACCGTTGGTCAATGAGGAGAGTGAATCGCCTGCCGGCCAGGTAATGCCTCCAATGTCGCACAGCTTCTACAATGGCTTGGGCTTCCTTTTCGGCGGATGAGTGTCGAATTTCGGAGGCATGGAGGGTACGGGAGAAGAAAGCCACGGGCCTGCCAGCCTGGTTGAGGGTAGCGGCCAGAGCAAAGTCTGACGCATCGCTCTCCACCTGGAATGGGATGGACTTGTCCACCGCGTGCATCGCAGCTTTGGCAATATCTGCCTTGATGCGATTGAAGGCCAGTCGGGCCTCAGCCGTCAGGGGAAAAATGGTGGATTTAATAAGTGGACGGGCCTTGTCCGCCTAATTGGGGACCCACTGGGCATAGTAGGAGAAGAACACCAGGCATCTCTTCAGGCCTTGGGGCAGTGGGGAGGGGGAGTTCCAGGAGGGGGTGCATGCGGTCAGGGTCGGGCCCTAGGACTCCGTGTTCCACAACGTAGCCGAGGATGGCTAGGCGGGTTGTGCGGAAAACGTATTTTTCCCTATTATAGGTGAGGATCAGGAGTTTAGCGGTGTGGAGGAAGCGCCGGAGGTTTTCGTCCAGCTGGTCGTGGCCGCAGATGGTGACGTTATCTAGGTACAGGAAGGTGGCCCGCAGCCCGTACTGGTCAACCATTAGGTCCATTTCTCTTTGGAAGACCGAGACCCCATTGGTGACGCCAAAGGGTACCCTGAGGAAGTGGTAGAGGCAGCCATCTGCCTCGAAAGCAGTATATTGGCGGTCCTCCGGGCGGATAGGGAGCTGGTGGTACGCGGACGTAAAGTCAACTGTGGAGAAGACTCGATACTGCTCAATCTGGTTGACCATGTCAGATATGCAGGGGAGAGGGTACGCATCGAGCTGCGTGTACCGGTTGATGGTCTGACTGTAAGCGATGACCATCCGGTGCTTCTCCCCAGCCTTGACGACCACCACTTGGGCTCTCCAGGGGCTGGTGCTAGCCTCAATGATCCCCTCTTGCAGGAGTCACTGGACCTCCGACCTGGTAAAGACCCTGTCCCGGGCATTGTATCGTCTGCTCCTAGTAGCGACGGTCTTACAGTCCGGGGTGAGGTTTGCGAAGAGCGAGGGTGGGGCGACCTTAATGGTCGCAAGGCTACAGATGGTGAGAGGGGGGGGGGGCAGGGGTCCACCGAACTTAAAGTAAGGCTTTGAAGGTGGCATTGGAAGTCGAGCCCCAGTAATAGGGCAGCGCAGAGATGGGGAAGGACGTAGAGTTTGAAGTTAGCGTACTCTACGCCTTGTACAATAAGGGTCGCGACACTGTACCCCTGGATTTCTGCTGCATTAGATCCGGAAGCCAGGGAGATTTTCTGGGTCGCGGGTAAAATTGGGAGGGAGCAGCGCCTTACCGTATCTGGGTGTATGAAGTTGTCTGTGCTCCCAGAGTCGAAAAGAGAGGCCATCTCGTGCCCGTTGATCCAGACGGTCATCGTAGACTTCGTGAGGTGATGAGACCGGGACTGGTCGAGCGTGATGGAGGCGCGCTTCGGTTGGTAGGCCGGTCGGAGGTGGCGGCGGCCAGCGTACGGTTGGGTGAGCCGGGCTCCCGGGAGGCTGCGGAGTGGTCCCAAGATGGCGGCCCCCATGAGTCGCCGTGGCCGGAGGCATCGGCGATTGTGTCCAAGCTGACGGTCCCCGTGGGTCGTGCGTGGCGGGTGGAGAACACAATTGCGGTAAAGATGGTGGCCCCCATGGGTCACACGCGGCCGCAATTGAAGATGGTGGTGAAGATAGCGGCGCCCACATGGCGGGTGGCGCAGCAGCTGGAGGCGGCCCCGCAGGCAGCAGGCAGTGCTGCTGGGCCTAGAGGTTTTAGGGGGAGATCGGGCCTAGCAGGCTTTTGCAAAGTGGCCCTTCCTCCCACACCCGTTGGAAGTCGCGTTCCATGCAGGGCAGCATTGTCTGGGGTGATTACCCTGGCCACAAAAGTAGCACCTCGGGCTTCTGGCGTTGGCGGGCAGCTGCGCGGCATAGGCTTGCGCCGCACCCAGGTCGGATGATGGCAGTGCTCACGAGGTCCACGAGGGTGCCGCGCGGTCGGAAGTGTAGGCCTCCATGTTCAGGGAGGCCACCTCCAGCGAGTTTGAGAGTTGCACTGTCTGTGGGAGGCCGAGTGTACCCCTTTCTAGTAATCGCTGGCAGATATAGTTTGATTTCATGCCTGCGACATAAGCGTCCCTGATCAGCAGCTCCGCGTGCTGGGTAGCCGATATCGCCCGGCAATCACAGTTCCGGCAAAGTACCCGCAGAGCACGCAGGAATTCTGCAAGTGGTTCCCCAGGGCGTTGCCGTCTCGTGGCGAGGAGGTGCCTAACATACACCTCGTTAACGGACTTCACATATTGTCCCTGCAGCAGTATTATTGCCTCTGCATACGAGGGGGAGTCCCTGATGAGAAGAAAGACTCGTGGCCTCACCCGTGCGTGGAGAATCTCCTTCTTCTGGAGGTCTGTGAAGTCTTCGGTGAAGGATCCGAGGTACACTTCGAAGCAGCTTAGCCAGTGCTCAAATGTTTCCGTGGCGTCGGCTGCCTGTGGGTCCAGCTCCAGGCGATCAGGCTTGAGCGATGAGTTCATCTTAGAAGTTTAGTGTATTAAATTGATACGCCATCAATAAACACACGATGAGAAATGAACGTAACTGAGGCTTTAATACACTAAGCAGCAAGCCTCCTGGCCTCTGATCCCAAACTGGATCAGAGGCGGAGACCAGCCACCTTTATACAAGAGCTCGAGGGGAGGAGCCACAGGCGGAGCCAGCAGGGACAAGCCCAGGCATGTAACAATACAATACAATACAATACAGTGGTTTACCACAGAATGCCTCCACTTTGTGCGTGAGGTTGGGGCTGATACAGCTGAAGGTTGTATACAGAGCACACCTCACGAGGGCGAGGGTGAGCCGATTCTTTGAAGGAGTAGAAGATGTGTGTAAACGTTGCGGGGGGGGGGGGGGGGGTGGCCCTGCTAATCACATTCATATGATTTGGTCCTATCCAAAGCTAGAGGATTACTGGAAGGAGGTTTTTAGGGTCATTTCTAAAGTGGTGCACGTGAAACTGGACCTGGGCCCCCGGGAGACCATATTCGGGGTGTCGGATCAGCCAGGTTGGAAGCGGATGCGGAGGCAGATGTTGCAGCCTTCGCCTCGTCGATCGCCCGAAGGCTGATCCTGATAGATTGGAGAGCAACCTCTCCACCCTGTACCCTGGCGTGGCGGGGGGACTTGTTGGAATTCTTGACTCTTGAGAAGGTTAAGTTTGAACTGAAGGGAAGGACGGAGGGGTTCTACAATTCATGGGCATTATTCATTATGCACTTTCAGGAACTGGATAACATCGAACATTAGTTGGGGCGTGTGGGTGGGAGGGTTGGGGGGAGGGGGGGGGCGGTGTGTGTTAATGTCGACTATGGGTGATCACTAATTCCTTTTTGTCATTTGTTTGTGTGAACATGCGGGCTAATGTTTGGGGATTGGTGGGAAGATGGGATCGTTGTTATTGATATGGGAATTGACATATTTGTTACTGATTATTGTTTATTGTTGGTGGGTGTAAATTTGGGAGAAAATGTGAAAAAGGAGGAGAATTAAAAATATTTTAAAAATATATATATTACTCTTTGGTAATATATCGTTACTCTTTGCTTCGTAACCCAGAATGGTCTGATGGTGGGATTCTGAAGAAACCACCAATCTCTAACTTAAGGCAAAACTGATTTATAGAATAACGATTGATTAATATTGAGTTCGCACACTCCACAGAACTATAACTAGTAATCAAGTAATCTATATTTAAGTAATAACTAATTTAAACTACATGTGCTGCTTCTACCTAATCTTAACTATGCTGTGATCTATCTCTCTCTGCTTACACTCTACTGTCTAGTTACCCAAGATTCCCTGAGTTCTTGGGCGGGATTCTCCGTGAATCGGCGCGATGGCCCGAACCCGGCGGCAAAAACGGCTTGAATGACTCCGGCGTCGGACCCCCCCGGAACGTCGCAAATTCTCCGGCTGGGAATGGGCTAGCAGCGGCATGACGCCTTTCACGATGGAGTCACCCGTCACGGACGCGCGCGCGTCAGTGACTCCGCGCGGCGTCGTGGCACAAAGGACTCCACCCCCCGCGCCTCAGCACAAACGAAGGCCCCTCCTCCCCCGGAGACCCATCAAAATGGCCGCCCGCCGCGCATCGCCGATATTCCAGGAGTGGGACATCGAGGCGCTCCTGGACACAGTAGAGGAGAGGAGGGAGGCCCTGTACCCCGGACACAGCCACAGGGTCGCACCACACCTCAGCCGGCGCCTATGGAGGGAGCTGGTAGAGGCCGTCAGCGCCGTGGCCGTGACACCAAGGACAGGCGCCCAGTGTCACAAGAAGATCAATTACCTTGTCAGGGCAGCCAGCGTGAGTACCCCCCCCCCCCCCCCGCCCCCACCTCCGATGGGCGGCACAGCCCTAGGTGCAACCAACATAGCCACCAAGTGAGACTCCCAGGACAGCCCTACCCAGGATGCACCTACCCAGGACGCACCTACCCAGGGCACACCTACCCAGGACACACCTACCCAGGACACACCTACCCAGGACACACCTACCCAGGACGCACCTACCCAGGGCACACCTACCCAGGACACACCTACCCAGGACACACCTACCCAGGACGCACCTACCCAGGGCACACCTACCCAGGACACACCTACCCAGGACACACCTACCCAGGGCACACCTACCCAGGGCACACCTACCCAGGGCACACCTACCCAGGGCACACCTACCCAGGGCGCACCTACCCAGGACGCACCTACCCAGGGCACACCTACCCAGGGCACACTTACCCAGGGCACACCTACCCAGGACACACCTACGCAGGGCAAACCTACCCAGGACACACCTACCCAGGACACACCTACCCAGGACACACCTACCCAGGACACACCTACGCAGGGCACACCTACGCAGGGCAAACCTACCCAGGACACACCTACCCAGGGCACACCTACCCAGGGCACACCTACCCAGGGCACACCTACCCAGGGCACACCTACCCAGGACACACCTACCCAGGGCACACCTACCCAGGGCACACCTACCCAGGGCACACCTACCCAGGGCACACCTACCCAGGGCACACCTACCCAGGGCACACCTACCCAGGACACACCTACCCAGGACACACCTACCCAGGACACACCTACGCAGGGCACACCTACGCAGGGCAAACCTACCCAGGACGCACCTACCCAGGACACACCTACGCAGGGCAAACCTACCCAGGACGCACCTACCCAGGACGCACCTACCCAGGACATACCTTCCCAGGCCACACCTACCCAGGACATACCTTCCCAGGCCACACCTACCCAGGACACACCTACCCAGGGCACACCTACCCAGGACACACCCACCCAGGATACTGACGCCCAGGACACTGACGCAGAGGACACTGACACACAGGATACTGACGCACAGGATACTGATGCACAGGACACTGATGCACAGGACACTGACGCACAGGACACCGACGCACAGGACACCGACGCACAGGACACTGACGCACAGGACACCGACGCACAGGACACTGACGCACAGGACACCGACGCACAGGACACCGACGCACAGGACACTGACGCACAGGACACCGACGCACAGGACACTGACGCACAGGACACTGACAAACAGGACACCGACGCACAGGACACCGACGCACAGGACACTGACGCACAGGACACTGACAAACAGGACACCGACGCACAGGACACTGACGCACAGGACACTGACAAACAGGACACCGACGCACAGGACACTGACAAACAGGACACCGACGCACAGGACACTGACAAACAGGATACTGACGAACAGGACACTGAAGCACAGGACACTGATGCACAGGATACTGACGCACAGGACCCGAACACACAGGACACTGACGCCCAGGACACTGAAACACACGACACCCACACACAGGAGATGGATGGACAAGAACCACCACTCCAGGGGACCCCGGACTTCGGGTCGGATGAGGAGCACGACACTACTCCACTGCTAACTCCTGCACCCTCCACTATCGCAGACACTCACCTCGATTGGGCACTTTAGTGATGAGGCGTCTGGTACACTCACTGGTGCGCACAACACAGCCGTCCCGGTACAGCAGGTGGAGGTAGGAGCAGCCGAGGGGCCGGGCGGTCGGAGGGCAGACTGGCGCAAGCAACCATCTGCTACCCAGACCGGTCCCGGGTTCCTGGAGTTACCACACCCAGCCATAGATCCGATGCAGTCACGGACCAAGGGACGATCAAAGAGGGTGACGACCGGCTTGCGGCAGCTGCAGATGCAGGTGGAGGAGTCCACCCGCGTGCAGGAGCAGGGAGTGGTGCTGTTCGTGTGTGCCACCCAGGCCGAAACCACACAGGTGGTGTCCGCGGTGGAGGCAATGGGTGCGACGGTGTCAGACATGGGGAGCGGTTTGCAAGGCCTGGGGCATTCCATGCTGATGGCGTCCGTGGCCCAGGACATGGCTGCCCTCTCACAGGAAGCCATGAGCCAGCAGCAGATTGCAGAGGTGCTCAACGCCGTGGCCCAGTCTCAGCAGGCCATAGTGCAGTCCCAGCAGGCCATAGCGCAGTCCCAGCAGGCCATAGTGGCGTCATCAGCCACGACTGCAACGGGTAACCACTGTCGCCCAACAAAGAACAAAAGAACAAAGAAAAGTACAGCACAGGAACAGGCCCTTCGGCCCTCCAAGCCTGCGCCGACCATGCTGCCCGTCTAAACTAAAATCTTCTACACTTCCGGGGTCCATATCCCTCTATTCCCAACCTATTCATGTATTTGGCAAGATGCCCCTTAAATGTCACTATCGTCCCTGCTTCCACCACCTCCTCCGACAGTGAATTCCAGGTATCCACTACACTCTGTGTAAAAAACTTGCCTCGTACATTGTAGCGCACAATGACTTACGAGAGAGACGAGTAGAGATGAAGTCGATGAGGCTTTATTAAGCGAGACTTGTCCCCAGCAGTTCAGCAACAGAATGGAGCGGCGGGGAGAAGCTCGGGTTTTATACTCCGCCTTCAGGGCGGAGCCAGGAGCCAACAGCCAACCAGGACCCGGGATCTGTCAGCCAATAGCATCACGGCTTCACAGTCCCACATGACCCCTAACATATACTACCACGTTCACCCCTTGTTAAAAAATGAACCCGGCGGGGTGGTGATTCGCATGGTGGTAGGGGTTTACAAGGCTGGTCCTGGGAGGAAAATTTTGGGCATGTCATTACAGTTTTAGCCCTACACTGGCTATGTACAAGGTTTGTGAAACTATTTACAATATTAGTAAGAGAAAAAATGTTTGTTACAGTCCAACAACATTCTTGGTGTCACGCCGATGCCACGAGTCGAGCGGGCGGTCTGGTCTTCCTCGTCGATCGCCTCAGCCCCGGTGGTGGTGCAGGTGCTTGTTCCGGCGTTGTCGTCTCCGGGAGCGTTACGGTGTTTGTTCCTGTTTCACTCCTGGGCGGACACGGGAGGAGGACCGATCCTCCCAGGAAGGGGGCGGTCGCGGGGTGCGCCGGTGGCAGGGAGGGGATGATCGGTGTCGGGGGGGTGTGTGTGTTGCCGGCGGGCGCCAGGTCTCACAGGGAGACCGTGTCCTGTCGGACGTCGGGGTACGCCACGTAGGCGTACTGCGGGTTCGCCTGGAGGAGGTGAACCCTCTCGACCAACGGGTCCGACTTGTGCGCCCGCACATGTTTCTGGAGCAAGATGGGTCCTGGGGCCGCCAGCCAGGTCGGCAGCGACGTTCCGGAGGAGGACTTCCTGGGGAAGACAAGGAGGCGCTCATGGGGCGTTTGGTTAGTGGCGGTACACAACACCGGATGGAGTGGTGAGCGTCCGGGAGGACCTCCTGCCACCGGGAAACTGGGAGATCCCTGGACCGTAGGGCCAGTAGGACGGTCTTCCAGACCGTGCCGTTCTCCCTCTCTACTTGCCCGTTCCCCCGGGGGTTGTAGCTGGTCGTCCTGCTCGAGGCTATGCCCTTGCTGAGCAGGAACTGGCGCAGCTCGTCACTCATGAAGGAGGACCCCCTGTCGCTATGGATATATGCGGGGCAACCGAACAGTGTGAATATGGTGCCAAGGGCTTTAATGACTGTGGCTGCTGTCATGTCGGGGCAGGGGATGGCGAAGGGGAAACGGGAGTACTCGTCCACCACGTTCAGGAAGTATGTGTTGCGGTCGGTGGAGGGGAGGAGCCCTATGAAATCCAGACTGAGGCGTTCAAAGGGGCGGGAAGCCTTGATCAGGTGCGCTCTATCCGGCCTGAAAAAGTGCGGTTTGCACTCCGCGCAGATGTGGCAGTTCCTGGTGATTGTACGGACCTCCTCCACAGAGTAGGGGAGGTTGCGGGACTTTATAAAATGGTAGAATCGAGTGACCCCCGGGTGGCAGAGGTCCTCGTGGAGGGCTTGGAGACGGTCTATTTGTGCGTTGGCACATGTGCCGCGGGATAGGGCATCGGACGGCTCGTTCAGCTTTCCGGGA
This sequence comes from Scyliorhinus torazame, assembly GCF_047496885.1. Lineage (NCBI taxonomy): Eukaryota > Metazoa > Chordata > Chondrichthyes > Carcharhiniformes > Scyliorhinidae > Scyliorhinus > Scyliorhinus torazame. The sequence goes on along the minus strand of NC_092707.1, from coordinate 200,575,952 downwards.
CGGTACAAGATCTCGTAGTTGAAGGTGGAGAGCTCGATCCTCCACCTTAAGATCTTGTCATTTTTAATTTTGCCCCGCTGTGCATTATCAAACATGAAGGCTACCGACCGTTGGTCGGTGAGGAGAGTGAATCTCCTGCCGGCCAGGTAATGCCTCCAATGTTCCACAGCTTCCACTATGGCTTGGGCTTCCTTTTCCACTGAGGAGTGGCGGATTTCTGAGGCGTGGAGGGTTCGGGAGAAAAAGGCCACGGGTCTGCCCGCTTGGTTAAGGGTGGCCGCCAGAGCTACGTCGGAGGCGTCGCTCCCGACCTGGAAGGGAGGGACCCGTCGATGGCGCGTATCGTGGCCTTTGCAATATCCGCTTTGATGCGGCTGAAGGCCTGGCGAGCCTCTGTCAACAGGGGGAAGGTATTATTAAGTCTGTATTAGCGGGCGGGCCTTGTCTGCATACTGGGGGACCCATTGGGCGTAATATGAAAAGAACCCCAGGCAACGTTTCAGGGCTTTGGAGCAGTGGGGGAGGGGAAATTCCATGAGGGGGCGCATGCGTTCGGGGTCGGGGCCTATTATCCCATTGCGCACTACGTATCCCAGGATGGCCAGCCGGTTTGTGCTAAAAACGCACTTTTCCTCGTTGTATGTGAGGTTCAAGGCGTTAGCGGTCTGGAGGAAGTTTTGGAGGTTGGCGTCGTGGTCCTGCTGATCGTGGCCGCAGATGGTTACGTTGTCGAGATACGGGAACGTGGCCTGCAACCCGTGCTGGTCAACCATTCGGTCCATCTCCCGTTGGAAGACCGAGACCCCGTTCGTGACACCAAATGGGACCCTTAGGAAGTGGTATAGATGCCCGTCTGCCTCGAAGGCTGTGTACGTGCGGTCACCTGGGCGGATGGGGAGCTGGTGGTAGGCGGACTTGAGGTCCGTGGTGGAGAAAACCTTATACTGGGCAATCCAATTTACCATGTCGGATATGCGGGGGAGAGGGTACGCATCTAGTTGTGTGTACCTGTTGATGGTCTGGCTATAGTCTATGACCACCCTTTGCTTTTCCCCGGTCTTTACTACTACCACCTGGGCTCTCCAGGGACTATTGCTGGCCTGGATTATGCCTTCCTTCAGCAACCGCTGGACTTCAGACCGAATAAATATCTGGTCCTGGGCGCTGTACCGTCTGCTCCTAGTGGCGACGGGTTTGCAATCCGGGGTGAGGTTTGCAAACAAGGACGGCGGTTCAACCTTGAGGGTTGCGAGGCCGCAGATAGTGAGTGGGGGTATTGGGCCGCCGAATTGAAATGTTAGGCACTGCAGGTTACACTGGAAATCTAATCCCAGTAATGTGGGCGCGCAGAGTTGGGGAAGGACGTAGAGCCTGTAGTTTTTAAACTCCCTCCCTTGCACCGTTAGGTTCGCGATGCAGAACCCTTTGATCTCTACGGAGTGGGATCCTGCAGCAAGGGAAATCTTTTGCGTACTTGGATGGATGGTCAGAAAACAACGTCTTACCGTGTCGGGGTGAATGAAACTTTCGGTTATCCCGGAGTCGATCATGCATGATGTCTCGTGTCCGTTGATCAGCACCGTTGTTGTCGTCGTCTGGAGCGTCCGGGGCCGTGATTGATCCAGCGTCACCGAAGCCAGTCGTGGTCGTAGTGTCTCGGCGTCTTCTTCGGACCCCGTGGAGCCGTCGATGCTAGGGTCCTTTGTTGTCATCCAAGATGGCGGCGTCCATGAATCGCACGCGGCCGGGGGTGGACAAAATGGCCGTGCCCCATGGATCGCACGTGGTCGGGGGTGGACAAAATGGCCGCCCCCATGAATCGCACGTGGCTGGGGAGTCACAAGATGGCGGCGCCCATCCTCCCCTCGTGGTGGCCGGGACCCAAAATGGCGGCGCCCGCAGGTCGCACATGGGGCGCTGGGGGGGGCTGGGGAGCGTTTGGGATGCGCTGGGCTCGTTCTTCTCCGGGGATTGCGGCGATCCCCCGGGACCGGCACACAGCCGCATAATGGCCCTTCTTGCCGCAGCTTTTGCAAATAACTGCGCGGGCCGGGCAGCGCTGCCGGGGGTGTTTCACTTGCCCGCAGAAATAGCAGCGGGCCCCCCCGGGATGATCTGGCGCTTTAACCGCGCAAGCCTGTGAGGTAGGGGGGGGGTTTGTCTCGATGGGGGTCCACGGAGCCCAAGGGGCTGCCGCGCGGTCGGGGCCGTAGGCGCGGGCGTTTTGCGAGGCCACATCTAGGGAAGCTGCAATGGCCCGTGCCTCTGAGAGTCCTAGCGACTCTTTTTCTAAAAGTCTTTGGCGGATTTGGGGAGAGTTCATACCTGCCATAAACGCATCGCGAATTAGCTTATCCGTGTGTTCAATCGCGTTCACCGGCGGGCAGCTGCAGCCCCGTCCCAAAATTAGCAGCGCGGCATAGAATACCTCTAACGATTCTCCGGGACTTTGCCGTCTCGTTGCGAGTTGGTAGCGTGCGTAGACCTGGTTCACGGGGCGAACGTAGATGCTCTTCAGTGCTGCGTGCGCCGTTGGGAAATCCTCTGCGTCTTCTATGAGAGGGTAAATTTCCGGGCTTACCCTTGAACGCAGGACCTGCATTTTCTGGTCTTCTGTGATCCGGCCGGGGGCCGTTCGGAGGTAGCCTTCAAAACAAGCTTGCCAGTGTTTAAAAACTGCTGCCAAGTTCGCTGCGTGGGGACTGATCCGCAGGCATTCCATAGTCCTTTAAGCTCGCTTAATAAATTGTAGCGCACAATGACTTACGAGAGAGACGAGTAGAGATGAAGTCGATGAGGCTTTATTAAGCAAGACTTGTCCCCAGCAGTTCAGCAACAGAATGGAGCGGCGGGGAGAAGCTCGGGTTCTTATACTCCGCCTTCAGGGCGGAGCCAGGAGTCAACAGCCAAACAGGACCCGGGATCTGTCAACCAATAGCATCACGGCTTCACAGTCCCACATGACCCCTAATACATACTACCACATACATCTCCTCTAAACCTTGCCCCTCGCACCTCAAACCTATGCCCCCTAGTAATTGACCCCTCTACCCTGGGGCAAAGTCTCCGACTATCCACTCTGCCGATGCCCCTCATACATTTGTAGACCTCTATCAGGTCGCCCCTCAACCTCCGTCGTTCCAGTGAGAACAAACCGAGTTTATTCAACTGCTCCTCATAGCTAATGCCCTCCATACCAGGCAACATCCTGGTAAATCTCTTCTGCACCCTCTCCAAAGCCTCTACATCCATCTGGTAGTGTGGTGACCAGAATTGAACACTATACTCCAAGTGTGGCCTAACTAAGGTTCTATACAGCTGCAACATGACTTGCAAGTTCTTATACTCAATGCCCCGGCCAATGAAGGCAAGCATGCTGTATGCCTTCTTGACTACCTTCTCCACCTGTGTTGCCCCTTTCAGTGACCTATGGACCTGTACACCTAGATCTCTCTGACTGTCAATACTCTTGATGGTTCTACCATTCACTGTATATTCCCTACCTGCATTAGACCTTCCAAAATGCATTACCTCACATTTGTCCGGATTAAACTCCATCTGCCATCTCTCCGCCCAAGTCTCCAAACGATCTAAATCCTGCTGTATCCTCTGATAGTCCTCATTGCTATCCTCAATTCCACCAACCTTTGTGTCGTCTGCAAACTTACTAATCAGACCAGTTACATTTTCCTCCAAATCATTGATATACTACGAACAGCAAACGTCCCAGCACTGATGCCTGTGGAACACCACTAGTCACAGCCCTTCAATTAGAAAAGCACCCTTCCATTACTACTCTCTGCCTTCTATGACCTAGCCAGTTCTGTATCCACCTTGCCAGCTCACCCCTGATCCCGTGTGACTTCACCTTTTGTACCAGTCTACCATGAGACCTTTTCAAAGGCTTTACTGAAGTCCATATAGAGAACATCCACTGCCCTACCTGCATCAATCATCTTTGTGATCTCTTCGAAAAACTCTATCAAGTTAGTGAGACACGACCTCCCCTTCACAAAACCATGCTGCCTCTCACTAATACGTCTCGAAGAAATTAACTCCAGTAATTTCCCTACCACTGACGTAAGGTTCACCGGCCTGTAGTTCCCTGGATTATCCTTGCTACCCTTCTTAAACAAAGGGAAATATTGTCTATTCTCCAGTCCTCTGGGACATCACCTGAAGACAGCGAGGATCCAAAGATTTCTGCCAAGACCTTAGCAATTTCCTCTCCAGCCTCCTTCAGTATTCTGGGGTAGATCCCATCAGGCCCTGGGGACTTATCTACCTTAATATTTTTCAAGACGCCCAACACCTCGCCTTTTTGGATCTCAATGTGACCCAGGCTATCTCCCTTCTCCAGACACAACATCCACCAATTCCTTCTCTTTGTTGAATACTGATGCAAAGTATTCATTTAGTACTTTACTCATTTCCTCTGGCTCCACACATAGATTCCCTTGCCTATCCTTCAGTGGGCCAACCCTTTCCCTGGCTACCCTCTTGCTTTTTATGTATGTGTAAAACGCCTTGGGATTTTCCTTAACCCTATTTGCCAATGACTTTTCATGACCTCTTCTAGCCCTCCTACTCCTTGCTTCAGTTCCTTCCTACTTTCCCTATATTCCAAACAGGCTTTGTCTGTTCCCAGCCTTCTAGCCCTGACAAATGCCACCTTTTTCTTTTTGACGAGGCCTACAATATCTCTCGTTATCCAAGGTTCCCGAAATTTGCCGTATTTATCCTTCTTCCGCACAGGAACATGCCCGGCCAAGTGGTAGAAGTTTCAGTAGGGGAGCATTTCGGGAATAGTGACCACAATTCAGTAAGTTTTAAAGTGCTGGTGGACAAAGATAAGAGTGGTCCTAGGGTGAATGTGCTAAATTGCACAGGAACATGCCGGTCCTGAATTCCTTTCAATTGACATTTGAAAGCCTCCCACATGTCAGATATTGATTTACCCTCAAACATCCTCCCCCAATCTAGGTTTTCAGTTCCTGCCTAATATTGTTATAATTAGCCTTCCCCAAATTTAGCACAATCACCCTAGGACCATTCTTATCCTTGTCCACCAGCATTTTAAAACTTACTGAATTGTGGTCACTGTTCCCGAAATGCTCCCCGACTGAAACTTCTACCACCTGGCATTGGCTCATTCCCCAATACCAGGTCCAGTACAGCCCCTTCCCTAATTGGACTGTCTACATATTGTTTTAAGAAGCCCTCCTGGATACTCCTTAGAAACTCTGCCCCGTCCAGGCCCCTAGCACTATGTGAGTCCCAGTCAATATTGGGGAAGTTGTAGTCTCCATCACCACAACCCTGTTGTTTTTACTCGTTTCCAAAATCTGTCTACCTATCTGCTCCTCTATCTCCCGCTGGCTGTTGGGAGGCCTGTAGTAAACCCCCAACATTGTGACTGCACCCTTCTTATTCCTGGGGCGAGATTCTCCGACCCCCCGCCGGGTCGGAGAAACGCTGGGGGCTGGCGTGAATCCCCCCCCCTCCGGTTGCCGAATTCTCCACCACCGGATATTCGGCAGGGGCGGGAATTGCGCCGCGCCAGTTGCCGGCCCCCCCCCCCCCCCCGTGATTCTCCGGCCCGGATGGGCCGAAGTCCCGCTGCTAAAATGCCTGTCCCGCCGGCGTAGATTAAACCACCTACCTTACCGGCGGGACAAGGCGGCGCGGGCGGGCTCCGGGGTCCTGGGGGGGGGCGTGGGGTGACCTGGCCCCGGGGGGTGCCCCCACGGTGGCCTGGCCCGCGATCGGGGCCCACCGATCAGCGGGCGGGCCTGTGCCGTGGGGGCACTCTTTCCCTTCCACCTTCTCCACAGCCTCCACCATGGCGGAGGCGGAAGAGACTCTCTCCACTGTGCATGCGCGGGAATGCCGTCAGCGGCCGCTGACGCTCCCGCGCATGCGCCGCCCGGAGATGTCATTTCCACGCCAGCTGGCGGGGCACCAAAGGCCTTTTCCGCCAGCTGGCGGGGCGGAAATTCGTCCGGCGCCAGCCTAGCCCCTCAAGGTTAGGGCTCGGCCCCCAAAAGATGCGGAGCATTCCGCACCTTTGGGACGGCGCGATGCCCGACTGATTTCCGCCGTTTTGGGCGCCAGTCGGCGGACATCGCGCCGTTTCCGGAGAATTTCGCCCCTGATCTCTATCCATATAGCCTCGTTGCCCTCTATAGTGTCTTCCCGTAGTACAACTATGATATTCTCCCTAACCAGTAGCGCAACTCCGCCACCCCTTTTACATCCCCCTCTATCCCGCCTGAAACATCTAAATCCTGGAACGTTTAGCTGCCAATCCTGTCCTTCCCTCAACCAACTCTCTGTAATGGCAACAACATCATAGTTCCAAGTACTAATCCAAGTTCATCTGCCTTACCCGTAATACTTCTTGCATTAAAACATATGCACTTCAGGCCACCAGACCCGCTGTTTTCAGCAACATCTTCCTGTCTGCTCTTCCTCAGAGCCATACCAGCCCTATTTCCTAGTTCTCCCTCAATGCTTTCACCTTCTGACCTATTGCTCCGGTACCCACCCCCCTGCCATTCTAGCAACCAGCCCCTCAGCTGTGGGGGGGGCGCCCCTCAAACATGGTGGGGATGAAAGATTGCGCCAATACGAATGAGTCATGCACACTACCCGGGTACCGGGCACAGACGTGCAGGATCATGATGCGGTGTTCGCAGACCACCTGAATGTTCATGGGATAGGTCCCCTTCCTATTCGTGAACACGGCCCTGTTATCCGCAGGTGGCCGCACGGCGACGTGCATAGTATCGATTGCCCCGTGGACCATGGGCATCCCGGCCACAGCAGCAAAGCCCGCTGCCAGGGCATCCTGGCTGGCCCGGTCCACAGGGAACTGGATGTAGCGGTCCGCAATGGCATATAGGGCGTCTGTCACTGCACGGATGCACCGATGCCTGCGAGATGCCGGAGAGGTCCCCACTTGGCGCCTGGAATGACCCTGTGGCATAAAGGTTCAGGACCACCGTAACCTTGACGGCCACGTGGAGAGGGTGGCAAGCGGTGCCAAGGTGTGCCACCAGGTGGCAGATATGGGCGATGGTTTCCTGGCTCATCTGGAGTCTCCCCCTGCATGCCTGGTCCGTGAGGTCCTGGTACGACGAGCGGGGCCGGTACACACGGGGCTTCATCGAGTGCCGTGGCACCACTTCCTCCTCCTCCTCCTCCTCGTCCTGTCGTGCGGGCCTCCAGCCTGGGCAGTTGCCACCTGCCTCCCTACGACACGCTCCTCTGCGGCAGCCTCCGCTGCCTCCCTGGCACGGTCCTGCTCCCCCAGGGCAACATGTAGAAGTGCGGCTCACCCCACGGCGGCCAACATCGCTGGGTGATGACCAAACATAACGGCCTGCAGGGGGTGGGGGGGATAGACGACATGTCATCATTGCCCATACCCCCCCACCCCCCCCCCCCGCCCCACCCCCCACAGCCAGGTGACATGGGCTGCATGGTCGCAACTGTTGGAAGCTGGCACCTGGACAGGCGGACACCCTCCCCTAAACCACCCCCCTCCCCGGCACGCGCCCTCTCCGCCCCAAGCACTCGCCCCCTCCCTCCCCAGCACTCGCCCCCTCCCTCCACAGCAGTCGCCCCCACTCCCCAAGCACTCGCCCCCCTCCCTCCCTAGCACTCGCCACCCCCCTCCCCAGCACTCCATCCCCAGCACTCGCCCCCCCCTCCCCAGCACTCGCCACCCCCTCCCCAGCACTCCCCCCCAGCATTCGCCCCCCCTCCCCAGCACTCGCCGCCCCCTCCCCAGCACTCCCCCCCCCCCAGCACTCGCCCCCCCCTCCCCAGCACTCGCCCCCCTCCCCATCACTTGCCCCCCCACCCCAGCACTCCCCCCCAGCACTCGCTAACCCTCCCCAGCACTCCGCCCCAGCACTCGCCCCCCTCCCCAGCACTCGCCCCCCCCTCCCAGTACTCGCCCCCTCCTCCCCAGCACGTGCCCTCTCTTCCCCGGCACTCGCCCACTCCTCCCCGACACTCGCCCCCTCCTCCCCAGCACTCGCCCCCTCCTTCCCAGCACTCGCCCCCTCCATCCCTGCACTCGCACCCCCCCTCCCCAGCATTCGCCCCCCCACCCCAGCACTCGCCCCCCCCTCCCCAGCACTCGCCCCCCCCTCCCCAGCACTCGTGCCCCCCTCCCCAGTACTCGCCCTCCCCTCCCCAGCACTCGCCCCCCTCCCCAGCACGCGCCCTCTCCTCCCCGGCACTCGCCCCCTCCTCCCCAGCACTCTCCCCCCTCCCCGGCACTCGCCCCTCCCCTCCCCAGCACTCTACCCCCTCCTCCCCTGCACTCGCCCCCTCCTCCCGGCACTCGCCCTCTCCTCCCAGCACTCGCCTCCTCCTCCCCAGCAGTCGCCCCCTCCTCCCCTGCACTCACCCCCTCCTCCCCTGCACTCGCCCCCTCCTCCCCTCACTCGCCCTCTACTCCCCAGCACTCCCCCCCCCAGCACTCGCCCCCCCTCCCAGCACTCGCCCCGCTCCCCAGCACTCGCCCCCCCTCCCCAGCACTCCCCCCCTAGCACTCGCCCCGCTCCCCAGCACTCGCCCCCCCTCCCCAGCACTCCCCCCCCAGCACTCGCCCCTCTCCCCAAGCACTCTCCCCCCCACCCCAGCACTCCCCCCCAGCACTCGCTAACCCTCCCCAGCACTCCGCCCCAGCACTCGCCCCCCTCCCCAACACTCCCCCACCAGCACTCGCCCCCCCTCCCCTGCACTCCCCCCCCCTCCCCAGCACTCACCCCCTCCTCCCCAGCATGCACCCCCTTCTCCCCAGCACACGCCACCTCCTCCCCAGCATGTGCCCTCTCCTCCCTGGCACTCGCTCTCTCCTCCCCAGCACTCGCCCCCTTCTCCCCAGCACTCGCCCCCTCCTCCCCAGCACTCACCCCCCCTCCCCTGCACTCGCCCTCTCCTCCTAGCACTCGCCCCCTTCTCCCCAGCACGTGCCCTCTCTTCCTAGCACTCGCCCCCTCCTCCCCAGCACTCACCCCCCCTCCCCTGCACTCGCCCTCTCCTCCTAGCACTCGCCCCCTCCTCCCCAGCACTTGCCCCCCCTCCCCTGCACTCGCCCTCACCTCCTAGCACTCGCCCCCCCTCCCCCTCCCCAGCACACGCCCCCCCTCCCCAGCACTCGCCGCCCCCCCCAGTCACTCGCCCCCCCCCCAGCACTCGCCCCCTCCTCCCCAGCATTTGCCCCCCCCTGCACTCGCCCTCTCCTCCTAGCACTCATCCCCTCCTCCCCAGCACACGCCCCCTCCTCCCCAGCCCGTGCCCTCTCCTCCCTGGCACTCGCTCTCTCCTCCCCCGCACTCGCCCCCTTCTCCCCAGCACTCGCCCCCTCCTCCCCAGCACGTGCCCTCTCTTCCTAGAACTCGCCCCCTCCTCCCCAGCACTCACCCCCCCTCCACTGCACTCGCCCTCTCCTCCTAGCACTCGCCCCCTCCTCCCCAGCACTTGCCCCCCCCTCCCCTGCACTCGCCCTCTCCTCCTAGCACTCGCCCCCCCTCCCCTCTCCCCAGCACACGCCCCCCCTCCCCAGCACTCGCCGCCCCCTCCCCAGCACTCGCCCCCCCCAGCACTCGCCCCCTCCTCCCCAGCATTCGCCCCCCCCCTGCACTCATCCCCTCCATCTCCAGCACTCGCCCCCCTGCCCAGCACACGCACCCTCTTCCCCAGCACACGCCCTCTCTTCCCCAGCACACGCCCTCTCCTCCCCAGCACTCGCCCCCCCCTCCCCAGCACTCGCCCCCTCCTCCCCAGCATTCGCCCCCCCCCCTGCACTCGCCCTCTCCTCCTAGCACTCATCCCCTCCATCTCCAGCACTCGCCCCCCTGCCCAGCACGCGCCCTCCCCTCCCCAGCACCCGCCCTCTCCTCCCCAGCACTCGCCCCCCCTCCCAGCTCTCGCCCTCTCCTCCCCAGCACTCGCCCCCCCTCCCCAGCACTCGCCCCCTCCTCCCCAGCACACGCCCTCTCTTCCCTGGCACTCACCCTCTCCTCCCCAGCATTCGCCCCCCCCCTGCACTCGCCCTCTCCTCCTAGCACTCATCCCCTCCATCTCCAGCACTCGCCCCCCTGCCCAGCACGCGCCCTCCCCTCCCCAGCACCCGCCCTCTCCTCCCCAGCACTCGCCCCCCCTCCCAGCTCTCGCCCTCTCCTCCCCAGCACATGCCCTCTCTTCCCCGGCACTCACCCTCTCCTCCCCGGCACTCGCCCCCACCCCTCCCCGGCACGCGCCCCCCACCCCCTGCCCTCCCCAAACCCCCCCTCCCCAAACCCCCCCAAACTGCCCCGCCCAAACCCCCCCCCCAACCCCCCCCTCCCCCGGCACGCACACTCCAATGGATACTGCGCCCCCCCCTACCAATTGCCGTCACTTCTCCTGCGGCCGCCCCACGCCGAGCCCTACCTCCGCACTGGCCGGCGTCAACCAGCACGACTGGTTGACGCTGTTAAATAGGTGGTTTGATTTGTGCTCACGTCGGCGGGACTTCGGCCCATCCGGCCTGGAGAATTCGGGCGGCCCCGGGGCCCTTTGCGCCGCCCTGGTCCTCGCCATTCTCCGAGGCGGGCGGCGCGATTCACGTCGACGGGATATTTTGGGGGCCGAAGAATTCGGCAGCCGGCGGGGACGGGATTCATGCCGTCCCCCCCGGCGATTCTCCGACCCGGCGGGGGTCGGAGAATCCTGCCCCTTAGATTTATACTGGGAACTAGTGGTGCCCTCTAGTGGTTGTATTACACGGAGATGTAATAATTAACCCTTAACTTGTATGCATTTATACATATCATTACACATATAACATTCTGAAGGGAATAGATAAGATAGAAGCAGGGAGGTTGTTTCCATTGGGGGGTGAAACTAGAACTGGGGGGCATAGCATCAAAATAAGGGGGAGCAGATTTAGGACTGAGTTGAGGAGGAACTTCTTCATCTGAAGTGTTGTGAATCTGTGGAATTCCCTGCCCAGTGAAGTAGTTGAGGTTACCTCGTTGGATGTTTTTAAGGCAAAGATAGATAGATTTTTGAACAGTAAAGGAATTAAGGCTTTAGGTGATTGGGCGGATAAGTGGAGCTGAGTGCACAAAAAGATCAGCCTGATCTTATTGAATGGCGGAGCAGGCCCGGGGGGCCAGATGGCCTACTCCTGCTCCTAGTTCTTATGTTCATATTAAGAAGTCATATGGTACACTTGCATTTGTGTGGCGAAACGAGTATAAGATCAGGGAGGCTATGACGTGCGGTAGATAGGAAGAAACATTTCCCTTAGGAGAGGGGTCAATAACCAGGGGGTATAGATTGAAGGTAAGAGACAGGAAATTTAGAAGGGATTTGAGGAAAATCCTTTTCACTCAGAGGGTGGTGGGAAGTCACTGCCTGAAAGGAGGGTAGAGACAAAACTTAAGATGCATTTAGATGAGCACTTGAAAGGTCATAGCCATACACAGCTACGGACAAAATGCTGGAAAATGGGATTAGAAAAGATAGGCGTTTGATGGCCCCCACAGACACAATGGGCCAAAAGGTCTCTTTCTGCGCTGTAATGACTCTATGACTAACCCAAATTTAAATTTGGAACTTTTATTTAAGAAAGTCTTTGAATTAAACTCTTTGAAACTAGCGACCCATGATCAAGTTCTAAATGTATATTTAGTTCCCAATGAGAGGTGACTTTATTGATTGATATTTATTGTCACATGTACCGAAGTACAGTGAAAAGTATTTTTCTGCGGCCAAGGGGACGTACACAATACGTACATAGTAGACAAAAGAATAATCGACAGAGTACATTGACAAATGGTACATCAACAAAGAGTGATTGGTTACAGTGTGGAACAAGGGCCAAACAAAGCAATACAAGAGCACGAGCAGCATAGGGCGTCGTGAGTAGTGTTCTTACAGGGAACAGATCAGTCCGAGGGAGAGTCGTTGAGGAGTCTCGTAGCTGTGGGGAAGAAGCTGTTCCTATGTCTGGATGTGGGGGTCTTCAGACTTCTGTATCTTCTGCCTGATGGAAGGGTCTGGAAGAGGGCAAAGCCTGGGTGTGAGGGGTCTCTGACAATACTGTCTACCTTCTCGAGGCAGCGGGAGGTGTAGACAGAATCAATGGGAACTGTTCTTTAGGTTCTGGTATTCTGTTTGGGAGGTCCACCTTTTGTAGATTTTTTCTCCTGCTTCTGCTTCTGGCGGGCTGAAAGAGCTGTTCCCTCTCTTGCTTCGTAGCTTCATCTGCCTGGATCTAGTTAAATATTAAAACCAGATAGGACGCTTTCTATGGTGCATCTGTAAAAATTGATAAGAGTCAATGTGCACATGCAAAATGTCCTTAGTTTCCTGAGGAAATATAGGCACTGTTGTGCTTTCTTGATTGTAGCAACAATGTGGGTATACCAGGACAGATTATTGGTGACGTGCACACCTAGGAATTTGAAGCTGTCAACCATCTCCACCTCGGCCCCATTGATGCAGACAGGAGTGTGTTCGGACTTCACTTCCTGAAGTCAAAGACTAGCTCCTTAGTTTTGCTGCCGTTGAGGGAGAGATTGTTGCCATTACACCACTCCACTGGGTTCGCTATCTCCCTCCTGTACTCTGACTCATCGTTGTTTGAGATCTGGCCCACTACGGTCGTGTCATCAGCAAACTTGTAGGTGGAGTTAGAGCCGAGTTTTTGCCACCCAGTCGTGATTGTATGGGGAGTATAGTAGGGGGCTAAGTACGCAGCCTTGCAGAGGCTTTGGTATTGAGGACTATCATGGAGGAGGTGTTGTTATTTATCCTGACTGATTGTGGTCGATGGGTCAGGACCTCAAGGATCCAGTTGCAGTGAGAGGAGCCAAGGCTGGAGAGCCACGGAGGAGAGAAGACAGGGTTGTGAAGGATGTGATGCTACATATGTGCTAAGGGGCAAACCTGTGAGATATGTCTTTGTTTTCTCAACCATTTAAAGTACAATTTATGGTTTTATTGAATGCAATTTGCATGTTAATGTATATTTAATTTATATTGACTTTGGTTTGATGGAGTAAAATTTATAAAAATGAAAACAATTGGGGTATCTATTGGGGTAATTTTTTTAGCCATTAGTCTTCACAGGAATCATCAAGATGTTCAAATCCTGATGATCAAAATGATTTTATTTCATTAACCGGTCAAACCTACAATTTTGTGTAAGACATATAAAGACAGTTGGCTGGAGTGATCCAATCCCCAATCCAGGCTGTACAGAGACTGCTGGGCCGTTTATATTGTGTTGCATAGGATAAATGACATGGAAACAGATTATTCACTGACCCGTGTAGCACCATCGATCATACACGAGGCGAGACGTAGAGAACTTCAATCGAGGTTTTATTGAGCAGACTTGTTCCCCAGCAGCTCAGTTACAGAATGCAGCTGCTGGGAGAAACCGGGTTCTTATACCCCGCCTTTCTGGGTGGAGCCCAGTAGGCGGCAGATCCGATCAGGACCCAGCATCTTTCCTCCAATAGCTCCTCGGCATCATGGTGTACCGTATTACCCCTAACACATACCACCACATTCACCCCTTGTTAAAAAAGAACCCGGCGGGGTGGTAGATGGTATGGTGGTAGGGGTTTACAGGGTCGGTATGGTGCCTTAACCATTTAGCTATATACAACCATGCCGCTTTTACTGGGCCACTGAATTATTTACATCTTAACCCGATTTGCAGCATTAACTATTTACAACAATGCCACTTTACTGGGCCACTGAATTATTTACATCTTAAGCCGATTCGATGAGTCGAGATGGTGCCCTGGTCGTCCTTTCCGATCGTCTCAGCCGGGTGGTGGTAATGCAGGCTCGGGTCCGGTCGACTCTGGGAGCATCGCGCTGTCCATCCCTGTTTCCTTACTCCTGGGCGGGCCTGGGAGGAGAACCGATCCCCCCGGGAAGGGGGTGGCTTTGGGGTGCACCGGCGGGAGTGAGGGGGTGGTGATTGGTGTTGGGGGGGTGTGGGGAGCTCCGGCGGGCACCAGGTCCCGCAGAGAGACCGTGTCCTGTCAGCTGTCTGGGTACGCCACGTAGGTCTATTGCGGGTTTGCGTGGAGTAGATGTACCTTTTCCACCAGTGAGTCTGATTTGTGCGCCCGCACATGTTTCCGGAGCAGGATGGGTCCCGGGGCTGCCAGCTAGGTCGGAAGTGGCGTTCAAGAGGCGGACTTCCTAGAGAAGACAAGGAGGCGCTCGTGAGGCATTTGGTTAGTGGTGGTGCACAGCAGGGACCGGATAGAGTGAAGGGTATCCGGGAGGACTTCCTGTCAGCGGGAAGTTGGGAGACTCCTAGACCATAGGACCAGTAGGACGGTCTTCCAGACCGTTCCGTTCTCCCTCTCTATCTCCCCGTTCCCCCGTGGGTTGTAGCTGGTCGTCCTGCTCGAGGCTATGCCCTTGCTGAGCAGGAATTGACGCAGCTCGTCACTCATGAAGGAGGACCCCCTATCGCTATGGATGTAGGCGGGGAAACCGAACAGGGTAAAGATGGTGCAGAGGGCTTTAATGACCGTGGCCGCGGTCATGTCGGGGCAGGGGATCGCGAAGGGGAAACGGGAGTATTCTTCAACGACGTTAAGAAAGTACGTGTTGCGATCGGTGGAGGGAAGGGGGCCTTTGAAATCCAAACTGAGGCGTTCAAAGGGACGGGAAGCCTTTATCAGGTGCGCTCTATCTGGCCTGAAAAAATGCGGTTTGCATTCTGCGCAGATTTGGCAGTTCCTGGTGACGGTTCGGACGTCCTCGACGGAGTATGGGAGGTTGCGGGCCTTTATGAAGTGGTAGAAACGGGTGACCCCCGGGTGGCAAAGGTCCTCGTGGAGGGCTTGGAGACGGTCCACTTGTGCGTTGGCATATGTGCCGCGAGATAGGGCATCGGACGGCTCGTTCAGCTTTCCGGGACGGTACAAGATCTCATAATTGTAGGTGGAGAGTTCGATCCTCCACCGCAGGATCTTGTCGTTTTTTATCTTGCCCCGCTGTGCATTATCGAACATGAAGGCTACCGACCGTTGGTCAGTGAGGAGAGTGAATCTCCTACCAGCCAGGTAATGCCTCCAATGTCGCACAGCTTCCACTATGGCCTGGGCCTCCTTTTCTACTGAGGAGTGGCGAATTTCTGAAGCGTGGAGGGTCCAGGAGAAAAAGGCCACGGGTCTGCCCGCTTGGTTGAGAGTGGCCGCCAGAGCTACATCGGATGATTCTCTCTCGACCTGGAAGGGGAGGGACTCGTCGATGGCGCGCATCGTGGCCTTTGCGATATCCGCTTTGATGCGGCTGAAGGCCTGGCAGGCCTCTGTCGACCGGGGAAAAGTAGTGGACTGGATTAGTGGGCGTGCCTTGTCTGCGTATTGGGGAACCCACTGGGCGTAATAAGAAAAGAAGCCCAGGCAGCATTTCAGGGCTTTGGCACAGTGGGGGAGAGGGAACTCCATGAGGGGGCGCATGCATTCACGGTCGGGGCCTATCACTCCATTACGCACTACGCAGCCCAAGATGGCGAGACGGTCGGTGCTAAACACGCATTTAGCATGCGTTAGCGGTCTGGAGGAATTTTCGGAAGTTGGCGTCGTGGTCCTGCTGGTCGTGGCCGCAGATGGTGATGTTGTCGAGGTACGGGAACGTGGCCCGTAACCCGTGCTGGTCAACCATTCGGTCCATCTCCCGTTGGAAGACCGAGACTCCGTTCGTGACGCCGAATGGAACCCTTAAAAAGTGGTATCGCTGCCCGTCTGCTTCAAAGGCAGTGTACTTGCGGTCACCGGGGCAAATGGGGAGCTGGTGGTAGGCGGACTTAAGGTCCACGGTGGAGAAGACCTTGTACTGTGCAATCCGATTGACCATGTCGGATATGCGGGGAAGAGGGTACGCATCTAGCTGCGTGTACCTGTTGATGGGCTGACTGTAGTCTACGACCATCCTCTACTTCTCCCCGGTCTTCACAACTACCACCTGAGCTCTCCAGGGACTATTGCTGGCCTGGATTATGCCTTCCTTCAGCAGCCGCTGGATTTCGGACCTGATAAAAGTCCGGTCCTGGGTGCTGTATCGTCTGCTCCTAGTGGCGACGGGCTTGCAATCTGGGGTGAGGTTCGCAAACAAGGAAGGCGGTTCAACCTTGAGGGTCGCGAGGCCGCAGACGGTCAGTGGGGGTATAGGGCCGCCAAATTTAATGTTAAGCTCTGGAGGTTGCATTGGAAGTCCAACCCCAGGAGGGTGGGAGCGCAGAGGTGGGGGAGGACATACAGCCGGTAATTTTTGAACTCTCTCCCCTGCACCTTTAGGTTTGCGATGCAGAACCCTTTGATTTCAACGGAGTTGGACCCCGATGGCAGGAAAATGTTTTGGGTGCTTGGACGAATTACAAGGGAACAGCGTCTTACTGTGTCCGGATGAATAAAACTCTCCGTGCTCCCCGAGTCGATCAAACACGGCGTCTCATGCCCGTTCACCAGCACCTTCATCGTTGGTGTCTGGAGTGTCCGGGGCCGCGACTGGTCCAGGGTCACCGATGCCAAACGTGGTTGGTGCATCTGGTCGTTGTCTTCAGGCAGCGTGGAGCCGTCCACGCTGGGGTCCTTGCCTGTCAGCCAAGATGGCAACGTCCATGGATCGCACGCAGTCGGGGGTGGACAAAATGGCCGCTCCCATGGGTCGCACGCGGCTGGGGGTGGACAAAATGGCTACTCCCATGGATCGCACGCAGCCTGCGGGTAGGAAAATGGCGCCGCCCGTCCCCCCTCGTGGTGTCCGGGGTCCAAAATGGCGGCGCCCATTGGCCGCACGTGGGTCGCTGGGGGGGGGGTTGAGTCCGTGGTCCCCTTTCTTCCCTGGAGATAGCAGTGACCCCATGGGACTGGCACACCGCTGCGTAGTGCCCCTTTTTGCCGCAGCTTTTACAGGTGGCCGAGCGGGCCGGGCAGCGCTGGTGGGGGTGTTTCGGCTGCCCGCAAAATAGCAGCGGGCCCCCCCCGGGTGGTCTGGGATTCTGGCCGCGCACGCTTGCGGGGGCGTGGGGGGTGCCAGGGGGTCGGTCGCGGCGGGGGTCCACGGAGCCCAAGGGGCTGTAGTGCGGTCGGCGGCATAGGCGCAGGCGTTTTGGGAGGCCACGTCGAGGGAGGCCGCAAGGGCCCGTGCCTCTGTGAGTCCGAGAGAGTCTTTCTCTAAAAGTCTCTGGCGAATTTGCGGCGATCCCAAGCCTGCTACATACGCGTCTCTGATCAGGAGCTCCGTGTGTTTGTTCGCCGTTACCGCGGGGCAGTTGCAGTTTCTTCCCAGGATCGTTAGAGCATTGTAGAATTCGTCTAGCGATTCCCTGGGGATTTGTCGTCTCGTCGCGAACTGATAGCGTGTATAGCCCTGGTTGACGGGCCGAATGTAGGTCTCTTTCAGCAAGGTGATTGCTGCTGGGAAATCTTCCGCGTCCTCGATGAGTGAGTAGATTTCAGGACTCACCCTGGAATGCAGGACCTGCATCTTCTGGTCTTCCGTTGGTCTGCCGGGGGCCGTTCGGAGGTATCCCTCAAAGCACGCCAGACAGTGCTTAAACGCCGATGTTGCGTTAGCTGCTTGGGGGGCGATTCGCAGGCACTCAGGGGCGATCCGGAGCTCCATATTCCTTTTACGTCTGCTCAATAAATTGTAGCACCATTGATCACACACGAGGCGAGACGTAGAGAACTTCAATCGAAGCTTTATTGAGCAGACTTGTTCCCCAGCAGTTCAGTTACAGAATGCAGCTGCTGGGAGTAACCGGGTTCTTATACCCCGCCTATCTGGGTGGAGCCCAGTAGGCGGCAGATCCAATCAGGACCCAGCATCTGTCCTCCAATAGCTCCTCGGCATCATGGTGTACCGTATTACCCCTAATACATACCACCACAACCCGTCAGAGTTTTGGTCCATACGTGGACAAAAGAGGTGAACTCCCGAGGTGAGGTGAGAGTGACTGCCCTTGACCAAGAATGTCATCAAGGAGCCACAGCAAAACTGGAGTCAATGGGAATCAGGTGAAAAATATCCACCGGTTGGATCCATACCTAACACAAAGGAAGGTCGTTGTGGTTGTTGGAGATCAATCATCTCAGTCCCAGGACATCATTGCAGTAGTTCCTCAGGAGTGTCCTCAATCCAACTATCTTCAGCTCCTACATCAATGATCTTCCCTCCATCATAAGATCAGAAGTAGGTTTGTTTGCTGATGATTGCACAATATTCAGCACCATTCACGATGCCTCAGATACTGAAGCAATCTGTGTCCATATGCAACAAGACCTGAACAACATTCAGGCTTGGGCTGACAAGTGGCAAGTTACATTCAAGCAGCACAAGTCAATGACCATCGCCGACAGGAACCACTGCAACCATCTCTCCTTGACATTCAATGACATTACCATCGCTGAATCTCCCACTATCAACATCATTGACCAGAAACTGAATGAGACCAGCCATATAAATACTATGACTACAAGTGAAGATCAGAAACTGGGAATTCTGAGGTGAGTAATGCATCTCTTGATTCCCCAAAGCTTGTCCACAATCTACAAGGCACAAGTCAGGAGTGTGATGGAATACTTTCCACTTACCTGGTTGAGCGCAGCTCCAACAACACTCAAGAAGCTTGATGTGTCCAGGATAAGACAGCTCACTTGACTGTCAGTCCATCTACCACCTTCATCATTACTTCCTCCACTACTGATGCACAGTGATAGCAGTATGTACCTTCTACAAGATGCGCTGCAGCAATTCACCAAGGTTCTTTCAAAAGTACCTTCCAAACCCATGACCCATACCACCAAAAAAGACAAGAGGAGCAAATGCATAGGAATACCACCACCTGCAAGTTTCCCTTCAATCCACTCTCCACCCTATCTGAAACCAAATTGCTGTTCCCTCACTGTCCTGGAAGACGGCTCAGCTTGATTGCTGACCCTCATGCCAGTGAAAACAGTTTCTTCCTGCCTACAGTTATCAAAATGCTTCTGAAATTTGGATACCTCTGTTAAATTTCCTCCGCTTTAAGAAGGACAATCACAGCTTCTCTGCTTTCACCACATAACAGGAGTTGCTCATCTTTGGTTTCTTGCTGTTTTCCTTTTTCCAAACTCTAACGAGGCCAAACGCAATCTAACGAGAGATTGTAAATGACAGCGCAAAGAGTTGTTTAGCAGCCTCATGCAGATTCATTGCAGTCACGTTCAACTTCAGCATACGATTAGCGCAACAGATGCTGTGAGTGGTGCAGTGTTAAAGGTTAATAATTAAATCTTACAGCATTTGCATGAAGTGATATCCTTATCCTTATTTTTGAGCTTATGCTGACAAGAACCCTGCAGAATGGTTGCTGATTCAATGAACATTAACCCTTGTTCTCAGTCACATTATTAAGACTGCACTAAAACACAGAAGTGGTACATAAGAGTTTACAACACAGAAAGAGACCCTGTTGCCCAATTGGTCTGTGCTGGTGTAATGCTTTGCATGAGTCCCCTCCTAAACTATTTCATCTCACCACATCAAAATAACTTCCATTTCATTCTTCCTCATGTGTTTATTTAGTTTCTCTTTAAATGCATCTAATGATCTCAACCTAGTGACAACGAGGTCCATATTTTCCCCATCCACTGGGTAAAGATGTGCCTCTTGAATCTTTCATTGGATTTACATTGACGATCTTATCTTTATGGCCCCATGTTTTTGCTTCTCCAACAGATGAAAACATAATTGCTGCACCCAACCTTATCAAGTCTCTTTATTATATTAATTAATTCATGGTGTGTGGGTATGCCGGCATGACCAGCAATTGTTGCCCTTTCCTAGGTGCCTCCGTACTCTCACCCGCCTGCTCACACCAACCACATTACGACGTGGGCAGCATAATAGTCAGGTCAAATGGTTTGTTAACAAGCTCAGTTTCCATTAATCATTTATTTCATAATGGTGGTCCAGCTGCCCATTTTGGTGCCCAATGGCCTACTGTATTATGAGGAACAGGTCGGGGGTGGGTGGGAAGGTGATGGGTTAACCCTGCCCTCCCCTCTCCCCTGCCATAACATAGTTAATTGGTCCACTTAATGAGGCCTCATGGGCTTCTCGCTGCAAATGAAGGCTCGCCAGCTGATTCGCTCGCACCGCGCTCGCGAGCCCCCCGCTACCAGGCTGAAGCAGCACTTACGCAGCACTTGCTCAGCCAACCCCAGCCAGCTCACAATAATGGCGCTGAGGAGACCAGCCCCAAGATTCAGGGATGCTGACCTGGGGAGGGTCCTGGATGCGGTGGAGGCCAGGAGGGCTGTCCTGTTCCCCTGAGGGCTGCGGAGAGTGAGCCACAGACAGCCAGTGCTGCCTGGGATGAGGTAGCAACAGCTGTCAGCTTGGGGAGTGTGATCAGGAGGACTGGGCTCCAGTGCTGGAAAAAGGTCAATGACCTGCACCATGCAGCATGAGTGAGTAGACAACCTCACTTCCCCCCGGCACAAAGGGAGTCTCCATCCCCCCCCCCCATTCCTCAGGTGACCCCCAAACCTCCCTCCATCCCCCTCCTCCTTCAACCGTCCTACCACCCCAATCTTCAACACCCCCATCCCAACCCTCCCTTCACACCTCCCCCACCACTGTAAGCTACGTGTGTGGCAACAATGTCCGATCAGTGTCTCCACAGAAAAGGCTTTCCCACAATCGGCGGGAGCAGGCTCAGACTGGCGGTGGGGTGCCGGACATAAGAATCCTCACCTCCATCAAGTAACAGACCCTGGAGGTGACCGGGGTGGCTGAGGACAGGTCGGTCACCCACGCAGAGGCTGGCGGACGCCGCAGAGATAAGGAAGCACCGGGCTCCACCCAGAGGACCTGTCAAACGTGAGTAGTGATTGCCTTACTGACTGACCATCCCCCCCACTGACCACATGTCCATTCTCCTACAGGTCCTCCAATCGACGGCACGGCCTATCCTGGCGGCCCCCTCTCCAGACTCTGAAGAGCACACCTCCAGTCTTCTGGCACTATTCCCGGAGACAAAGATGACTTAAAGATCAAAGCCAAAAGCTCAGCAATCTCCTCCCTAGCTTCCCAGAGAATCCTAGGATAAATCCCATCCGGCCCAGGGGACTTATCTATTTTCACACTTTCCAGAATTGCTAACACCTCCTCCTTATGAACCTCAAGCCCTTCTAGTCCAGTAGCCAGAATCTCAGTATTCTCCTCGACAACATTGTCTTTTTCCTGTGTGAATACTGACGAAAAATATTAATTTAGCACCTCTCCTATCTCCTCGGACTCCAAGCACAACTTCCCACTACTGTCCTTGACTGGCCCTACTCTTACCCTAGTCATTCTTTTATTCTTGACATATCTATAGAAAGCTTTAGGGTTATCCTTGATCCTACCTGCCAAAGACTTCTCATGTCCCCTCCTGGCTCTTCTTAGCTCTCTCTTTAGGTCCTTCCTAGCTAACTTGTAACTCTCGAGCGGCCTAACTGAACCCTCATGTCTCATCTTTACATAAGCCTCCTTCTTTCTCTTGACAAGTGTTTCGACTGCCTTAGTAAACCACGGTTCCCTCGCTCGACCACTTCCTCCCTGCCTGACAGGTACATACTCATCAAGGACACGCAGTAGTTGTTCCTTGAACAAGCTCCACATTTCCATTGTGCCCATCCCCTGCAGTTTTCCTCTCCATCCGATGCATCCTAACTCTTGCCTCATCGCCTCATAATTTCCTTTTCCCCAGATATAACTCTTGCCCTGCGGTATATACCTATCCCTTTCCATCACTAAAGTAAACGTAATCGAATTGTGGTCACTCTCACCAAAGTGCTCAGCTACCTCAAAATCTAGCACCTGCCCTGGTTCATTACCCAGTACCAAATCCAAAATGGCTTCGCCTCTCGTTTGCCTATCTACATACTGTGTCAGGAAACCCTCCTGCACATATTGGACAAAAATGGACCCATTTAAAGTACTCGAACTATAGCGTTTCCAGTCAATATTTGGAAAGTTAAAGTCCCCCATAACAACTACCCTGTTGCTTTCGCTCCTATCCAGAATCATCTTTGCAACCCTTTCCTCTACATCTCTGGAACTTTTCGGAGGCCTATAGAAAACCCTTAACAGGGTGACCTCTCCTTTCCCGTTTCTAACCTCAGCCCATACTACCTCAGTAGACGAGTCCTGATCAAACGTCCTTTCTGCCACCGTAATACTGTCCTTGACTAACAATGCCACCCCTCCCCCTCTTTTACCACCTTCCCTGAGCTTACTAAAATATCTAAATCCCAGCCCCTGCAACAACCGTTCCGGTCCCTGCTCTATACATGTCTCTAAATGGCCACAACATCGAAGGCCCAGGTACCAACCCATGCTGCAAGTTCACCCACCTTATTCCGGATGCTCCTGGCATTGAAGAAGACACACTTTAAAGCACCTTCTTGCCTGCCGGTACACTCCTGCAACTTTGAAACCTTACTCATGACCTCACTACTCTCAACCTCCTGTATACTGGAGCCACAATTCAGATTCCCAAGCCCCTGCTGAACTAGTTTAAACCCTCCCGAAGAGCATTAGCAAATTTCCCCCCAGGATATTGGTACCCGTCTGGTCCAGGTGTAGACCATCCTGTTTGTAGAGGTCCCACTGACCCCAGAATGAGCCCCAATTATCCAGAAATCTGAAACCCTCCCTCCTGCACCATCCCTGTAGCCACGTGTTCAACTCCTCTCTCTCCCTATTCTTCGTCTCACTATCACGTGGCACAGGTAACAACCTAGAGATAATAACTCTGTTTGTCTTAGATCTAAGTTTCCACCTAGCTCCCTGAATTCCTGCCTTACATCCCTATCCCTTTTCCTACCTATGTCGTTGGTACCTTTGTGGACCACGACTTGGGGCTGCTCCCCCTCCCCCTTAAAGATCCCGAAAACACGATCTGAGACATCATAGACCCTGGAACCTGGGAGGCAACTCACCAACCGCGAGTCTCTCTCATTCCCGCAGAATCTCCTATCTATCTCCCTAACTATGGAGTCTCCAATGACTAATGCTCTACTCCTCGCCCCCCTTCTCTTCTGAGCAACAGGGACAGACTCTGTGCCAGAGAACTGTACCCCATGGCTTACCCCTGGTAGGTCCTCCCCCCCCCCCCAACAGTATTCAAAGCGGTATACTTGTTACTAAGGGGAATGACCACAGGGGATCCCTGTACTGACTGATTCCTCCCAGCCCCTCTCACCGTCACCCATCTTTCTTTATTCTTCAGAGTAACTACATCCCTGAAGCTTCTATCGATGACCACCTCTGCCTCCCGAATGCTCCAATGTTCATCCAGGGTGACCACAATGGAGGTATGCAAATTTCCCCCGCAACAGCCAATCAGCATCTCCGCTCTACTGCCCTCTGCTGGATACTTGTGTTCACTCGAACAGCTAGGGTCTCTTGCTCAAGTACACCTTCAAGTTTGGGTGACAACACCGAAGGTCTGCAAATTTCCCCCACAACAGCCAATCAGCAGCTCCGCTCTACTGCCCTTTGCTGGATGCTTGTCTTCACTCGAACAGCTAGAGTCTCTTGCTCAGGTACACCTTCAAGTTAGAGTGACCACAACGAAGGTGTGCAAATTTCCCCCGCAAAAGCCAATCAGCAGCTCCGCTCTACTGCCCTCTGCTGGATCAGAACTTCGTCTTGAACATCGTCTTAACTTCGCCTTGGCAAACGTGAGCAAGTTATACATGTGGATGGCTTGATCCCCCACATTCGACAGGAACAATGCGATCTTTCTGGTAATCGATGCTGCCTCGAGGTCGGAGGCCTCGATGTACAGGAGGAACTTCTGTTTGAAGACTTTCCAGTTGGCACCGAGGTTGCTGGAGAGCCGGAGTTACGGAGGAGGCTGGATCTTTTCCATGCCGCTGGATAGCTGCTTGCTGGTCGTTGCAGATCCACTCAAGGTAGGTTTGTTAGAATTAATATCTCCCTGGTACCATGATGTGTTAAGTGAGTTGGTTCAACGTTGACTGCAACTGGATGCAGTGAACTAGAAACAGGCTTCCGACACAGGAGATGGTCCAACACTGTTTTATCGAACTTGCTGATTGCTGCACATAATCTGCTGTGGGTTGACATTCTATTAATCTAACTGATAACCTCCTACTGGCTTGACCAGACTAGCTCTCTACCACATGGAGATGGTACTCACTGGCTTGTGCACTCTAACTATCTCAGTAGCTGTGTCCTGTGAGAGAGAGAGAGAGTCTTAATGCCCTGTAGGCTTTATAGTGGTGGTGTCCTCTCTGGTGGTTGGCTGTTCTGTGTCGTGCGTGTTCATTGGTTATCCTGTGTGTCAATCACTGCCTATCTGTATCTCATTATATACATGAGTGGATATTATGACAATCCCCATTCCCCACCAGAGCAGATAGACACACCTTGGTGGGAAATGTTAGTGGGCAGGCTGTTAGTAGTGCATGGCATGTTTTGGCTGCAACTGTTAAAGATTAATTAGGATCCACACTTTCTGCAGTGGAACGGTGAATTTGGTGAAGGTGCCGACAAGCGAGAACAGAGAGATTTTAGGTCAGTAGTGGACTTAGTCTGATCTGAACCCTCCTCTCCCTTCATCATTCCTGATGGGCAAGCGGTGTTAAAACTGAGTCTGTAATTTCTGTGTACTGTATGTAATTCTCATTTGGTTTGTAATGTGATGTGGTAATATGGGCTATATGTTATGTTGTGTGGTCTGTCTGTAATGGTGTGGTAATGTGGTCTGCCTCACCCTGTATGTAGACGACTTACTTCTACAAACGCACATTTCGCTTCTCTCCGAATTATTAGGACTCCTTCACAAAATCGGATGTAAAGTTAACCCCAAAAAGGCACAGATTCTGCAGGAAAAGGTCATTTATTTAGGCACAGTGATCACCCATGGCAAATGCGAGATCGAGCAGAAACGCATTGACTCCATTGTTAAATTACTCTTGCCCCATAATGTTACAGCCCTACGGTCATTTCTAGGACTGGTTGGCTACTGCAGGAACCACATAGACGGTTTTGCCACAAAGGCAGCCGCTCTTTCCGAACTCCTAAAAAAAGCAAGCGCCATGGGAATGGCTTCCACAGCACACGGAGGCCGTGGATGCATTAAAACATGCACTGAGCACAGCTCCCGCATTAAAGATCCCAGACGCACTTGCCCCATACGCAATTGAGGTTGCAACCACCGACCGAACCCTTTCGGCCGTGCTCCTCCAGGAAAGACACGATCGTTTAGGCCCCGTCGCCTACGTCTCACGAGTTCTCGATCCGGTAGAGCAAGGATTTTCTGCCTGCGAAAGGCACTTGCTCGCAAATTTTTTGGGCTGTTCAGTACTTCGCGTACATAACAGGACTCAACCCCGTAACCATTTTTAATAGAACACACCCTGACCCAACTTCTACTAGACGGTAGACTAAAGGACGGCACAGTCAGCCAAATTCACGCAGCACGATGGACCCTACTCCTACAAGACGGGACATTACGGTTAAAATGATTAAGACACACATGTTTCTAGCAAACAATTTACAGTATGCAGGCACCCCACATGAGTGTGAGATCATTACCATCAAACACAATACAGGACCCTTTGTCCCCAAATCCGCTCCTCCAAAACCAGGTACTACATCCCAGAGATCCCAGCCCACAAACACAGATGCAACTCTTAGGATTTATGTGGATGGCTTCTCCACAGTTTTAAATGGTAAAAGAATCACAGGTTGTGTTATCTATGTAGAAGATGCGCAGGGACACGCGTTAGAAGAAATCTCACTGAAATTGCCTGGACATCTAGGTTCGCAGGCAGCAGAATTAGCAGCCGTAACATACATTGTAGAGCACCCCGACTTGTTCCCGACCTCAGCCGACATATATTCCGACAGCCTATATGTCTGTAACAGCTTAACTGAGTTCCTACCCCTGTGGGAATCTAGAGGTTTTGTTTCCGTAGACGGAAAACCCCTACCCTCAGCCCCATTACTCCAGCATATCCTCAAGACAGCTAAAGACCGTAAATACGGTATCATTAAAGTTTGCAGCCACCATCGTCCTTCCCCCCCCTGGTAACATTAAGGCAGGCGCCCTAGCAAAAGCAGGTTCCAGACATGGTCACTTTTGGAATCCCCCCGAGATTGCCCCGGTACACGCGGTCCAGGTCTCACAGACCAATATTCAAGATTGAGCTCAAGCCCAAAAGGAAGACGAAAAGCTCAGGGAAGTTTTAAAAGGTAACTTCCCAGCCCCCTATGATAAGTACAGGAACGCTTTGACAAGCCACGATGGCATAATTTTAAAAGATGGTATTTATGTGGTCCCCACCCGAGATAGAAACCAGATTATCTGCCAATTCCATGACAACCATGGACACCAAGGGATAGATACAACCCTTGCCCACCTCAGACCTCTCTGCTGGTGGCCTGATTTAAAACCCAATGTGACTCATTACATTGAAAACTGTCTGATTTGCGCCCAGAACAATCCAGACAGATATGCGAAGAAAGGTCAACTCAGTCACACTGGCCCTGGACCAATTTACAGATTGATTATATAGGTCCCCTACCCCCCTGCAAAAATGTTTTTAAATACGTGTTGGTGGTAATCGACACCTTCACGAAATAGGTGGAAGCTTTTCCATCTAGAATTAACACGGCTAAAACGACAGCCAAGATTCTAACACAGCACATCTTCACAAGATGGGGCCTTCCCCATAGTATCGAGTCAGACTAAGGCTCACATTTCACACGACGCGTCATGAAAAATGTCCTCACAATTTTCGGCATACAAAATAAATTTCATATCGCCTATCACCCCCAATCAAGTGGAATCGTAGAACGCAACCCGTAGGAAAATGGTGCAGCAGCACAATACAACATGGGACAAAGTTCTCCCATTTGCGCTCATGTTCATTAGGAACACGGTATCAACTTCGACAGGATACACCCCCCACACCCTCATGACCGGACGACCCATGAAGGGGACAGAATACTTGTTAGGGCTTGATTTGACCAGCCCCACAGTCACTGTCCTCACCCAGAGAAAGCAGCACAGCAGATCCTGGAAAACATTAAAGCAGCCCTGCTCGCCGCAGCTGTTAGGCTTGGCAGATGGAAGAAACAGAGTAAAGCATGTTTTGATAAGACGGTACACCCGACGGAATTTTCAGTAGGACAGCAAGTCATGCTCTCCCTTACAACCCCAGTTCATTCCTTTCCCCCAAATTCGCAGGACCCTACTCAGTTTCAGATAAAGTCAGCCCCTCCGCTTATAAGATCACTTATCCTAATGGTAAGTCAGGATGGTTTCACATAAACCAGCTTAAGGCTTATGGCACACAGAGCAACCACTCCCACCACATTTCACTCGCAGCAGCAGACGAACACGCCCCGCCCATGGACGACCTATTCCTACCCTCCCCCAACCAGTCCAGCCCATCCTCAGACACCACTCCCACTCCTCCCCCAGACAGCGATAGCGACAGCACTGATACGTTAGACCCCCATGGAACCGCCACACAATTTCAATTCTGCACCAGGCCCCACTCCCAGCGGCTCCGAACAGGATACATTCGACCCCTTTGAGACCACTTATATAAAAGCCCCTGAACCGGACCCACCGCCCGATGACGATGGATTGCCCCATAATGCCTCCAACCTAGACACTAAGCATTGGCACCGCGACAATTCCTACAGACGCATCCGTAATGATGAGATGGACCCCACGTCAACCCAAGCAGCCTTGGCACACCTACTCCAGTCACGAGTTTGGCAAATGGGAGAAGACGATGACTCAGAGTCTGACTCCCACCAGGCCAGCCCCTTTGCGACTCTTTTCGCAGTAGAACAATGAGGTGTCCAGATGATGGAAAAAAGGAACCGATGGGGATTTACGGTGTCCTTCTTTCTGATGGAGCCTGCCCGATTTTGTTATTTTAGTTTGCTATTTTAAATGTTGAATGTTTGTATTGTGTATGACCCTTTGATACAGTTTATTCATGGCCCCACGCCAAATTTTGATACAGTCATAACTACTCTTCTGATTCAACGGCAATCATAAGAGGCATTTTATCCACGATGAACATAAATTCTTTCCGTTCTTGTCCGGTCACCCAGGCAGTGGAGTAACGGCACTGGTCCCTGCCCTGCCTGAGGACCCCCATCTGGTCAGCTAAGCTCGGGTAGTGCACCTACGGCACTGGTCACCGCCCTACCCGGATATTCCACCCATTCTTGCCCCGCCGCGGCCCACACGCACCCCATTCAGAGCTTTTATTTTGAAACTCTTTTTACTGTTTGTAGTCTGTGGATTAAAAAATTCTCTTTGCCACATGTTTTTTTTGCTTCCCGGCGACCCTTAGGTCATTCTCCCACATGCTATTTACATCCTCAAACAATTGGATGAAACGCTTTGCTGCTAGACGGAGAAATTGTCCGCCCACTCAGCGCATCGACCACACAGGCTGCAAGACCGCTCGCACTGTGACAGTATTTCTTTTTCGGATGTCTTGTCCCCAAAAATATTTGGTTTAAAAAAATAATGAGGGAGTCACATATGGTGACAATTCTAATGGGCAATTGATAACAAAAGGAGATACAGACAGACATACGAGATCTTAAACAAGGAGGTAATAACAGATATTATGCTTGTGCCCACAGGAAATCCAAAACACCAGAAGACAGAAGAAGACCAAGAGAAAAATGAAGACGGACATCATGACCTACATTTGGATCATCATGGGATCACTACAGTTGCGCACAGAAGCGACCCCCCTGACCCATACCACACAGGCCGTGAATGTTTCCCATCACTGCCATACACCACACCCAGAGACAGCCACTGACACACCAACCTGGTGCGACAACCTTATAAAATGGAATTCCCTTTCATACATCGTAGAAGCCCTATTAGTGATAGCAATACTCTGTCGTGTCATCCAGTCACTGAGACTTCGAAAATGGCGAAGGAAAGCCTCCCGCACTCCGGGATACACACTTAGGCACCCTATTTTTGGACTCCAGCAAAGCCCCCACTCTCTCTAAATGAATAAAGTGCATCGATTACCTTTTTGTTTGTTCCAATAAAGAAAGGATGTGAATTTTCTGTACTTGACCGCCAAGCTACAGAGAAATGTAATGCTGCTATTGTATAGTTTTATACTGTTTGTAAATACCTTTTATTGACTAAACAGCCTGAAGATAGTTTAGAGAAGGATAGTTAGAGCTTCCCGTGTTTAAAAGAAAGAAATGTAATCCATGCTTGAATGCTATGGTGTCCCTTAGATTTTTATAATGATATGATGTACATAAAAGCAATTGAGGTAAAAATCCGAATCCATAGGACCGAGTAGGATAGGCCCTGTCCTTGATTGCGGGTGCTCGACTTAGGCAGAGAGCAAAGAAGATTCAGTAATATGATTCTTCACGCTTCGCGTTGAGGATCACAAGGAGGGAATGTAGCCATCTAGGATGGCCACTTTCAGCATATAAAATGGACACTCGCAGAGCATACAGGGAAAATGGACAATGCAAAGTAACAAGCAGGCACAGAGCCTGAATGTGTATTTAGAAGACAGATTGCCGACGGAACCAAAACTCTTGGCCGATTTGCACATTGCCGGCCCATCTCCGATAAACAAAGAACTAGTGCTCAGGTAGCCGATACTGTTGCAGACAATCCGGCGCCACTACCCCAGCAAGAAGATACAAACAAAGCAAGGCCAATGGCCACTTAGGACATGCCCAGCCATCAAGTCACCCGCCCCTTTAGTGGCTCAGATTGATGGCAGTGATCGACAAGCTGCCCAATTAATTGGGACCAAGTTTAAGGCCCGCCTAAAAGCGCGCAAAGCCCCTAAGTATAAGAAGGAACTCTCGCCATGTGTTCTGTCTCTTGGATTTGGCTCTCAACCGGAGAGACCCTTCCACCTGCACCACCAGAAGCAAGTAAGTTCAAGTTCAACGCTCGCTACCAGGCAGATGACCTTAGCTGTACTCCTGTTACCTCTTCGAACCCAACAGCCTCAGATCCGAACAACGGCCATTGTTCCTCTGACCTAAGTGGGCACCCGAAGTTAAGTATAGGTGTTAGTGATAGACATAGTTTAGCCTGTAGTGTTATTGTGCATGAGTAAATCATACTGTGTGTAAATAAAGCAGTATTGACTTTGAACTAACTAACTGGTGTATTGGTTCTTTGATCGGTATTCGGTTGAACCTTGTGGCAGTATCAAGAGATACCTGGCGATTCATAATTAAGATTAAGATAACAACCTTATTAATCACCATATTTATGCCACAAAAGAGAGCAACACTGCGAGGGAACGAACGCAAGGGTCTATGTGGCAAATATGCTCGAAAAGTTAATGGGCGATGGGGCATTTGCTCGACCCTTGGATGCGGATAGAGTGCACAGAACGCTTGCGAGGAGACCGTGTGTGAAGGAGTTGCCAAGTGCGATGGTGGTGCGAATGCACCGGTTCCTGGATAAGGAACAGATTTTGCGGTGGGCCAAGCAGACATGGAGCTGCAAGTGGGAGAACAGCATGCTGCGCATCTACCAGGACCTGGGTGTGGATCTGGCCAAGAGAAGAGCAGCATTCAACCGAGTAAAATCTGCCCTTTTCAAGAAGAATATGAAGTTTGGGCTGCTATATCCAGCTCGTTTATGGGTCACTTTGTATTTGATTAGAACTGTGTTTTTTTGAATATGTATGTTTGAGTGGGTGAACAATAGTGGGGAGGATGTTTGGCGCCATGGGGGGGGAGTTACCAGGCTAGCTGGGTGGGCTAGCTCACGGAAGCGCAGTGGGGGGTGAGCAGATGATAAGTTTGCTAAAGGGGGTTGGAATTGTTGTGTTGTGAATGGGGGGGGGGATTGCTCTGCTGACAGGGGAGGGATTGTTGCTGGGAGACAAATGGGAGATCAAGGACGGAGGGTGCCAAAGAGTGGGCCTGCGGGGGCACGAGGCGCAAGCTGGAGACTGGCCTAAGAAGGGCGATGGTTGATCGGCAGGGGGAGTGAGGGGGAGAGATGCCTACCGGTCAGGCTGATCACGTGAAACGTTAGAGGGCTGAATGTGCCGATTAAGAGGACTCGCATGCTTACGCATTTGAAGGGATTGAAGGCGGGCATGGCAATGCCACAGGAGACACACCTGAGGGTAACAGATCAGACCAGATTGAGGAAAGGGTGGGTCGGGCAGGTATTTCACTTGGGGTTGAACTCTAAGACTAGAGGGTGTCGTGATCCTGCTTAATAAACGGGTGCCATTTGAGGCAAGGAAAATAATTGCGGATATGGGGGGCAGGTACATCATGGTCAGCGGGAAGCTGGAGGGGATACCGGTGTTGCTCGTGAATGTCTACGCACCAAACTGGGATGATGCGGAGTTTATAAGACGGGTATTAGGGAAAATTTCGGATCCGGATTCACACAAGTTAATCATAGGAGGGGACTTTAATATGGTCATTGATCCAAGGTTGGATCGGTCGAGCTCAAAGACAGGGAGGGTGCCAGCAATGGTGAAGGAAGTAAAGGGATTTATTGAACAGATGGGTGGGGTAGACCCATGGAGGTTTGGTCGGCCAAGAGCGAAGGAGTTTTCTTTCTTTTCGCATGTACATAAAGTATACTCCCGGATCGATTTTTTAATCCTGAACAGGGCTCTACTGGCGGGGGTGGTAGATACTGAGTATTGCTGTGACTGACCATGCCGTACATTGGCTGGATTTACAGGTGTGCAAGGAGGGGAGCCAGTGACCGCAATGGAGATTGGACATAGGACTGTTAGCGGATGAGGGGGTGTGCGGGCGTGTGAGGGGGTCCATCCAGAACTATCTGGAAATAAACGACACGGGGGAAGTCTTGACAGCAGTGGTTTGGGAAGCGCTGAAGGCAGTGGTTAGAGAGGAGCTAATATCGATACAGGCCCACAGGAGGAAGGTAGAGAGAGCAGAGATAGATAGGTTGGTTGGGGAAATACTCCAGGTAGACAGGAGATACGCGGAGGCCCCGGAGTCAGGATTATTGAAGGAGCAGCGGAAGCTACTGATGGAGTTTGGTCTGTTGTCTAAGGGGAAGGCAGTGGAGCAGCTGAGGAAGGCAAGGGGTCGATATATGAGAATGGAGAGAAGGCCAGTAGAATGCTTGCACACCAGCTGAGGAAAAGGGAGGTGGCCAGGGAGATAGGTAGAGTGAAGGACAGAGCTGGGAACACGGTCTTGGACCCAGCATGGGTGAACGGGGCATTTAAGGAGTTTTACAGCTGGCTAAATGAGTCAAAACCCCCAGCTGGGGCGGCAGGGATGAGGCAGTTCCTGGTAAGTTGAAGTTTCCGAAGGTGGAGGAAGGGTTGGTGGTTGGGCTGGGAGCCCCGATCGGGATTGAAGAATTAGCAGAGGGGCTAGAGGCCATGCAGTCGGGCAAGGTCCCGGGACCGGACGGCTACCCAGTGGAATTTTACAAAATGTTCTCTGAGATGCTGGGACAACTGCTGGTGAGGACATTTAATGAAGTAAGGGAACGGGGGGTTCTTGCCCCGACAATGTCACAGGCCTCGATCTTACTGATCCTGAAGCGGGAGAAGGACCCGGAGCTATGCGAGTCATACAGGCCGATCTCCCTATTGAATGGTGATGCCAAACTGTTGGCTAAAATCTTGGCCTCTAGGATAGAACATTGTGTTTCAGAGGTGATAGGGGAGGACCAGGCGGGGTTTGTTAAGGGCAGACAGCTAACGGCCAATGTTAGAAGGCTCTTAAACGTGATCATATTGCCCCCGGAGGGGAGGGAGGTGGAAGTAGTGGCCGCGATGGACACAGAAAAGGCCTTCGACTGGGTGGAATGGAACTATTTGTGGGGGGTGTTGGGGCGGTTCAGGTTTGGGCGGGGCTTTATTGATTGGGTTCGGTTTTGTACCAGGCACCGGTGGCGAGTGTCCAAACAAATCGGTTGACGTTGGACTATTTTAAATTGAACTGGGGGACTAGGCAGGGATGCCCCCTCTCCCACTGCTGCTCGCTTTGGCCATAGAGACACTGGCGATGGCGCTCAGAGCTTCAAGGGACTGGAAGGGGTTGGTCCGAGGGGGGGTAGAACAAGGATCTCGCTATACGCCGATGACCTGCTCCTCTATATTTCCAAACCGTTGGGGGGATTGGAGAGATTATGAGGATTTTATGGGAATTTGGCCGGTTTTCGGGGTACAAATTGAATATGGGGAAAGGCAAGATGTTTGTGATCCAGGCAAGGGGACAGGAGAGGAGATTGGGAGAGCTGCCGTTCAGAGTGGCGGGAGGGAGCTTTCGTTATTTGGGAATCCAGGTGGCACGGGACTGGGGGCTGTTACATGAACTAAATTAGACCCGGCTAGTAGAACAGATGTAGGAGGACTTTCGAAGGTGGGACATGCTCCCGCTGTCACTGGCAGGGAGAGTACAGACCTTGAAAATGACGGTCCTCCCGAGGTTTCTGTTTGTTTTTCAGTGCCTCCCCATCTTTATCCCAAAGGGCCTTTTTTAAACAAGTAAACAAGGTGATTTTTGGGTTTTGTGGGGGCGGGTAAAACCCTGCGAGTGAGAAAGTGTTGCTGGAGCGTGGCCGAGGGGAGGGTGGGTTGGCGCTGCCGACCTTTAGCAACTATTACTGGGCGGCAAATATAGCCATGATTAGGAAGTGGGTAGTGGGGTGGGGGGGGGGGGGGGTGGCGGGGTGCCGGTATGGGAGGGAGTAGAGGCGGCATCATGCAAGGACACAAGTTTGGGGGCATTGGTAATGGCACCTCTGCCGCTCTCGCCGGCCCGGTACTCTACAAGCCCGGTGGTAGTGGCAGCCCTGAGGGTCTGGGGGCAGTGGAGGAAGCATATGAGAATGAAGGGAGTATCGGTCTAGGCTCCAATTTGTAACAATCATCTGTTTGTACCGGGAAGGCTGGATGGGGGGTTTTGGAGAGCAGGGATTGAGAGGATGGAGGATCTATTTATAGATGGGAGCTTCCCCTGTTTGAAGGATTTAGAGGAGAAATTTGAACTGCCAGCAGGAAATGGATTCAGATATCTGCAGGGACAGGATTTTTTGCAAAGGCAGGTTTTGACCTTTCCGCTCCTACCGCCATGGGGGATAACAGGACAGGGTAGTTTCCAGAACGGGGTGGAAGAGGGGAAGGTATCAGATATTTATAAAGAACTCATGTAGTCGGAGGAAACGCTGACAGAGGAGCTGAAACGCAAATGGGAAGATGAGCTAGAGGGGGAGATAGAGGCGGGTCTGTGGGCGGATGCGTTAAGCAGAGTTAACACGTCCTCATCATGTGCCAGGCTCAGCCTAATTCCGTTTAAGATCGTTCACCGGGCACACATGATGGTGGATGAGCAAGTTTTTTGGGATGGAGGACAGGTATGCGAGATGTGGGGGAGCGCCAGCAAACAATGTCCATATGTTTTGGGCATGTCCGAAACTTCGGGGATTCTGGCAGGGGTTTTACAGATGTCACGTCCACGGTGTTAAAAACAAGGGTGGTGCTGAGTCCAGAGGTGGCGATTTTCGGAGTGTCGGAAGATCCGGGAGTCCAGGGGGTGAGAGAGGCTGACCTCTTGGACTTTGCCTCCTTGGTAGCCCGGAGACAGATAGTGTTAGTGTGGAGGGACTCGACACTCCCGAATTCAGAGATCTGGCTTAGTGACATGGCCTAGTTTCTCAGACTTGAGAAAATAATGTTCGCCCTAAGAGGGTCAATGCTAGGGTTCGTCCGGAGGTGGCAGCCGTTTGTCGACTTCTGTGGAGAAAACTAACTGTCAGCAGAGGTGGGGAGGGGGGGGAGTTAGATTATTGTTTGGAGGAGGTGGGACTTGTGAGGGAGGGAGGCGGTCTTTGCACTATGTTTATATTTGTATTTGTACTGTTTACTGTTATTATTATAAAATTATAAATGCCTTAATAAAATGTTTTTTTTAAAAAAGTACATGAAAAGAAAAGGAAATAAAAGAAAATACATAATAGGGAAACACAAGGTACACATAAACACCTACATAAACACCGGCATCTGGTGAAGCACACAGGGGTGTAGTGTTAATCTAGTCAGTAGAGAAGAGGGTCGTTTAGGAGTCTGGTAACAGCAGGGAAGAAGCTGTTTTTGAGTTTATTCGTGCGTGTTCTCAGATTTTTGTATCTCCTGCCCGATGGAAGAAGGGGCAGGAATCCATGAGGCCTCTTGTTCATGTCAACAAATGGTATATCATGCCTGATTCTCTTCTCATTTGCATTAAAATAAGTGGCAACTCCTCTGCTACTGGACACAATTTCTCATTATTTACTTGATCAAAATCCTCGAAGAATTTTAATACCTCTATTAAATTTCCCATTAACCTTCTCTGTTCCAAAGAGAGCACAGCCAATTTCTAGTGCCTCCACATAACTACAACCTTTCACTCCTGATGCCATATGAGTAAATCTTTCTCACTTCCTATTAAGTTTTGACATAGCGGCCGGCATTCTCCATTGCCAGTCTTTCCCACTACCGCTGCTGGGGAGGACGGAGAATTTGGCGCTCGGCCGAATCTCCTAATCACTGCAGCAGGACTGGAGAATCCCCATGTCGCAATGGACGGAGATTCCTGCCCATCTATGATGCTTTCTAAAAGGTGGTGCTCAGAATTAGCCACAACAAGTTGAGATCTAACCAGTATTTTATAAAGGTTTAGCATAACCTTCTTTGTTGTATGCTGTGTCTCCATTTATAAAGCGAAGGATTCTGAATGCTTTTTTAATAGTCTTCTCAACTCACCCTGCCACCTTCACACCCCGGGTCTTTCTGTCCCTGCATCACTATTAAAATTGAAAACATTTAGGGCGCTATTTAATGAAAAAGTTTCTAAGTGTGGTTGTGAGCGGGAACTGCCACAGGTTTCCACTACGTTCGACCTGGCGAGGTCGCTACTGGTATCATTCATGAATTGGTCCACTTATGCCGCAATTTATGGCCCCGCCGGCTGATTTGCTGGGTCCGTGCCCGCCAGCTTCCTGCCAACAAGTGGGAGCAGCACTTAAACTGATCCCGCAGCGCAGACCCCACACAGCAGCCACCGGACACAGCAGCCAACATCTGGACATCCAAGGGCTGGATCCCAGCACCGGGACATTTCCGCGACCCGAGGGTAGGTGTGTGAACATTGACCAGCTATTCAACTGGAGTCGGTTTCACAACTGACCAGTTGGGGCTGTGATCTTTACTGCAGAGGAGGTAATTTAATGGCTGTGTTCACAATTGTGGATCATTTTGATGGGGTAGATAGGGAGAAACTGTTTCTATCAGTAGAAGAGGACCCAGGCTTGTTATAATTGGCAAAAAAAGGCCAGTGGTGAGATGAGGAGATTTTATTTGGACTCATTAGTGCATTGTTATGATCTAGAATGAAAGTGAAATAAAGAGTAACTTCCAAAAACCAATTGAATACAGGGATATTGGGAAAGTGAGGGAAGTTGAATTAATTATTTAACTCTTTCGGGATAGTGAGGGGGGGGGTGGAACTTATGGGGCGGGATTCTCCAATTTAGGGGGCTATGTCCCCAGGCCAGCGTGAGAACCGGTGCCAACCACTCCGGCGTCAACAGCCCCCAGAAGTGAGGAATTCTCCACTTTCTCGGGGGCTCGGTTGACGCTGGAGTGGTTCCCGCAGTTCCAGCCGGGATTATGGGATTTGTTAAGGGCGAGGCGTTTTCAGAACCCCAAAATGTATCATGGAGTTCAACCTACCTCTCCCTTTAATAGATTTTGTTGCTTTTCCTAGCACACGGCTTGATCCCCAGGTGTGGGATTACAATTATGGACACGTGGGTTATTAAACACAAAACAATGTTGATTCCATGAACTCAACTTAACATCTTAAATACACATTCGATCTCTTAACAATCCTTACTTCAAAGATAACTCAGAAAATATTGCAACAGTAAGTAATTCCTCAAAATGTTCCTTCAAACTTCCAAGAGACTTAACACTTTAAACAGAATCACATCAGGTTAAAGGCTTTATTATTATGAGTTTAAATCACCTAAATGATCCAGAGATAGTCTTTTATGGCAGAGATCATAGCAGATCCAGCTCACTGCAAAACACAGACACTCCCCAAGCTCTTTTCCTCCAAACTGCAGCTCTCTGGAAACACACAGACACACACAAGCTGCTTTTTCAAACTGCAAACTTCAAAATGGCTGACCTCAAACCCAGCTCCACCCATTCTCTGACATCACTGTTTTCTTAAAGGTACATTGCTTAAACATCCATGTCTTAAAGGTACTCTCACATGACAGATTACTGGAGGAATTTGGCGGTTCTCAGGTTACAAACCAAATATGGGCAAGAGTGAGGTTTTTGCGATCCAAGCAAGGGGCAGGAGAGGAGACTGAGGGTGATGCTGTTCCAAGTGGTGAAAAGTGGCAAGGGACTAGGGTCAGCTCCTTAAATTAAATTTGGACAGGGTAATTGAGGAAATGAAAGGGGACTTCCGTAAGTGGGACATGTCTTTGGCGGGGAGAGTACAGACTGTGAAAATGACAGTCCTCCCGAGATTGCTGTTTGTGTTTCAGTGTCTCCCAATCTTCATCTCCAAAGATGAATGCAGCGATCTCGGGTTTCACATGTGCCGGGAAAGCCCCGGGGGTGAAGAAGGTCCTTCTTGAGTGGGGGCACGGTGAGGGGGGCTTGGCCCTTCCGAACTTTATTAACTATTACTGGGTGACCAATATATTGATGATTAGGAATTGGGTAGTGGGGGAGGGGTCGGTGCGGGAATGAGTGGAGGTGGCATCTTGCAAGGGCCCGAGTCTGAAAGTTCTGTTAACGGTACCTCTGCCATTCTCGCCGGCTCGTTACTCCACATGTTCAGTGATAGTGGCAACGCTGAGAGTGTGGGGGCAATGGAGGCAACACATGAGACGAGTGCACTGATCTGTGATAATCACAGGTTTGCTCCTGGGGGGGCTGGATGGGGGCTTTAGGAGGTGGGAGCGGGCAGGGATTGAGATATTTGGGGATCTCTTCATTGAGGAGGGTTTCCTGAGCCTGGAGGAGCTAGAGGAGGAGTTTGAGTTATCGGGTGGGAACGGATTCCGGTACTTGCAGGTACAGGACTTTGTCCAGAGGCAAGTTCCAAGCTTCCCTCGTCTTCCTCTAAGAGGACTACAGGATGTGATGTCTAAAACAGGGGTTGGGAAGGGGAGGGTCTCGGAAATATATAAGGAACCGATGGATGTGGAATGGATCCCAATTGGGGAGGTGAAGAGGAAGTGGGAAGATGAGTTGGGAGGGGAGTTGGAAGTCGGGCTATGGGAGAAGGCCCTGAGGAGAGTCAATGCATCCTCGTCATGTGACAGGCTTAGCTTGATCCAGTTCAAGATGGTCCACAGGGCTCATAAGACTGTGGCTCGGATGAGTAGGTTTTTTGAGGAGGTGGCGGACAGGTGTGGGCGGTGCGGGGAAGTCCTGCGAACCATGTACATATGTTTTGGGCTTGTCCGAAGCTGATCCTCAGTAGTCATGTCAGAGGTCCTGGCAGTGAGGGTGATTCCGAGTCCAGAGGTGGCAATATTTGAGGTGTCGGAAGATCCGGGAGCCTGGGGGGGAGAGAGGCCGACGTTTTGGCCTTTGCCTCCCTGGTGGCCCAGAGACATATTTTGCTGGGGTAGAGGGACTCGGAGCCTCCAGATCTGGGGGTGTGGGTCAGTGACATGGCAGAGCTTCTTAGGCCAGAGAAGATTAAGTTCATCTTAAGGGGTCCATTACGGGGGTTCGCTTGGAGGTGGCAGCCGTTCGTCAACTTCTTTAAGGAAAACTGACCGTCAACAGGAGGGGAGGGGGTGGGTGGGTGGGGGGGGGGGGGGGGGGGGGTGAGGGCTGGGGGGGGGGGGGAGGCATGGAGTTAAGAATAAGGGCAGGGAATCTAATATATGGGTAGCTGGGAGTAAGGGCGGTGGGGAAGTTGGCATGTTATTGTGGGGTTTTTGCGTGTGCTGGACCGGTCTGTTGTTTAGAATGTTAAAATGTTAAAATTATAAATGACTCAATAAAATAGATTCTAAAAGAAAAAAATTATTTAACTCTTTGAAAGAGTTGGCACAGAGATGATGGGCAAAGGGTCTCCTTTCACGCTGTCTGATTCCAGCACGGACCACTCGGTAGCAACCAATTTTGTCCAATGACCCTCACAGCCCGCTCCTTCATCCAGGGGCGCTGGGGCCAGTTGCAGTGCAGCAACTGTTCCAATGGCTGAGCCTGGCTGACTCAGTACAGGCCACCGGTGGGCTTTTCAGTTGGTATGACTCCATGTTAGAAAGGAAACGCCATGAGCTAGGTTCAGAAGTAGATAAAGAAATCATTCATATAGCACCTTTCATAATCGTTGGGTGTCCTAAAGTGCTTAACAATTAAATACTCTTTGAAACGTGGTCTAACATGGAGATTGCGTTTCAGCTGCGGTTCACTTGATAACACTCTTGATTCAGAACCAGGGAGCTTGTAAGTTCAAGCCCTGTTTCAGGACATAAGAACAGAAATTAAGATTGACACTTTAGCAGAGTGCTGTACTACCAAAGGTGCTGTTCTTTGAAAAAGATAGATATGTAGAAAATAGGAGCAGGAGTAGAATTAGGCTATTCGGCCCATCGAGCATGCTCTGCTATTCAATGTGATCATAGCTGATCCTCCACCTGAATGTCATACTCCAGTTCTCGCCACCTATACCTTGACACATTCTAGAAATCCATCCATTTCTTTCTTACATGCATTCAGTGACTTGGCATCCGTCCCCCCCCCCCCCGCCCACACCTGGTCAGGGGGAAACATCATCGGCATCCAGTCTGTCCAGTCCTGTCAGAATTTAATACACTTCAATGAGATGTCCCATCTGCCATCACAGGTGGGCGTAAAACATCCCATTGCACTATTTCAAAGAAGAGCAGGTGAGTTTTCACCAATCCTGTGGCCAATATTTACCCCTAAATCAACAATGTGAAAACATCACAAATTGAGTCCCAGACATTAGAGAGCTGCCTCCTCAGCCCACTCGACACAGTTCCCCCATTATAGATCTAAATTTCAATTTACAAATCTACAAAGCGGCTCTGTGTTAGAGTTCATCTGATTAATGTGTGCTGTTCAATGTGATGAATTGCCTAGATTGAGAGCATTATTTATTTATTTTCTATAAAATTGATCTATTGCTGTGCTCAGGGAAGAAAGAGAAGGGAAACTACGGAAAATGGAGGCTTTCCACGAACAGGCAGCTTCTAACCTCTTTCAACTGGGGTGATGTCTTCACAGCAGCACTGAGAGAAGGCGGCTGTCATGTGGTTAGGCTGCGAGTTAGCAAATTCCATTACTGGCGTGTCAAGGTTTCAGCAAGTGTCAAGGCCCACAGTGATCTGCAGGGGAAATAGAAATCAGCTCGGAAGTAGGTTAACGGGTTGGGGAGTGGCTGGGGTGGGTGGGTGGGGGGGGGGGGGGGTGGGTTGGGGGCGGGGGGGAGAGTGATCTGCTGGAGAGATACTTTGAGAATCAGCTGGCAATATACTCAATAAAGTCTATTTAAAACGTCTGCTTTCCATAGCATTTAAATGGGATGTCAGCATCTCTGGCAGGGCCAGAATTTATTGCCTGTCTTAGTTGCCCTGAGAAGGTGATGATACAACTGAGTGGCTTGCTAAGCAACTTCCGAATCAGTCCTGTTGTTTTCTATTCTTTCTTTTATGGGATCTGGGTTAGGTCAACATTTTATTGCCAATCCTGCGTTGCCCGTGAGAAGGTGATGGTGAGCCACCTTCTTGAATCACATCCACAGTGCTGTTCAGAAGGGAGTTCCAGGATTTTGACACAGTGACAGTGAAGGAACAGCGATATAGTCCCAAGTCAGGTTGGGTGTGCCTTGGAAAGGAACGTTCAGGTGGTGGTGTTCCCATGTGTCTGCTACCCCTGTCCTTTCAGGTAGTAGAGGTTGTCAGTTCGGAAGGTGCTGTTGGGAGGAACCTTGATGAGGTGCTGCGTTGCATCTTGTAGATGGTACATCCTGCTGTCACTGTATATCGGTGATGGAGAGGGATGATTGAAAGTGACGGATGGGGTGCCAATCAAGTTGGCTGCTTTGTCCTGGATAGTGTCAAGCTTCTTGAGCGTTGTTGGAGCTGCACTCATCCAGGCAAGTGGAGATCATTCCGTTATACTCTTGACTTGTACCTTGCACATGGTGGACAAGATTTAGGGAGTTAGCAGGTGAGTTGCCTTCCACAGCATTCCCAGACTCTGACCTGCTCTGTAACCACAGTATTCATATTGCTGGCACTGTTCAGTTTGGTGTGGTCTGGAATCACAAAAAGGCCAGGTGTTAGACAAGGACAGCGGCTTTCCTTCCCTAAAGAGCATTAATGAACCAGTTAGATGTTTATGACAATCCAGCAGCTTTGTGCTCACTTTCTACTCGTGCTAACTTCTTTACTTTAAAACTGAATTTAGATTTGAAAAGCTGCCATGGTGGGGTTTGAACTAATATTTAACTGGATTAATTGTCTCATATTACTGCATTATAACCATGGTGCTACCGTACCTCCAAGTGTTCTGTGTCACAATTGAGACATGACAGAAAAATATATATATTCATCAACTGGACTTTTTTCTAAAGTCATTTTTTTCTGTGCTGTTAAAAATTGAGAATTACTGAATGAACAAACGGTTCAGCCAGTCACCAGATGCCGCGCAGCAGTTTCAAGCTAACAATGGCCATGGCGATGGGGTGCCTGGTCTAGCTAACTCCAAACAAAGTGAAACCTTCGCAAGATGCAATCTCCCATAATGGTGCTAATGGCCAAAGCATTAGCAACCTAACACCACGGGTTCAACAAAGACCTCGAGTGACAATTAGTTAACCCGACAGCAGTGCTTTCAATTATACATCCTGTACCCAACATCGAGGAGGTGTATCACATGACCTTGCCCCCAAGCTGCACTGTGATAACACTCCAGCAGTTACTGCCTGAGCTCAGAGCATGAACAGAACCCCAGGCAAGAACCTGCACTGTCTGCCATCCAGCCAGTGACAGCAGAAAGACCTCAGACCCTCACCAAACCGGTCAACTGCTGGAACATTGGAACTCGTGCCTCCCGACTATCTCATTCTACCTGTCTTCCCCTGTCGTCCATGTCCCACTCCTGAAAGAGGGAGCATTCTACATTCAGGCAGCCCAGAAGGAACATTCCAGTTGACTCATGATTCTGGACTCTGGACACAGGTAAAACCAATACTTGTATTTTTATTGCAGTCGTGTCCTAAATCCTCTTCCTTTTTCCTTATCCCCATTTATTGTGTGAATGTAAATAGAGCTGGACATTTCAAAGCCCCTCTCTGTCGGGTGTGCAGAAATAAACCAACCCTTTTATTTTCATCTTACTTCGAGTTTGTTGTGTAAGTCATTAAAAGACAATTGGAATGTTTCCAAATTTAAGTGTTGGGAAAAGGAAAGTAGGAAATCAGAAAATAAAAGCAGCTTTCTGTTTACAGAGCGCTAGAAAGTGGGGAAATCAGGACAGTTGAAATTGACTCCACCTCTTGTCCTTGACGGTAGGTAGAGCTTTCTGGAGCATTGATAGAAAACGGAACTAGGAAGAGGAACTCAGAAAAGATGGCACTCAAGATGTCTATAAGGTCTATAAGGATTGGCTCTGGAACAAGTCTGTTGAGAATCATGATGTTATCAATGAAATGTAAGGCTATGATTCTCCACTATTTTAACATCTTTACTGGTGGGATCCACTGAGCAGTTATTGAAATCACTAACTACAACAAGTAACTCAAAGGGTGTTGTGATGGTCATTTAAAATCATCTTTGAGGATCTTGTGGCTTCAGTATGTGCATTTGCATTTGGGGATTGAGTTGAACATGTCACAAGCTAAGCCAATTGGTTTGTTTTGGAAGTTTGGTGGATGAGTTGGGGAAATGTTCACCCCTTGTAATCGTAGATTCAAATAATTCTATCCACTATCCATTGGTCCTGAGGATAATACATTGGGTGGAATTGTCTCAATAAATCGGTGCGAATCCCACCAGCTGTCCCTTTTTAAAGGGCGCCTCAATCTCAGAATAACCCTACAGCCCCCCACTTCTTGCCGGCAAAAACCCCCCGCCAATTGCTGTCATCAGGCCACCCCCTTCTGCCAAGTGAGGGACACCTTACAAGGGGCCACCAAAGGCCAACCCACCCCCTTCAAACCCCCCTTCAGGCACCTCCCCTTCAGGTTCCCCTCTCACAGTTCCCCCCCCCCCTTCAGGCCCCATCACTTGGCAGTGCCAACCAGGCACTGCCTCCTGTGGCATTGCCAGGGAGCCAGGAGGCAGTGTAAGGGCACTGTTCAGCCATGTCCCTGACCTTCCAGGCACTACAAAGGCCTCCGGGTTCCCCGACATGGTCATCAGACATTTCAACTGTGGGTGCAAGAAGGTCCTCATTGAGCAATCCTTGCACTTTAATGTCGGAGTGGTGCTAGCTGCTTCTATGGTGGAAACGGTACCGTCAGTGCAGGAATGCTGTTCAGGCATCAGAGGTTGTAAAAGACGCAGACTAAAAAGGTGGCTGTCAGACAGAGCACCTGCCCTTTCCAGGAAGCACTTCAGAGTAGAAAAAAATCCACTGTGAGAAAAAGCACTCAGAGAGAGCACCTAGTCTATGTAATAATAATCTTTATTATTGTCACAAGTAGGCTTACATTAATACTGCAATGAAGTTACTGTGAAGGAAGCACTTCAGAGTTAATGTACCGTGAGGTGCTATAAAATTAAACAAAACTAATCCCTCCTTTGAGGCAGCCTTCAGGGTGACTGTCCAAGTGGAGTCTGCATGTTCTCCCTCTATCTCCATGGGTTTCCTCCCACAATCCAGAGATGTGCAGGTTAGGTGGATTGGCCATGAACAATGAGTGGGATTACAGGGATAGGGCAAGGGAGAGGATCTAGGTAGAATGCTCTTTTGGTGGGCCGGCGTAGACTCGATGGTTCGAATGGCCTCTTTCTGCACTGTAGGGATTCTATGGGATTCTGTGGCAGTGGGGTGATGTTGGTGGGTGACGATGGTGAGGGGCCTCTACGGTGAGAAATATGAAGAGTGAAACTTTCCCTGCACTTCACAACACACCCGATTCTGGACAGTGGTTAAGTGTTTTCTACACTCGGCAGTGACCTGCCCATTTTGACTGGAAAGTCAGCATGCAGCATGTTGATAAGGCCAGGACATTGAAATGGGCCAAACCAGAGCGCCCTCACCCTGATGGGCTGGCAGTGGACCAGATTACGAACAGTTCGTCCTGGTAGTGCACGCTGATTCCAGTGCAAAAGTAAAGTTAGGCAGTTCCTGCAACAATCACCTCG
The DNA here is from genome assembly GCF_047496885.1 of Scyliorhinus torazame. Taxonomy (NCBI): domain Eukaryota; kingdom Metazoa; phylum Chordata; class Chondrichthyes; order Carcharhiniformes; family Scyliorhinidae; genus Scyliorhinus; species Scyliorhinus torazame. The sequence goes on along the minus strand of NC_092707.1, from coordinate 200,531,479 downwards.
CCCACGGCAACAGCTTTACGCTCCAGCGCTAAGTTGAAAATTACTCCCTGAACCTTTTACTTGACAAAAAACAAAATTGTAGATCAGCAGAACAAGAAACTGTGCCTGCATCCTCCCTTCTGTCAGTCACCCTGTGACTCTAGATCTTTTAAAAATAATAAACAATATCTATAAGGAAGAGGGCAATCTGATTTCCACTTTGGATGGTCAAACAGGGTGATTTCACCTTTGATTTATTTAAGATAAGAATTTTTAATCAAAGCAGTGGCAGTCAGGAAATAAGTCAATATTTCAACAATGGGAGCTAAAGTTCACTGCCGCGATATAATTAGATGTAGAGTTTGATGATTGCTCCAGAAGCAAATCTATCCTTGTCCAAAAGCTCAGTGTGGAGTCTGGTCTTCAGGAATCATTCCTCAGCTGATTCATGTTAAAACATTCAATTATCTGAACTAATTCTTTGTCTCCTGGGCAGTCAGGATAATTGAATGGTACGATACAATGGAAACCTGCTAGAGGCTTGCTCTTAATGTGAACGCCCGCTTATAGGGGACATTGGTGTAGCTGCCAATTTGATTACCTTATCATTGAAGATAAAACCTTACCGCTGTTTGTTCTGCTCTTGACTTAGCATAAGCGGCTTTCTTGATGTGCACTCTGACAAAGGAAGGTTCAAACTTGGAGATAGCTTTAACACGTTTATTTAACTGTTAACAATTCTCCTACTTGGATTCGACTCTACTGTTAATCCTGCTATAGCTACTCAGACTGACAAACCAGTCTGCTACAATCCACGTGGTGGGTGTGATGTTCAATCAACCCTGTGTCTGTACTCACTGAGTGTCTCCACTGGAAAGAGACTGAGCATGTGTGATGTGTCCTTTTTTTGGGTTGGTGTAATGCCCTTCTGTGGTAGTGTCACCTCTGTGTGTATCGTGACTGCCCATTGGTCGTGTCCTATCTTAATGACCTATTGGTTGACTGTCTGTGTGTCATGTCACTGGTGTTCCCTCTAGTGTCTAGCTAGGTGTAGTGTATGTACATTAACCCTTTGTGTACTTACAGTGATGTATATCACCACATCCCCCCTTTTTTCGTGTTACATATTTTCTGTACAGTGTTAAAGAAAATTGAACAAACTAGGTAGATAAGTGATGCTATGTACAAGTTATGATAACTGTGATGACTATCCAATATGATATAAGATCAAATCATAGTTGCGATAACTTTGAGGATAAGACAATACAAAATAAAAGTTATGAGTCCAAAGTTCATGAATTTATATGGTCTGGTATAGAATTGTCAATGGTGACGTTGTCATTCCCTTGCGAACGCCGTCAGTGTCCTGGTGTTTGGTCATCAGGAGGTGTTCAAATCACCTCATTGACTGATTTGGAGTCTGTTTCTTTCTTTTTTCCCGATGCTTATGGCAGCAATTCTTGATGGCATCTGTCCTGAAAGCCATGTTGCCTGTTGGTAGTGTAGCAAACGTGAATTGGTAAGATGCATCGTCCTGCCATGGTACATCATTGTACTGAGCTGAGCAGTAACAGTGTCCCTCATGGGCAGAGTTGTACCATGTCGTACCAGTCGTAGTTCCATTGGTGTTGTTTTTGTCGTGCTTGTTGTCGACGTTGGTGCCTTTGGTACACTTCTTGTCATTGTCTTTGATGTTGTTGTTGTGGTTGGTTTTGTTGCCGTGTTTGCTGCGCTCAAGGACCACATTCTGTGGATAATACGGGTCCTTCACACAGTTACTCGTGTCAGCGTGCTTTGTGGCATCTGCTGTTTTCTTGAGCGTGCCGTCACTGAGTTCGCGGCGCTCTCCGTCTGGAGTCATGTCCGGCTTACTTGAATCAGCTTTGGCTTGTCGATGCTCCCCGTCTGGAGTCTGGTCTGTTTCACCTGAGTCAGTTTTGGCTTGTCGGTGCTCCCCAGCTGGAGCCCTTTCTGGTTCACCAGTGTCAGCTGAGGTTTCTTGATGCTCCCCGTCCGGAATCAAAACATTCAGGAATGCATTTGCTTGCGGAGAGGCTCGAGCGAATGAGGTTTGAAGTAACGTGGTGTCACCTGAGTCACCAGTAGTCTCACTGTGATTGCCGAGTGCCTCTGTACTCTAGCTGAGGTCTGTCACGTTGCACATCTGGTATGGGAAGTGGGATGCCGTCGTCACTTGTCGCTCATACAGTGGGTAGAGCCTCAGTGTCTTCTTGTCGTTCACCTGAGCTGGGTAGACTGTCAGAGTCTTCTGCTGGTGGCTCAAATAATCTGGGTGAACTGCCATAGTCGCTTTGTTGTTCACGTGAGCGTGGTAGACTGTCAGAGTCTTCTTGCTGTGCACTTGAGCGTGGCAGACTGTCATAGTCATTCTGTTGTTCACTTGAGCGTGGCAGACTTGCATCGTCTGCTGCTGGTTGCTCAGAGGAGGTTGCTAGACCCTCATGGTCTTGTTCATGCAAGGACTGCGCTCTGGAGTCTTGCGTTCCTTCCATCGTGGAGTCTGTCCACGAGCTCGCTGTGGAGGCTTGTGTCACTCCCTCTGTGGAGTCTTGCAGCGTTCCTTGTGTGGAATCGTGCATTGGTCTCGCTGTGGAGACTGTCATCACTTCTTGTTCATGCAAGGACTGCGCTCTAGAGTCTTGCGTTTCTTCTATCGTGGAGTCAGCCCACGAGCTCGCTGTGGAGTCTTTCATCGCTTTCTGTGTGGAGGTTGGGACCCTTCGTGGTGCGTGGACCACCCTCTGTGTGGAGTCGGGGATTCTTTGCGGTATGTGGACCACTCTCTGTGTGGCAGCAGGCCGCTCTCTGTGGGCTTGTACCGCTCTCTGTCTCTTGGTGTCAGGCCGCAGCACCATCCTGCACTCACGAGTCGGGATGTCGTATATGCTGGGCTGGAGATTCCCCAATCCGAAGAACTCGTCGTCGGGGTCGTGAACGTGCAACACGTCTAGTTGCAGTTCGGATTTGGTACTGGGGTAGCTACCTCCCAAGGTGAAAGCTTTGTCTGAGTCGTTGTCTTCCAAGACCATATCATCACCATAAGACCATAAGACCATAAGACATAGGAGCGGAAGTAAGGCCATTCGGCCCATCGAGTCCACTCCACCATTCAATCATGGCTGATTTCAACTCCATTTACCCGCTCTCTCTCCATAGCCCTTAATTCCTCGAGAAATCAAGAATTTATCAACTTCTGTCTTAAAGACACTCAACGTCCCGGCCTCCACCGCCCTCTGTGGCAATGAATTCCACAGACCCACCACTCTCTGGCTGAAGAAATTTCTCCTCATCTCTGTTCTAAAGTGACTCCCTTTTATTCTAAGGCTGTGCCCCCGGGTCCTAGTCTCCCCTGCTAATGGAAAAAACTTCCCTACGTCCACCCTATCTAAGCCATTCATTATCTTGTAAGTTTCTATTAGATCTCCCCTCAACCTCCTAAACTCCAATAAATATAATCCCAGGATCCTCAGACGTTCATCGTATGTTAGGCCTACCATTCCTGGGATCATCCGTGTGAATCTCCGCTGGACCCGCTCCAGTGCCAGTATGTCCTTCCTGAGGTGTGGGGCCAAAATTGCTCACAGTATTCTAAATGGGGCCTAACTAATGCTTTATAAAGCTTCAGAAGTACATCCTTGCTTTTATATTCCAAGCCTCTTGAGATAAATGACAACATTGCATTTGCTTTCTTAATTACGGACTCAACCTGCAAGTTTACCTTTAGAGAATCCTGGACTAGGACTCCCAAGTCCCTTTGCACTTCAGCATTATGAATTTTGTCACCGTTTAGAAAATAGTCCATGCCTCTATTCTTTTTTCCAAAGTGCAAGACCTCGCACTTGCCCACGTTGAATTTCATCAGCCATTTCTTGGACCACTCTCCTAAACTGTCTAAATCTTTCTGCAGCCTCCCCACCTCCTCCATACTACCTGCCCCTCCACCTATCTTTGTATCGTCGGTAAACTTAGCCAGAATGCCCCCAGTCCCATCATCTAGATCGTTAATATATAAGGAGAACAGCTGTGGCCCCAACACTGAACCCTGCGGGACACCACTCGTCACCGGTTGCCATTCCGAAAAAGAACCTTTTATCCCAACTCTCTGCCTTCTGCCTGACAGCCAATTGTCAATCCATGTTAGTACCTTGCCTCGAATACCATGGGCCCTTATTTTACTCAGCAGTCTCCCGTGAGGCACCTTATCAAAGGCCTTTTGGAAGTCAAGATAGATAACATCCATTGGCTCTCCTTGGTCTAACCTATTTGTTATCTCTTCAAAGAACTCTAACAGGTTTGTCAGGCACGACCTCCCCTTACTAAATCCATGCTGACTTGTCCTAATCCGACCCTGCACGTCCAAGAATTTAGAAATCTCATCCTTAACAATGGATTCTAGAATCTTGCCAACAACCGAGGTTAGGCTAATTGGCCTATAATTTTCCATCTTTTTCCTTGTTCCCTTCTTGAACAGGGGGGTTACAACAGCGATTTTCCAATCCTCTGGGACTTTCCCTGACTCCAGTGACTTTTGAAAGATCATAACTAACGCCTCCACTATTTCTTCAGCTATCTCCTTTAGAACTCTAGGATGTAGCCCATCTGGGCCCGGAGATTTATCAATTTTTAGTGTCGGAGCTATCACTGGGCTCGCGATGTCCAAAGAATAATTCAAGGTCTGAGTCATAGTCTTCAAGAACTGTATCATCTCTTTGGGCGGTGCTAACTGCTTGTTGCAGGGTTCTGCGGAGGTTACTTTCAGCTACTGGTCGAATTTCAGGCATTGTGCTGTCGTTCCAGGTGAAAGAATCGGGTTTTACGGCGGTAAAATTTTTTTCCTGTGTTTTGGGACATTGCCCCTTTAAGTGGGCATGGTCCGGGGCCTCTGCCGTCATGAAGCATGTGACGTAGTGCGTAGGAAGCGATTGCGCATGCGCAGATTGCTGTTCCTTTACTTGGGGCCTTTTTCGCAATTGCGAATGCGCGGTTTCTCGCACATGCGCAAATGGACCATCCCGTTCTGTGCGCTCTTCACGCAACTGCGCATGTGCAGCACCTTTTCCACGATGGCTGCAATTCAAAACTGACGTTCGTTGCTGCAAGTCCACCTCGTGGTGAGTTTTGGCGCCTCTTTTACCTTTTCTTTTTGTATGTCCCTCGTAGAATTTTTGGAATTTGTCCAGGACTGCCTGGAAGCCACTCTTGTTTTGCCCCTTTGAGTATTTAAAGGTCTGGAAGATTTCAGCTGCTTCTGGACCCGCGATGGTAAGTAGAAGCTTTATTTTCTCTGCGTCCGCCACGCCATCTAAGTCGGACGCTAGCAGGTAGATCTCGAATCTCTGCCTGAACCAACGCCAGTTTTCACTGAGATTGCCTTGGTACCTGAGCTGCTGTGGAACCTGAATCTTGAACATCATCTTGCCTGGCTGCTGTTGCTGGTTGTCACTGTTCGGTGAATTGTGCGATATAGGTTTAACAGTCACTTACTGGTACCATGTTTTGTTATGCTCTTGACGTAGCATAAGCTGCTTCCTTGATGTGCACTCTGACTAAGGAAGGTTCAGACTTGGAGATAGCTTTAACACATTTATTTAACTGTTAACAATTCTCCTACTTGGATTCGGCTCTACTGTTAATCCTGCTATAGCTACTCAGACTGATGAACCAGTCTGCTACAATCCACGTGGTGGGTGTGATGTTCAATCAACCCTGTGTCTGTACTCACTGAGTGTCTCCACTGGAAAGAGACTGAGCATGTGTGATGTGTCCTTTTATATGGGTTGGTGTAATGCCCTCCTGTGGTAGTGTCACCTCTGTGTGTGTCGTGACTGCCCATTGGTCGTGTCCTATCTTAATGACCTATTGGTTGACTGTCTGTGTGTCATGTCACTGGTGTTCCCTCTAGTGTCTAGCTAGGTGTAGTGTATGTACATTAACCCTTTGTGTACTTACAGTGATGTATATCACCACATCCCCCCTTTTTTCGTGTTACATATTTTCTGTACAGTGTTAAAGAAAATTGAACAAACTAGGTAGATAAGTGATGCTATGTACAAGTTATGATAACTGTGATGACTATCCAATATGATATAAGATCAAATCATAGTTGCGATAACTTTGAGGATAAGACAATACAAAATAAAAGTTATGAGTCCAAAGTTCATGAATTTATATGGTCTGGTATAGAATTGTCAATGGTGACGTTGTCATTCACTTGGGAACGCCATCAGTGTCCTGGTGTTTGGTCATCAGGAGGTGTTCAAATCACCTCATTGACTGATTTGGAGTCTGTTTCTTTCTTTTTTCGATGCATATGGTAGCAATTCTTGATGGCATCTGTCCTGAAAGCCATGTTGCCTGTTGGTAGTGTAGCAAACGTGAATTGGTAAGATGCATCGTCCTGCCATGGTACGTCATTGTACCGAGCTGAGCAGTAACAGTGTCCCTCATGGGCAGAGTTGTACCATGTCGTACCAGTCGTAGTTCCATTGGTGTTGTTTTTGTTGTGCTTGTTGTCGACGTTGGTGCCTTTGGTACGCTTCTTGTCATTGTCTTTGATGTTGTTGTTGTGGTTGGTTTTGTTGCCGTGTTTGCTGCGCTCAAGGACCACCCTCTGTAGATAATACGGGTCCTTCACACAGTTACTCGTGTCAGCGTGCTTTGTGGCCTCTGCTGTCTCCTTGAGCGTGCCGTCACGAGAGGGAGGTTTTATTTGGGTTGGGGGTGTGCTTTTCCCAGATGAAATATTATCCTAATCACCCGCCTTCTCCGTAAAATCACTTGGCTTTTCAGCACTGCCGCTATTAAACTTACCAGCACTGTGCACCTGCTCTGACCCTCGAGCGCAGGCCCAAGGCTTGGCACTTCCTGCAGCTCTCACCACAAGCCTTTTCCTTGCCTGTAAAGGTGTGTATGCATAAGAACGTAGGAGAAAACTAGGAACAGGAGGATGCCATTCGGCCCCTCGAGCTGGCTCCGCCATTCAACTGGATATCAGATGAATTTCTATCTCAATGCCATTTTCCATTACTATCCACATATCCCCTGATGTCTTTCCAGTACTATCAAGAAATCTAACTTGAACATACTCAGTAATTGAGCCTCCGCAGCTATTTGGGGTAGAGTGTTCCAAAGGTTCCCCACCCTCTGAGTGAAGCAATTCCTCCTCATTTCAGTCCTTTTTGGCCTGCCCATTACTCTTTGAGACTATGTTCCCTGGTTTCAGACCCCACCCCCCCACCCACTTCCAACTCTGTGTAAACGTCCTTCCTGCAACTATCTTGTGGAGCCTGTAAGAATTTTGTAAGTTTCTATTAACTCACCTCTCATTTTTCTAAGCTCTAGAGAGTTAAGGCCCAGTATCCTCAATCTCTTCTCATCTAGGCATGGATCAAATGCATTTAAAAAAAAACTATTTCAAGAGCTTTTATGGGGAGAACGCGTAAGATGAAGAATATTCCTCCTTTTCCTAACCAACGATGATTTCCCTTTAACAACACTGAATTGATAAAGGCAACTTGTCATTACAGCTTTGGTGGAATCGCATCTGCCTCAACTTTACACTCTACCCAGGCCCACATTGAATTTATTCCCTCGATAGTCCTTAGATGTAAAAGTTATTTTTGATGTTGCTCACTGATAGAGGCCAAAGAGATTTCGAGAAGTGTGGGAGAGATCTCTTCATATGTATATCTGCTGACACAAACTAGTTGGGCTGATGAATGGCCTATTCTGTACTGTGACTTCTATGCATTTTGTTCAAGATGGTCTTTATATATATACCTATATATAGATGAATAACAGAGGCAGTGGCATCTGTATAAATCCAAACATTGGGCGCAATTTTAAAAAAGTATCTTTTTATTGGCATTTTCAACATTATGTACATTGATGTTCGTATTTATTTATTCTACAGTGTAACGCAAAAATACTTTTATCTTACTTGTGGTGAAACCACTGTGTTGTATTGTGCTGCCACAGTATTACGTATTGTACAGTATTGCCACTATATTACATGTTGTACGGTTTTGGCTCTGCCCGTGGCTCCTCCCCCTAGGGCCTGGGTATATAAGCTGCCGACCTTTCACACTACCTCATTCTGGGGCACACTGCCATTTCTGTTGTAAGTCAATTAAAGCCATAGTTAATTCACTCTGCGTTCTCAGTCTTGATTGATGGCATATCATTACTTTACTTTATTTACAGATTGCTGCCGTCTAGTTCGACGATTCCTCCCCTCCCCTGCAAAGGTCTCAAACGCTCGATTGACTTCTTTTGGTTCCGCTACCAGTCTGCCTCTGTCATCCTTTACCTGCGCTTTTTCCCTCGTGGTTGGCTGCTTTCTCAGCTGATGAGCCAATAGGTAGCCAAACGTTTCTCCTGTGTCCGCCGGAGTTGGTACACTGCTTTTGTAGTGGATAGCAGGTTAAAGTCCATTTGTAGCTTTTTCCTCTCTACCAGCAGCTCTAAGGCCGGGGCCTCAGACTATTTTCTGTCCACCTCCAAGATGGAGTCGATCAGCTGTTGCCTGGCCTCCCTCTCTTCTCTTTCTCAGTGTGCCTTGTCGGCTATTATTTCCCCTCGGATCACAGTCTTCAGTGCATCCCAGAACGTGGAAGGTGAGACTTCTCTGTTCTGGTTGTTAGTCACGTAGTTGACTATGGCCTGCGATGTTTTCTGGCTGAAGGCCTTGTCGGCCAGGAGGTCTGTGTCCAGCCTCCATGTGTGGTGCTGTGCATGGCCCGTCTCCAACCTCACATCCATGTAGCGTGGAGCATGGTCGGAGATGACTATCGCGAGTACTCCGCTCCTGTAATTCCTGGAAGCACTGATTTCCCCACTGCAAAAGAAGTCGATACCTTGAGCACTTGTGAAAAAAATGAGTATTATTTTTCTCCCGAGTGCAGGAACCTCCCCGGGTCCACTGCCCCCATCTGCTCCATAAATGCTCCCAGTTCCTTAGCCATGCCTGTGCTTCTCCTCGTTCAGGGGTTTGATCGGTTGGTCAGCGGGTCCTATACACAGTTAAAGTCGCCCCACGTAATCACATAGTGCGTGTCAATGTCGGGGATTTCTGCCATGGTCTTTTTTATACACTCTGTGTCGTCCCAGTTGGGAGCATACACATTTACCAGGACTACCGGTGCCCCTTCCACCGGTGCTGACTATGACATACCGTCCCCCTGGGTCCGTAACCGTCCTAGTCTCAGTAAATCTCGCCCTCTTGCTGATCAGTATGGCCACTCCCCTAGCCCTCGTCCCGTAGCATGAATGGTACGTCTGTCCCACCCAGCCCTTCCTTACCAGTAATCTGTCCTTCTCCATCAGGTGCGTCTCCTGCAGGTAGATTATGTCCGCCTTCAGGCTTCTCAGGTGGGTGAAGATTCTGGATATTTTCACTGGGCCATTACGTCCCCTTACGTTCCAGGTGACTATCCTGGTGGGGGGTTTCTGACCCCCCCCCCCAGGTCCTGTGGGATCAACCGTACTTGCCTGGTGGGCGCGCCAAGGCACTCCGTTGCTCTTTGTTAGGGGGCATCCAAAATGGTCATGGTCGCTGTTCTCACCATGAAGTCGGGCCCCTGCGCTCGGGGGTTTCCCTTTGTCCAGGGGGCACCCAACATGGCCGCCAATTGTGTGCACCACGTGGGTGCGCCCCTGCACTCCGGGACCTCCCTTTGTTTAGGGACCCTCCAAGTTGGCTGCTTGCGGCGCCATCTTGATTCCATGGTCTGCTCCATGCCTGCTGAAGCCTCTGTCTGTCTCGCTGTCAACCCTTTCCTATCCTTCTGCCCTTTTTCTGTTTTGTGAGTGTGTCCCCCGGTTCCTCCTTCCCCTCCCTATCCCCCCTCCCTTTCCTTCCCTCTGTATTCGCCTCCCTTTTTGCCCTGCCCTCTCCCTTGGCCAGGCGCTCCCTCTCCCCTGAGAGGTGCGCCGCATCCCTTTTACTATTTGTCTTCCCGTGCTGGCCCTCTCCCCTCTCTGCTAGTACGGTGGCTCCTCTTCTTAGGCTGGTCTCGCCCTGTCACTGTTCTGTCTGCCAGGCTCTGTTCCCTTCCTCGCCCCCTCACCTCTTTCCCCTATGCTCGCTCCCCTCTCTCTATCCCTCTACTTTGGTCCGGGAACAAGGCACACAGTCCCGCGCAAACATAGAGTCCATACAGCAGATCTTGGGTCCCTTTCTTCCTCCACTTTCTGTCTTTTTCCCCGCTGCCCTCACCGTTGCTGCATCTGTTCCTTTTCTAGTTTGTTGGTTTTCACGAGCTCCTTGGCCATCACTGGGGTTCCAAAGTAATGTTCTTTTCCTTTATAGGTTACCCAGAGTCTGGCCAGGAACAACATGCCAAACCACACCCAGCTCTTGCAGAGCGCCGCTTTCAACTTATTGAATTCGGCCCTTTTTCTCGCGAGGTCAGCCTCAATGTCCTGATACACCCTTATTCTGTGTCCTTGACCTTTCCCCTCAGGTTCCCTTGAGCCGCCACCAACCTCTTCACCTCGGTCTCCACAGCCACGATCCTATCCCATCTGGTCGGTTGCCGCCCTTTCCAGGTTCAGGATTGCCCTTTCCTGGACTTCCACCTTCTTTCCCGGGCCATCTGTCGTGCGCTGGAGGGCGGCCATCGCTTCCGTCACCACCTCCTTCATCACTTCTTTCAACACCCACCTGGAGTTCCATTTTGATCGCCTCCCTCATGGCAGCCAAGTCTTTTTTAAGGAATGTCTGCCATCCCTCCCCCGGTGTAGTGGGGGGGCGTCGCTGCCTGTTCCTGCTCGATACATAGAATTTACAGTGCAGAAGGAGGCCATTCGGCCCATCGAGTCTGCACCAGCTCTTGGAAAGAGCACCCTACCAAGCTCACACCTCCGCCCCATCCCCCAGTAACCCCACGCAACACTGAGGGCAATTTTGGACACTAAGGGCAATTTAGCATGGCCAACCTACCTAACCCGCACATCTTTGGACTGTGAGAGGAAACCGGAGCACCCGGAGGAAACCCACGCAGACACGGGGAGAGCGTGCAGACTCCGCTCCTCTGTTCGGGTCCCCGGTCGCCCCTCTCTTGTCTCGCCGGGGCCTCCGTCTCGCCTCGTGCGCCGCTGGGCCTCCTGCTCGCTGCTCCTGCCCCTTGCCACCGTTTCTGGCTTCTCGCTGGCCCTGTGAGCTACCGTCTGCCGGCATCTTCCCTTCTGCTTCTTCGCTACTAGCGTCTTTTGGGTTTTTAGGCGTTTTGGGTGGCCTTCTGAGCCAAGAATCCTGGAAAGTTTGCTATTTTGGGTCCGATGGGAGGAGAGCCACCCGATGTGTGTCCGCTCAGCACATCGCCACCACCGGAAGCCCATTGGGCGCAATTTAATGTAGTCGGCAGCGCTTCGCCCTCCACTGTCGTCAGCGAGAGCCTTCATTGTCTACGTTTGGGAAGCCCTGGTGTGTTTATTGCCAATCGGCATTCAACTGGGTGGTTGCAGACCTTCCCTGGGATCAAAGAACCTGGGGACAGAAGTGCCCATCGCCTGCCGGGAGCTGTTAGTCAATCAAAAGCCTGCAGCGATTCATTGTTTGGCAGCGCCACCAGGGTGGTTGTGGCTGCTGCTGGTAATGCACCCAGTAGAAGCCCAGGATCACCAAGAGACCCAGGCACAGGTCATAGTCATAAAATCATACAGCACAGAAAAGGCCGTTCAGCTCATTGCATGTGCGCCGGTCAAACACAACCACTTAACCATTCGTTTAAAAAAAATGTTTTTATTGATTTTCAGATTTTGTGGTACATAATTCCATTGTTACTGACAGAGTCAAAGTTTGTATATTTACATTGTTCCTTCTGGAGGGGTTGGGGGGGGGGGTGGGGGGGGGGGGGGGGTGGGGGGGGGGGGGGGGTGGGGGTCGGGGACGAGACTCTCCGAACAGAGTGAGATGAATGTACATATTTATCATAGAATTTAGAATTTACAGTGCAGAAGGAGGCTATTTGGCCCATCGAGTTTGCACCAGCTCTTGGAAAGAGCACCCTACTTAAACCCAAGCCTCCATCCTATCCCTGTAACGCCACCTAACCTTTTTGGACACTAAGGGCAATTTATCATGGCCAAGCCACCCAACCAGCACATCTTTGGACTGTGGGAGGAAACCGGAGCACCCGGAGGAAACCCACGCAGACACGGGGAGAACGTGCAGACTCCTCACAGACAGGGACCCAAGCCGGGAATCGAACCTGAGACCCTGGAGCTGTGAAGCAACTGTGATAACCACTGTGCTATATGTGTTTCGACCTGGTATCTTCCGGCTGTCTACCTGTTTCTCTCTCCCCCCCCCCCCCCTCCCACCGACCTCCAGCCTCCCTTCCCCTGCCTGAGAAAGCTACAAATCCCTTCAGGAGCTTCATGATTCGAGAAGTAGTGGAGCAGATCATCCACATAGAGTGAGACTCTATTGTCTATGTCCCCTCTCTGGATATATCTCCAAATTGTTGCTGCTCCAAGGGCGATCGCCAGTGGCCCAATTTCTAGAGCGAACAGAAGTGGTGGCAATGGGCATCGCTGCCTTGTGCCTCTATGCAGCTCGCAGGATTTAGAGCTGGTGGTGTTGGTCTGCACGCTCGCATGGGACCACTGTACAGAAGTTTCACCCAGGCGGTGAACCCTGAACCAAGCTCGAACTGCTCCAGTACCTCTATGAGATACTTCCAGTCGACTCTGTCAAAGGCTTTTCTGCGTCCATGGAGATGATCACCTCTGGTGTTCTCTCCCCGGGTGAGGTCATTATCACATTCAGCAGACGCCTGAGCTTCAATGTTAGCTGCCTACCCTTGAGAAAGCCCTTCTGGTCCTCTGCGACCATCTCTGGTGCGCAGTTTCCAGTCACCTAACCAAGATTTTGGCCATGATTTCTGCGTCGACATTGAACAGCGAGATGGGTCTGTAGGACCCGCGCTCAGTCCGGTCTTTGACTTTCTTGGGTATCAGTGAGACTGAGGCTTGTGCTAGTGTTGGTGGCAGAGTGCCGCTTACCAGTGAATCTGCGAACATGGCCCACATGTGCAAGGGCAGTGCTGTCGAAATCTTTTCTAGAAGTCTGCCGGGAATCCATCTGGTCCTGGTCCTGGCACCTTCCCTGCCTACATGGAGCTGATGCTCTCCATGACTTCCTGCACTTTTAGAGTTGCTTCCTGCCCCTTTTCCTATTCTTCCCCATGACTGGCATGTCTAGCCCATCGAGGAGCTATTTCATCCTCGAGTCCCCCTTGGGGGCTTGGAGGTGTACAGTCCCCGGCTTTGTTGACCTTTTCCAGTTCGGCTAACAATCTGCTGCTATTGTCTCTGATCTGCGCTATTTCCCTCGTGGCTGCCTGCTTTTTCAAGCTGATTAGCCAGCGGATGGCTGGCCTTGTCTCTGTGTTCATAAAATGGCCCCCGTGTCTGGCAGAGTTGGTGCATGGCTTTCCTCGTGGAGAGCAGGTCAAAGTTCATTGTAGCTTTTGCCTCTCTGCCAGCAGCTGTATGGTCGGGGCTTCATAGTATTGCCGGTCCACTTCCAATATGGAGTCAACCAGCTGTTGTCAGTCGGCCCTCTCTTCTCTGCCTCTGCACGCTGTGAAAGCGATAATCTCTCCCTTGATCACAGCCTTCAGTGCCTCCCAAATATGGAGGGTGGGACCTTCCCATTCTGGTTATTGGTAATGTACCAGTCGATGCCTTGTGATATTGTTTCGTGAAAGGCCTTATCAGCCAGGAGGGTCGTGTCCAACCTCCATGGGGGGGCACAGCCTGTCTCCAACCTCACATTCATGTAATGTGGAGCATGGTCGGAGATCACGATTACGGAGTATTCCGCTCTTATTAACCCTGAAAGCACCAATTTCCCCACTACAAAGAAGTCAATCTGGAGTATTTGAACCTCCATGGGCCCACTTCTCCCATCTGTTTCATGAAGTGTCCAGCTCCTTCGCCATGTTTCATTTTTTTCTCCGACTTGGGTTTGATCTGTCTGTCCGTGGGTCCTGCACGCAGTTAAAGATTCCCCCACCCCATGATCAGTTGGTGCGGATCTATGTTGGGGATTTCTGCCATCGTCTTCTTTATGAATTCTGCATCGAAGGCCTTGAGATAAGGAAGCAGTTCATGCTGCAACTTAATATCTTTAGTTCAAGAAATTCTTATAAAAAATTAAGTTTTAAGTTAAATAAAGAGGATGAGTTTTATACCCTTTAATAGAAGTTAATTAGTTTAGCAAGCAGTTGATTGGAATTATCAGAATCTTAATTTTGAATAATTTGAAACATTTAAGAATACAAGAAAATACAATACTTCCAAAAGATAAGGGAATGAAAGACTGGAATGCCCCAGTATAATTAACAAGGAAACCTCCCTTCCAGTAAGCTGGCAGACCAAGGTCAGGTTTACACGAAGGCCCTCTCATGATATTATGAGGACTTGATGTGGAATCACATGGACAGGAAAAGTATTGCGATCAGGAGCAGAAGAAAATACTTTAGAATAATGTCATGTAATCAGCAAAGCTGTTTTAAAGGTGATATATATCCTAGATCGCCCCCAGACAGGCACTCACTCTCAGCCTGCAGGGTGATTTCGGTACATGGGACAGACAGAAGACGAAAGCCGAGCAGAACCGTAGAACAACCGGGAGGAGACCAGCAGATAAAGGAGAGAGATTGTCGAGGAGGCCCAGGAAGGTCTGATCAACCGACCAGGAGAATCCAGAAGCAAGATCTTTTTATTTTTCTGTAAAGACAGTGATTATCTTTTAAAAGAAAAAATAAAATAGCTTAAAGTTTAAACCTGAAACAGTGGTTTATTACAAAAGTCTACTTTACTTATCTAGCAACGCAGGACCCAAGATCGAGGCTACTAGGTGGTAAGTAGATAAAATTCTTCTATGAAGATACGGGTTATCCCGGGGTATAACCTGATACACTAGTTTGACCTGAATAGCACCCGTTAGTAAGTCTGCATAGGAGTCGGGGAGTGTGAATCCCTGTCCAACATTTAGAATCTCTTGACCCTTGTTCCGTAAAGGGGAAACCTAAGAATTCTAAGAATAGTGGTGAGGTTTAAATACAGCACGCAGTGGGTGCAGGGACAATAGCGGCGATTGAGCGGGCCTGGCACACTGCTGCAAAATGTCCTTTCTTGCCGCAGGCCTTGCAGAGCGCGCTCCGCGCCGGGCAGCGCTGCTGGGGGTGTTTTGTCTGTCCGCAGAAGTAGCACTTGGGACCCCGGGGTTGGTTTCCTGCCGCGCGGCGCAGGTGTGGGGTTGGCTGGGGCGATCGTTGATGGGGTCCACGATGGGTTGGCCGCTGGCAGAGTCCACGATGCCCAGGAGGGGTGGGCCGTGCGGTTGGGGGCATATGCCTGTACGTTGCGTGAGGAGACTGTGAGCGTGAGCGCGAGTTCCTTGGTCGCCGCGAGGTCAAGTGTAGCCCCTTCTAAGAGGCGCTGGCGGATGTAGGCCGACCCTATGCCCGTAATGAACGCGTCTCTCATTAGCAGGTTAGAATGTTCAGCGGCCAAAACGGCCTGGCAATCACAGTCTCTCACCAGGGCGAGCAGGGCACGCCAGACAACTTCCACAGACTCACCGGGAAGTTGGTGCCGCGTGGACTGGAGGTGCTCCCCTACTGTGGGATCAACCATACTTACCTTGTGCGCCCCTGCATTCCGGGGTTTCCCATTGTTAGGGGGCCATCTAAGATGGCCACAGTCACTGTACCCACCATGCGCTCCGGGGTTTACCTTTGCCCAGGGACAACCCAACATGGCTGCCAACTGTGTGTGCGCCATGTGGGTGAGCCCCTGCACTCCGGGGTTTCCTTTTGTTTATGGGACCTCCAAATTGTCTGATTGTAGTGCCTTTGTGTTCCTTGCTGCCATGTGTGACCTGTCATAGCCAGCCTCAAGCCCTTCCGCCCCTTGTCCCTTTGTTCCCCCTTTGGATCTATTTTTTCCCCACTCCCCTCCCCCTTATCCCTATTATAGTCATCGCCCCCCCCACCCCCCATTCACCCCTAACTATCCCCACCCCTGCCCCATTGATGGTGTTTATCCTTCATTCCCAGGCGCTCTCTCCCTGGTGGGAGATGCACTGTGCACCCCCCACAACTCGCACCTTCCGGCGCTAACTATCCCGTTAGTACGGTGACCCCTCTTCGGGGGACGGGGACGGGGGAGGGGTCGGGGACGTGGCTTAAGCCTCTCAGTCGCAGCTACCTGAATTCTCCCTCTTCCTCCTCCTCACCTCCTTCTGCGTCCTGCTGCTCTCACCACCACCTATCTGAGCCTTTGCTCCCACATTCAGATTGAAGTGGTGCAGTCCTGCCCAACTCGTCTCTTAAAGTCACAGTCCGCCAGGGTGTCCGCTTCATCTCTAGTTTTGCTGCTGTCTTCCCAGCCTGCGTTTCTTGACAAATTTGTTCGCGTCTGCAGGTGCAGTGAAATAGTGTTCCCTGCCCTGGAAGGCAACTCATAGTTTGGCTGGGTACAGCATTCCTAACTTCACCCCGTTTGTGTGCAGGGCTGCCTTCGCTCGATTACATTCCGCCCGGCGCTTGGCCAGGTCTGCCCCAATGTGCTGATAGATCCTGATCGGGCGCCATATCCATTTGCAGGACGTTGTCCCCCGGGCCCAGTTCAGGATTCTTTCCAGGTCTTGGTACCGGTGCAGTTTAGCAATCATGGCCCTCGGCTGTACTTGGCCCTGGGTGACCGATGAATCCCGATGGCCGGAGAATTCCAGCCAGCCCTGTGCAGTGCAACACTGTGGTATGGTAACCACTGCAGGTTCATCAGCTTCCATCAACAGCTAGCCTAGGTCAGAATGCGGATCGATGTTAAAATTCACTGAAAAAAACATGTTTAGTTAAATATATTTGATTGCTGTTGCTGTAATTGGTCTGCGGTTCAGCTGTCTGGGATTTTTCTGAATTTATCTTAACCAGGCACAAACGCTGAGGACTGAAGAACATAAAAATGGATTTTAATTTGCAACATTGGGGGTATGAACACATGCCCCCTTCACATACAGACATATAATAATCCCACTGTGCTCTAGGCTTCATCAATCAGCGATACTCAGCCTGGAGCTCTGGGTAAATGGTTTCCTGATGTGATGATGATACTAAGAGTGATATATTATTGAGGGGAAAAGCGCTGACAATCGGTGATGGTAGACAGTAATAGCAGGTTGGCAGGGCTATCCGGGATGACTAATTAGAAATGGTTGATTAATACTTACCTCAGGAATCTCTACAGAGCTATGAGTAAATCTGCAGCAAACAAATGATAACTCTGAGACAGAAACACCCACTGATGAGAAAAGAATATGAAGGAAGGTGGCTGCAAATCAAAATAAAAGATGCTTCAATCTTTGGCTGGCATTGATGAATTAATCTGAGCAACTGGGATGTTATGGAGGATCAAAAAAATAAGATCCAGCCCTATTTCATTGCACCCTCATTTACAGCATAATTCATCAATTAATTCTATCATCAGGCTGGAAACTATGTGTAGCAGTCACCACTGATGTATTATACTGTATATATATGGGTTTGACGGTAAGGCCCCTGTACTACAGGTACGGGGATAGATCCCTGCCTGCTGGCTCCACCCAGTAGGCGGAGTATAAATATGTGTGCTGTCCGTACAGCAGCCCCATCTGCGGCCACGACAAGCAGGACGACGACGCTAACCTTTCCAAATTTCCCCACACCGCCACTCTCCTCAACCTCACTTACAACAATGAGAAGTGTGTGTTCAGCACAAACCGATTAGCCATCCTCGGCTATGTGGTCCAGAACAGAGTTCTGGGGCCCGACCACGATCGCATGCGCCGCCTCATGTAACAGCCCCTCCCCCACTGCCCCAAGGCTCTCAAACGATGCCTGGGGTTCTTTTCGTATTACGCCCAGTGGGTCCCAAACTATGCGGACAAGGCCCGCCCACTCATCCAATCCACCGTTTTACCACTGACGGCCGAAGCTCACCAGGCCTTTAACCATATCAAGGCCGACATCGCCAAGGCCACGATGCACGCGGTCGACGAGCCGCTCTGCTTCCAAGTCGAAAGCGATGCATCAGACATCGCTCTGGCCGCCACCCTCAACCAGGCAGGCAGGCTGTTGCATTCTTTTCCCGCACCCTCCATGCCTCTGAAATTCGGCACTTCTCCGTCGAAAGGAGGCCCAGGCCATCGTTGAAGTTGTGCGACATTGGAGGCATTACCTGGCCGGCAGAAGATTCACTCTCCTCAATGATCAACGGTCGGTTGCCTTCATGTTCAATACACACAGTGGGGTAAGATCAAAAACGATAAAATCTTGAGGTGGAGGATCGAGCTCTCCACCTACAACTACAAGATTTTTTATCGCCCCGGTAAGCTCAACGAGCCCCCCCGATACCCTATCCCGAGGTACATGTGCCAGCGCACAAGTGGACCGACTCCGGATCCTGCACGACAATCTCTGTCACCCAGGAGTCACCCATTTTTACCACTTCATTAAGGCCCACAATCTGCCCTACTCCATCGAGGAAGTCAGGGCTATCACCAGAGACTGCCAGGTCTGCGCGGAGTGTAAACTGCACTTCTACTGGCCAAACCGTGCGCGCCTGTTGAAGGCCTCCCGCCCCTTTGAACGCCTCAGAGTGCACTTCAAAGGGCCCCTCCCCTCCGCCGACCGAAACACAGACTTCCTCAGTGTGGTCGACAAATATTCCCGATTCCCCTTCGCCGTCCCATGCCCCGATATGACGTCTGCCACCATCATCAAAGCCCTCAACACCATCTTTGCTCTGTTCAGTTTCCCCACTTACATCCACAGCGACCGGGGATCCTCATTTATGAGCGATGAGCTGTGCCAGTTCCTACTCAACAGGGGCATTGCCTCGAGCAGGACGAGCAGCTATAACCCCAGGGGAAACAGGCAGGTGGAGCAGGAGAATGGGACGGTCTGGAAGGCCGTCCAGCTGGCTCTATGGTTCAGAAATCTCCTGGCCTCCTGCTGGCAGGAGGTCCTCCCCGGCGCACCTCACTCCATTCGGTCGTTCCGGTGCACCGCGACTAATGAAACCCCCATGAACGTCTCTTTGCCTTCCCCAGGAAGTCCACCTCCGGGCTTTCGCTCCCAACGTGGCTGGCAGCTCCAGGACCCGTTCTCCTCCGTAGAAACGTGCGGCTCCATAAGGCGGACCCGTTGGTGGAGAGAGTACAGCCACTCCACGCCAACCCGCAGTACGATTTCATAGCACACCTTGACGGCCGCCAAGACACAGTCTCCCTCAGGGACCTGGCACCAGCTGGTTCCCCACACGCCCCCCCCCTCCCTCTGCCCTGGTGCCACCTTCCCTTTCCCCGGCGCACCCCACCGCAGCCCCCGCTCCAGGACAATCCGTCCTCCCCTTGCTCCCACCCGGGGATGAAGAGGATTTCGACACGCTCCCGGAGTCATTGAAGACCAAGCCGACGCCTGTGTCGCCATCAGCACTGCGGCGCTCTCAACGACAGATCAAGGCACTGGACCGTCTAAATTTGTAATATTCTCTGTGATTTTTAAAAGCAACTTGTCTGTATATAGTTCT
This sequence comes from Scyliorhinus torazame, assembly GCF_047496885.1. Taxonomy (NCBI): domain Eukaryota; kingdom Metazoa; phylum Chordata; class Chondrichthyes; order Carcharhiniformes; family Scyliorhinidae; genus Scyliorhinus; species Scyliorhinus torazame. The sequence continues at coordinate 200,511,892 of NC_092707.1, read as the reverse complement.
CCACCACCCCCGCTGGACTCATTTTTAACAGGCGGTGAATGTGGCAGTCACCACTGATGTATTATACTGTATATATCTGGATTTTACGGTAAGGCCCCTGTACTACAGGTACGGGGGTAGATCCCTGCCTGCTGGCTCCGCCTAGTAGGCGGAGTATAAATATGTATGCTCTCCGTACAGCAGCCATTTCGTCAGCTGCTGTCGGAGGCCAGACATCTCTGTATAATAAAGCCTTGATTACATTCTACTCTTGTCTCGTCGTAATTGATAGCGCATCACTATGCGCATGCTGTAAATGATCATAAGGGCAGAATGTCTCTGATTCATTAATAATATCAGACAAGCAGGGAAAGAAGATTTTCTTTTCAGAAACAGAAGGGGCCTTTAGGCCACATTGCCAGCATTATATTGATATTAGTGGTGGATCAATCCAACAGCTGTAGTTCAGTAATCTCGCTTCCGATTCTGAAAGGTCACCGGTTCAGACACCTGAGCACATAATCGAGTCTGGTTCTCCAGTGCTGCACCATCAGAAATGCTGTCTTTAAGATGAGATAGTCAGCCAAGTACTGCACAAAAATATCTGTCTAGGTTATGAGTTCCAGGCTAGGGGGTCTAATGACCCAGAGGTGAGTACATGACTCCTCATGACCCAGAGGTGAGTGCACGACCCCCCCATGACCCAGAGGCAAGTACATGACCCAGAGGTGAGTACACAACCCCTCATAACCCCGAGATGAGTACATGAACCCTCATGACCCAGAGGTGAGTACACACACCCTCATGACCCAGAGGTGAGTACACGCACCCTCATGACCCAGAGGTGAGTACACGCACCCTCATGACCCAGAGGTGAGTACACGCACCCTCATGACCCAGAGGTGAGTACACGCACCCTCATGACCCAGAGGTGAGTACACGCCCCCTCAAGCTAAGACTGATAACCCTGAACTGTTATCTGACTTTGGTTCGCTTGGTGACACTGGTTGCTAAAAATGGAAGTGTTTCACTCCCAGGAAAATCTTTCACCTCAGTAAACACAAAAAGAAGCTGAAGTCTCTGTAACTGAGAAAGGAAATGACCAATGGTTCAGCAGAGTCACAGGTGGAACCCGTGGGTGTTAACGATTGCGTGCAACATTATACTTGGCCTTTTTTTATAAACCATGTCTCCAATCTGGGCAGATCTGCAACCATTCTTCATTGCAAAGCTGAAATTGAATGTTTGATGGGATTCTATTTAAAAAATAATTATTGCGGTAATAGGATATCACGCAATACAATCCCGGCCCAGTGCCACACAACAGGCCAGTATAATTCAGCGTGCCGGGAGCTGTCTCAGCAATAGACATGGGCGGCCTCCAATTTTAATTCAGTTAAAGCTTCTGTTCTATCCATTGGAAGTGCAAGCAGCAGGTTTGCTAACCTTGGCAGAAGCTATCTTTTGTTCAAACCCTTGTTGATTCAATTCAGGGTTGTTTTCAACTTGCTGCTCTGGTGTTGTGGATTAATTGTCATTAAGATTCATAACCTGCGACTGACAACACAAGCTTTATACCCGCGGGAAGGAAGATGGAAATCTACCTTGTGATGGCTACCTGTAACCACAGCGTAAACAGTCACACCCTCTTAATAACTCAGCAGAGATAAGAAGAGAGATAACAGGTGAATAAAGTTGGACAGTTCAGATTTGTTTTATGTTCGCTGACGGGAGAGATTATCCTGGGATTGGAAGCAATTCCATTTTTGGCAATCACGCTATAGCATTAATGAGCATTTTGGAGTCAGATACACTTCAGGAAGATAACTGTATGGCCCGAATCGTAAGTTGCATCAAACTTTGTTCACCCATCACCCCTGTTTGCGTTGATCTACATGGCTCCCAATCTGGCAGTGCGTCAAATTAAAAATTCAAATTAATGCTTCCTCCATGATCTCACCCCTCCCCATCTCTGTAAACTCCTCTAGCCCTACAATTCTCCAAGATTCCTATCCTTTTCTTATTGTGGCCTTTTGCGTATCCCTGAATCTCAGCTCTCCACCATTGGTTTCTTTAACTGCCTCGGCCTGAAGACCTGGAATTCCCTTCATAAACCTCTCTACATTTCTGTCCTCCTTTAAGACACTTCATAAAATCTAACACTTTGACCAGCCATTTTCCCTAATATCTTTTTGTGTGGCTTAGTGCATCGGGATGTTCGACCATGCTAAAGGTACTATACAAATGCAAATTGCTATTGTTGACAGAGAGGGGTACAAGAAATAGGAGCTGGTGTAGACCACAAGATCCATCGAGCCAGCTCAGCCATTCAAGACTATCATGGCCGATCTTGGGCTTCAACTCCACTTTCCCACCTTGTCCCCCATATCCCTTAATTCCCTCAGAGACCAAAGATCTGTCCATCCCAACCTCAAGTATATTAAACAATGGAGCGTCCACAACCTTCTGGACCAGAGGATTCCAAAGATTCACAATCCTTTGAGTGAACAAATTTCTCCTCACCTCAATGCTAAATGACCCTTAATCCCGAGTCTGCGCTTCCCCGGGTTTTAGATTCCCCGACCAGTGAAGGCAATCTCTCAGTTTCCACCCTATCAAACCCCTTCAGAATTTTGTAAGTTTCAATGAGCTCACCTCTCATTCATCTAAGTTCCAGAGAAAATAGGCCCAGTTAATTCAGCCTCTCATCATAGGACAACCCCTCGTCCCAGGGAGCAATTTAACCAACCTTGGCTCTGCCACCTCCAATGCAAGTATATCCTTCCTTAATTACAGAGGCCAGAAGTGCAAACAGTATTCCAGATGTGGTCAACCAAAACCTAGTACAACTGTAGCAAGACGTCTTTATTCTTGTACTACAAAAGATCTTGTATAAAGGCCAACATACCACTTGTCTTCCTTTTGCTCTCAAAGTACTCATGTATATGTTTACACTTCCAATTCATATGTTTATCAGTTATTTTCCCCCAAACCCACCATTGTGAAAGCTCCCAAACCATATGAAACACCACTAAATCATCAATATACACTGCACGGTGACTTAGTCCTTGAATACTTTTAGTTGGTTAGTCTCTAAAATGTTGCGGGTACGTTCTGCATCTCAAACGGCATAGCTTTAAATTGAAAAAGTCCATTTGCCGTCACAAATGCTGAGATTTCCTTTGTCCTCTCGGAATGAAATGAAATGAAATGAAAATCGCTTATTGTCAGAAGTAGGCTTCAGATGAAGTTACTGTGAAAAGCCCCAAGTCGCCACATTTCGGCGCCTATTCGGGAAGGCTGGTATGGGAATTGAACCCGCGCTGCTGGCCTGCCTTGGTCTGCTTTAAAAGCCAGCTATTTAGCCCTGTGCTAAACCAACCCAAAGGTGCTTGCCAATAGTCCTTTAGCAAGTCTATTTTTGTGGTGAATTTAGACAGCCCAACTCTTTCAATGCAATTCCCACAAATACATTTATAAGACTGCAGTAACTCTTCCAATTTACCTCGGCTTTTACCTGGAAGGTAACTTAACCAGTTGTGTAAATTCAGCACTTCTTCGTTAAGCACACAAATTAGATGGAAGCCACTGCATAGTTCGTTCAACAATGACTTCCTCCCACATTTAATTCTTTAAAGGCTATCCCCATGACGATAATTTAAGAAGGTGGGGGCGGGTGAGGAGAATAAGTGTTTTAAATGGCTCTGAATGAATCTGTAGAATAGCCCTCTCAATGGGCATTTCAACTGTTCCCTGCGCAGAAATATTCTCCTTTGTCTATGCTGCCAGCTAGATGAGGTATTCTATAATTTCCTTGGCCAGTTTTAACATTTTAGTATTTCATTGCATAAACTTTAAACAACAGATAGTTACAGGAAAAATCTCCAAGTTAAACAAGAGTGAAGCCTTTTTCATTTTCTATGCAGCTGCTTAGTAGAAGTATAAAGTGATGATTTTGTCTTTATTTTTACTGCCAGAATTGGGTAGGTTATTTGTTTACCATTGAACACACCACAGCCTGGAGCAGCCATGAGGTGGCAGTAATGGAACATTGCGGGGCAAAGTGTTTCTGCTTAATCCCTGAACTGGCTCATGCTGAGGTTTCTGAATTGAACCATCATTAAATGTGATATGTTGGGCTCCCAGAGGGGATAGTCAGACGGTTTCAGGGAAATTGAGTTATGGAAAATGGATAATATATATTCCCATAATGAATGTAAACCCAGCAATGGAAAGAAAGACTGTAAGATGACACTTGTGCTTCTATAAGTCTGTCAATAGCTAGAAGCCAGATAGCTTTCCCTTGTCTGTACCCTGACTCATTTCATAACAATTCTATTCAACTCACCTTTTACTTCTTATCACTAACTGCCCTGAGTAAGGGTGCATTGGCACCCATGACCTTCATGTTGTATGTGGGTGGCACAGTGGTTAACACTGTTCCCTTGCAGTGCCAGGGACCCGGGTTCAATTCTGGCCTTGGGTGACTCTCTGAGTGGAGTTTGCACATTCTCCCCATGTCTGCGTGGGTTTCCTCCGGGTGCTCCTGTTTCCCCTCACAGTCCAAAGACGTGCAGGTTAAGTGAATTGGCCATGCTAAATTGCCCCTTTGTGTCCGAAGATTAGGTGGGGTTATGAGGCGGATAGGGCGCGGGTGTGGGCCTAGGTAGAGTGCTCTTTCGGAGGGTCCGTGCAGACTCGATGGGCCGAATGGCCTTTTTCTACACTGTAGGGATTCTCTGGATTACCTGAATGACCTCATTTTAGAGCAGCTATTTCAGAGTGGGAAAGAGGGAATGAAAGAATAGAGGAAAGGCAAGGGAAAGGGAAGAGAGAAAGATAAAAGAACGTCAAAGTGGTTTATATGCTATGAATTACTTTGAATTGCAATGATTATTTTTGGATTACATTTGGTAAATGGACTTGGCATCCACCTTCACACAGCACAACCTTTCACAGCAATAAGATATAAGTTAAGAGGATGTGCAGGTATTGGTGGCATTGGTTCGGAGATGAACATTGCACAATACCCTTGATCGTTCTTTGGACAGTGTTAAGAAATCTTTTATTGTCACAAAAGTTCCTAATTTTAATAATTCAGATGACACCTCACATGATTGGAATATGGGTCATCAGAGAATACTACATAAATCAACTTGTACAATATGGAATAACCAATCATTGTCCTTTCCTGTGCTCCAGTTTTTAGATTTTGTTTTTTCAAATTCAAAGTTTATAGCACATAGAATGGTTACAGCACAAAAGAGTCCTTTCGATCCATCATGTTTGTGTTGGTTTCCTGCAAGAGCAACTCAGCCACCCTCACCGTCCCCCCGCCCCCACTCTTGCATTGCCTCATCGCCCTGTTTTCGTATCTCCAGGCGCCTATTCCCTTTTCAAAGTCACAAATGACTCTGCCTCCACCACATTCTCAGGCACTGCATCCCAGCTCCTAACCATTCACTGCATCAAAGAATTCCCTTCATTACAGTGCGCAGTTACGGTGTTACAGGATGTTACAAATTCTAAGAAAAATGTTCTGAAGGTCGCATGTTGAAAAAAAAATGTTAGACTGAGTTTAAAGACTTCCTCAAAATGGCCCCAGGCTACCAGACGGAATTGTGGATTTCAATCATCTTTCTCTTCCCTTTTGAGCAGACCAGGAGGCATTCCTCAGACACATATACATGAGTCTTCCAAAAGAGCCAACAAAAACTCATTGACTTGATGGCTTTTTTTGATACGCAAGGATGCTGACAGATCAGCCACTGTAAGGTCTGAACAAACTTGGCCTTTTTGATGACTGTCAGAGTAAGGAAGGAGACTTTGGAACACTCGAATACAATTGCCACTTATCACTTTTATGGAAGTGACTTGGCAGTCTTCTACAGGTCACATGATAATGGTGACCATTTTTCCTTATCTGCAAGAAGCATTGTAAAGAGCAGGAAAGTAGAGAGCCACCGAGAACCATCTTGAAGAACGTCGATCCAGGGAGAGAAACAGAAGGGCTTCTAGAAACAACAACAGCTTCTGCTGTAAATAACTGGGCAGTTTGAAGATGCCATACGTCAGGACTAGAAGAAAGCTACCTTCTCCCGTCCCTGTCCCCACTCAGCTCACCCTGTTAAAGCAACCTCCAGCAATTGGACAGTGGAATCCATCTCAACTGCAACTCTACCACCTCAAGAGCTTCAATTCATTCAATGCAGCATTTTGACTTCAAGTGTATCAGACCTGGATTGAACGATAGAGAGAGACTGAACTGATCCAATTTTTATAAGTATTGTTCTATCTTCGTTTGTAACAAATCGTTATGTGTGCAAATGTTAGTAACTTTGACCAAAGTCGTCTGCCCTCGTTCATGGCTGCTATTTTCAAGTGCTACTGAAAGTGAATGCAATTTTGGCTGGGATGCCAAGCTTTTCATTCTCGCTCGCAATGGATCCCGCCACAGACAAGCCAGGGAACCTAAATTTCTGTTTTTTATAAGCTTTGCTGCTGGGTTATTTTAAATAGAATTTTTCAGTCTGGGGGTAAAATATACAGATTCATATACAAGTATATTGGGGGCAATTCTCCGATATGGAGACCAAGTGCCCGCGACGGCGTTCACGGCGGCGCGAACGGGCCTACGCCGCGGCCAATTCACTGCCTGAGAGGGGGCCAGCAGCGGCGCAGCAAGGAACGCGGTGTGCAGGGCGCTGGAGAGGCGCCGTCATCGCGCGATGGCACGGTGACGCCGCGCCGCGTATAAGGAAGTGCGCAGGGTGCACAGAATCACCGGGGGACGACATGGAGGAGCCCCGTCGCGCCGCACCCCGCTTCAGGGACAGTGACCTGGAGTCACTGTTGGATGCAGTGGAGGAGCGCAGAGCCATCCTCTACCCCCAACGAGGACAACGGCAGTCAAGCAGCACCCTGAGGCGTGGATGGCGAGAGGTGGGGGCCGCAGTCAGCGCTGTGGGGCACATCCCCCGCATGGGGTAACAGTGCAGGAAGAAGCTGCACGGCCTCATGGGGGCAGCGAGGGTAAGTTCCCTGAGCCGCGCCCCGGGCAATGCCCCCCCCATTGCCCACGCTAGGGGAGGGGCGCGCCGGTGGCAGGGGGGGCAGGGGCCAGGGAGCGGGGAGGCCAGGGGGTGGGGGGGGGCGGCAGGGGGCCGGGAGGGGGGGCAGGGGGGGGGGGGGGCAGGGGGCCAGGGGAGGGGCTGATTGCACCCGGGACACATGTGGATCCCCCCCCCCGTGGGCAGGTGCCATGGCATGGGTTGGAGTGTCCCCTGCGTGTGATAATGTTGCGATCATACGTGCGTCCTGCAAATGTGCGTCTAACCATGTGCTCCACCCACCCCCCCCCCCTCCCCCAAGGGCAAGACAGCGCACAATTTCCAGGAGCGTGCAGAAACAGGAGGTGGATCTCCCCAGCTGTACCCCCTGACCCCATACGAGAAGAGGGCACTGGACCTTGCCGGGGGAGCCGCCAGCCGGGAGGGAGCGCCGTGCCAGGTCGGAGGCGAAGCTCCAAGTGAGAATCCACTGTATGCATTCGTCCTTCATCCCATCTCTGTCCCCACCCCCCTCACACCCCACCGCCTAACACCACCCCACAGTCAACACCCTCACTACACACTCCCTCAACCCCGAACAAATGACAACGCAAGACTAACGAAACCTGCCTTAATGTGTTATCCAGGGCCACACGAGCACCGCCGTGGGACCGACCGTTCACTACGCCGAGGTGCAGCACCAACCTCTTCCGGCCGCAGTGTCCAACTGGACAGACGGGGACGACAACGGGCAGGAGAGCCATCCTCTGAGGCTGGCACACCGAGGCCTGACGCACAGAGGACAGACAGAGACGTCAGGACGGACGATAACGACTCATATGAAAGTTTGACGGACGGGGAGCGGACAGCTAGTCCGGACAGTGACGCACAGAGGACGTCACGGCACTCGAGGCACGGGGGCAGGGAACCTCGCACCGGCCGTGGTCGAAACCCAGCGGGCCCCGGCTCCACACAGGAGACAGAGCTGGGGACAGACGAAGACCTAGCGGCCGCGGCACTGCTGTCACCCACACCCCCCAACACCACAGAGACACTCACGTCGGTTGGGCAAGTTAGTGGCGAGGCATCTGGTACACATTCCGGTGCGCACCACACAGTCAAACCGGTACAGCAGGTGGAGGTAGGAGAAGCCAAGGGCCTGGACGGTCAGTGGGCAGGCCTGGCCCAGCACCCAGCTGCTGCCCAGACGGCTCCCGCTTTCCTGGCCATCCCAGGCCCACCCAAAGACCCGATGCAATTGGCACCCCAGGGACAAGATGACGGGATGACGGCCGTCTTCCAGCAACTGTAGACTCAGCTGGAGGAGTCCATCCGCGTCCAGGAGCAGGAAGTGGTGCCGGTCATGGCCGCAACCCAGGCCGACACCGTACAGGTGGCGTCCGCGATGGTGGCAATGGGGGAAACGGCTTCGGCCATGGGTCAGGTTCTTCAGGGCGTGGGGCTTAGTGCGCACGCCTCATCTGTGGCCCACGACAGGACTGCCCTCTCACAGGCAGCCATGCTCCAGAGCCACATGGACATTACCGCCGTGCTCCTGGCTCTGGCCCAGTCTCAGCAGGCCATCGCTGTGAGCATCGGCGGCCTTGTCCATGTGATGGACGGCGTCGCCCAGACCCAGCGGGGGTTAGCGATATCCCTGACAGGGATGTCGCACTCCCTCAGCTCCATAGCCGGCAACGTTCAGACCCTGGTCGATACCACAGCTGGCCTCCAGGACTGGCAGCGCCAGGTGTCGGTGGTGCAACGGGGCGTGCCTCCCTGCGCACCGCCGTCCCTTAGAGAGGCCCGGGGGCCAATTGGCTCCCCGGGGGAGGAGGAGGTCCCGGTGCCTGTCCCTGTAGCCACAGCAAGGGAGGAACGGGGGCACTCCCCCCGTCATGTCCCTGGTGCATCTGGTGGGCAGCGGGCAGAGGAGGGTGTCACCACGCCATCCTGCACGCCCGCTGAGCAGCCTGGCCCATCCATGCCGGGCCGCCCCAGGAAGCGCGCGCCGACGGGAAGCCAAGTCGAAGGGCAGGACTCAGCAGTCCGCATCTATGCCTGCTGTACCATCTGGGGGAACACCTAGACGTAGTGGTAGGGCCCGTAAGGCAAAAACGTTAGGCATGTAGTAAGATGGCATGGGTGCAGGGCACAGATTAGTTATAGGGGCTAGGGCACGTGTGCTGCATTGTCACAATAAATGTTGCTACTCGAAACCTCCATACGTTTGCCCGTTTTCTGGGGGTAGGGTGGGGGTGTGGGGGGGGTTTAGGGGGGAAGCGGGGGTGGCGGTGTGGGGGGGTTTAGGGGGGAAACAGGGGTGGCGGTGTGGGGGGGTTGGGGGAAGCAGGGGTGGCGGTGTGGGGGGGTTAGGGGGGAAGTGGGGTGGTGGTGGTGGGGGGTTAGGGGGAAGGGAGGGTGGCGGTGTGGGGGGGTTGGGGGGGAAGCGGGGGTGGCGGTGTGGGGGGGTTAGGGGGGAAGCAGGGGTGGTGGTGTGGGGGGGGTTAGGGGGGGAAGCGGGGGTGGCGGTGTGAGGGGGTTAGGAGGGGAAGCGGGGGTAGCGGTGTGGGGGGGTTAGGGGGGAAGCGGGGGTGGCAGTGTGGGGGGGTTAGGGCGAGGTGAGGGTGGCGGTGTGGGGGGTTAGGGGGGAAGCAGGGGTGGCGGTGTGGGGGGGTTAGGTGGGAAGGGAGGGTGGCAGTGTGGAGGGGGGTTAGGGGGGAAGCGGGGGTGGCGGTGTGGGGGGGTTAGGGGGGATGCCGGGGTGGTGGTGTGGGGGGAGTTAGGGGGGGAAGCGGGGGTGGTGGTGTGGGGGGGGTTAGGGGGGGAAGCAGGGGTGGCGGTGTGGGGGGGTTAGGGGGGAAGGGAGGGTGGGGGTGTGGGGGGTTAGTGGGGGAAGGGAGGGTGGGGTGTGGGGGGAAGGGAAGGTGGGGGTTTGTGGGCGTTAGGGGGAAGTGAGGGTGGCGGTGTGCGGGGGTTAGGGGGGAAGGGAGGGTGGCGGTGTGGGGGGGTTAGGGGGGAAGGGAGGGTGGCGGTGTGGCGGGGTTAGGGGGGAAGCGGGGGTTGCGGTGTGGGGGGTTAGGGGGGGAAGGGAGGGTGGTGGTGTGGGGTGGTTGGGGGGGAAGGGAGGGTGGCTGTGTGGGGGTGTTAGGGGGGAAGCGGAGGTGGCAGTGTGGCAGGGTTGGGTGGAAGGGAGGTTAGGGGTGTGGGGGGGAAGAGGGAGTGGCGGTGTGGGGGGGTTAGGGGGAAGCAGGTGTGGGGGGGTTAGGGGGAAGCGGGGGTGGCGGTGTGGGGGGTTAGGGGGGGAAGCCGGGTGGGGGTGTTAGGGGGAAGATAGTGTGGCGGTGTGGGGGGGTTAGGGGCGGGAAGCGAGGGTGGTGGTGTGGGGGGGTTAGGGGGGTAAATGGGTGGCAGTGTGGGGGGGGTTAGGGGGAAGCAGGTGTGGGGGGGTTAGGGGGGAAGGGAGGGTGGCGGTGTGGGTGGGGCTAGGGGTGGGAAGCGGGGGTGGCGGTATGGGGAGGTTAGGGGAAGCAGGTGTTGGGGGTTAGGGGGCAAGGGAGGGTGGTGATGTGGGGGGGGTTAGGGGGGAAGTGGGGATGGCAGTGTGGGGGGGTTAGGGGGGAAGGGAGGGTGGCGGTGTGTGGGGGTTGGGGGGGGAAGCGGGGGTGGCGGTGTGGGGGGGTTAGGGGGAAGAGGGGGTGGGGGTGTGGGGGGGTTAGGGGGGAAGTGGGGGTGGCAGTGTGGGGGGTTTAGGGGGGAAGGGAGGGTGGCGGTGTGGGGGGGTTGGGGGGGAAGCGGGGGTGGCGGTGTGGGGGGGGTTAGGGGGGGAAGCAGGGGTGGCGGTGTGGGGGGGTTAGGGGGGAAGGGAGGGTGGGGGTGTGGGGGGTTAGTGGGGGAAGGGAGGGTGGGGGTGTGGGGGGAAGGGAAGGTGGGGGTTTGTGGGCGTTAGGGGGAAGTGAGGGTGGCGGTGTGCGGGGGTTAGGGGGGAAGGGAGGGTGGCGGTGTGGGGGGGTTAGGGGGGAAGGGAGGGTGGCGGTGTGGCGGGGTTAGGGGGGAAGCGGGGGTTGCGGTGTGGGGGGTTAGGGGGGGAAGGGAGGGTGGTGGTGTGGGGTGGTTGGGGGGGAAGGGAGGGTGGCTGTGTGGGGGTGTTAGGGGGGAAGCGGAGGTGGCAGTGTGGCAGGGTTGGGTGGAAGGGAGGTTAGGGGTGTGGGGGGGAAGAGGGAGTGGCGGTGTGGGGGGGTTAGGGGGAAGCAGGTGTGGGGGGGTTAGGGGGAAGCGGGGGTGGCGGTGTGGGGGGTTAGGGGGGGAAGCCGGGTGGGGGTGTTAGGGGGAAGATAGTGTGGCGGTGTGGGGGGGTTAGGGGCGGGAAGCGAGGGTGGTGGTGTGGGGGGGTTAGGGGGGTAAATGGGTGGCAGTGTGGGGGGGGTTAGGGGGAAGCAGGTGTGGGGGGGTTAGGGGGGAAGGGAGGGTGGCGGTGTGGGTGGGGCTAGGGGTGGGAAGCGGGGGTGGCGGTATGGGGAGGTTAGGGGAAGCAGGTGTTGGGGGTTAGGGGGCAAGGGAGGGTGGTGATGTGGGGGGGGTTAGGGGGGAAGTGGGGATGGCAGTGTGGGGGGGTTAGGGGGGAAGGGAGGGTGGCGGTGTGTGGGGGTTGGGGGGGGAAGCGGGGGTGGCGGTGTGGGGGGGTTAGGGGGAAGAGGGGGTGGGGGTGTGGGGGGGTTAGGGGGGAAGTGGGGGTGGCAGTGTGGGGGGTTTAGGGGGGAAGGGAGGGTGGCGGTGTGGGGGGGTTGGGGGGGAAGCGGGGGTGGCGGTGTGGGGGGGTTGGGGGGGAAGCGGGGGTGGCGGTGTGGGGGGGGGTTAGGGGGAAGACAGGGTGGCAGTGTGAGAGGGTTAGGGTGGAAGCGAGGGTGGTGGTGAGGGGGGTTAGGGGGAAGCAGGGGTGGCGGTGTGGGTGGGTTTGGGGGGAAGGGAGGGTGGCGGTGTGGGGGATAGGGGGGAAGGGAGGGTCCGGCGGTGTGGGGGGGTTGGAGGGGAGGGAGTGTGGTGGTGTGGGGGGGTTGGGGGGGAAGGGAGGGTGGCGATGTGGGGGGGTTAGGGGGGGAAGGGAGGGTGGCGGTGTGGGGGGGGGGGTGGGGGGGGAAGGGATGGTGGGGGGGATGGGGGAAGGGAGGGTGGTGGTGTGGGTGGGCTAGGGGGGAAGTAGGGCTGGTGGTGTGGGGGGGGGTTAGGGGGGGAAGCGGGGGTGGTGGTGTGGGGGGGGTTAGGGGGGAAGGGAGGGTGGGGGTGTGGGGTGGTTAGTGGGGGTAAGGGAAGGTGGCGGTTTGGGGGCGTTAGGGGGAAGTGAGGGTGGCGGTGTAGGGGGGTTAGGGGGGAAGGGAGGGTGGCGGTGTGCGGGGGTTAGGGGGGAAGGGAGGGTGGTGGTGTGGGGGGGTTAGGGGGGAAGGGAGGGTGGCTGTGTGGGGGTGTTAGGGGGGAAGCGGAGGTGGCAGTGTGGCAGGGTTGTGGGGAAGGGAGGTTAGGGGTGTGGGGGGGAAGAGGGAGTGGCGGTGTGGGGGGGCAGGGGGAAGCAGGTGTGGGGGGGTTAGGGGGAAGCGGGGGTGGTGGTGTGGGGGGGTTAGGGGGGAAGCGGGGTGGGGGTGTTAGGGGGAAGGTAGTGTGGCGGTGTGGGGGGGTTAGGGGCGGGAAGCGGGGGTGGTGGTGTGGGGGGGGTTAGGCGGAAGCAGGTGTGGGGGGTTAGGGGGGAAGGGAGGGTGGCGGTGTGGGGGGGTTAGGGGGTAAATGTGGCGGCGGTGTGGGGGGGTTAGGGGGAAGCAGGTGTGGGGGGGTTAGGGGGGGAAGGGAGGGTGGCGGTGTGGGGGGTTAGGGGGTGAAGGGAGGGTGGCGGTGTGGGGGGGGTTAGGGGCGGGAAGCAGGGGTGGCGGTATGGGGAGGTTAGGGGAAGTAGGTGTGGGGGGGTTAGGGGGGAAGGGAGAGTGGCCGTGTGGGGTTTTAAGGGGGGGCAAGGGAGGGTGGTGGTGTGGGGGGGTTAGGGGGGAAGTGGGGGTGGCAGTGTGGGGGGGGTTAGGGGGGAAGGGAGGGTGGCGGTGTGGGGGGGTTGGGGGGTAAGCGGGGGTGGCGGTGTGGGGGGGTTAGGAGAGGAAGCGTGGGTGGCGGTGTGGGTGGGGTTAGGGTGTAAGGGAGGGTGGTGGTGAGGGGGGGTTAGGGGGAAGCAGGGGTGGCGTGTGGGTGGGTTTGGGGGGAAGGGAGGGTGGCGGTGTGGGGGGGATAGGGGTAAGGGAGGGTCCGGCGGTGTGGGGGGGGTTGGGGGGAGGGAGTGTGGTGGTGTGGGGGGGTTGGGGGGGAAGGGAGGGTGGCGATGTGGGGGGGTTAGGGGGGGAAGGGAGGGTGGCGGTGTGGGGGCGGTGGGGGGGGAAGGGATGGTGGGGGGATGGGGGGAAGGGAGGGTGGCGGTGTGGGTGGGTTAGGAGGGAAGTAGGGGTGGCAGTGTGGGGGGGTTAGGGGGTAGGGAGGGTGGTGGTGTGGGGGGGGTTGGGGGAAGGGAGGGTGGCGGTGTGGGGGGGGTTAGGGGGGAACGGAGGGTGGTGGTGTGGGGGGATTGGGGGGGAAGGGAGGGTGGCGGTGTGGGGGAAGTTAGGGGGGAAGAGAGGGTGGCAGTGTGGGGGGGGTTAGGGGCGGAAGCGGGGGTGGCGGTGTGGGGGGGTTAGGGGGGGAAGCGGGGGTGGCGGTGTGGGGGGTTAGGGGGGAAGGGAGGGTGGCGGTGTGGGGGGGTTAGGGGGGATGGGAGGGTGACAGTGTGGGGGGGTTAGGGGGGGAAGCGGCGGTGGCGGTGTGGGGGTGGTTAGGGGGAAAGAGAGGGTGGCAGTGTGGGGTTAGGGGGGGAAGCGGTGGTGGCGGTGTGGGGGGGGTTGGGGGGGAAGCGGGGGTGGCAGTGTGGAGGGTTAGGCAGGAAGCAGGGGTGGCTGTGTGGATGGGTTAGGAGGGGAAGTGGGGGTAGCGTTGTGGGGGGGTTAAGGGGGGAAGCGGGGGTGGCAGTGTGGGGGGGTTAGGGGGAAGGGAGGGTGGCGATGTGGGGGGTTAGGGGGGAAGCAGGGGTGGCGGTGTGGCAGGGTTAGGGGGAAGGGAGGGTAGGGGTCTGGGGGGGAAGCGAGGGTGGCGGTGTGGGTGGGTTAGGGGGAAGCAGGTGTGGGGGGTTTAGGGGGGGACGCGGGGGTGGCGGTGTGCGGGGGTTAGGGGGGGAGCGGGGCTGGTGGTGTGGGGGGGATAGGGGGGGAAGCGGTGGTGGTGGTGTGGGGGGGTTAGGGGAAGAGGGTGTGGCGGTGTGGGGGGGTTAGGAGGGAAGGGAGGGTGGGGCTGTGGGGGGTTAGGGGGGAAGCGGGGGTGGCGGTGTGGGGGGGTTAGGGGGAGAAGCGGGGGTGGTGGTGTGAGGGGTTATGGCGGAAGCGGGGGGTGGCGGTGTGGGGGTGTTAGGGGGGACGGGAGGGTGGGGGTGTGGGGGGTTAGTGGGGGAAGGGAGGGTGGGGGTGTGGGGGGGTTAGTGGGGGGAAGGGAGGGGGGTTTGGGGGCGTTAGTGGGGAAGGGAGGGTGGCGGTGTGCGGGGGTTAGGGGGGAAGGGAGGGTGGCGGTGTGGGGAGGTTAGGGGGAAGGGAGGGTGGGGCTGTGGGGGGTTAGGGGGGAAGCGGGGGTGGCGGTGTGGGGGGGTTAGGGGGGGAAGCAGGGTGGTGGTGTGGGGGGTTAGGGCGGAAGCGGGGTGGCAGTGTGGGGGGGTTCGGGGGGAAGGGAGGGTGGGGGTGTGGGGGGTTAGTGGGGGAAGGGAGGGTGGGGGTGTGGGGGGATTAGTGGGGGGAAGGGAGGGGGGGTTTGGGGGCGTTAGTGGGGAAGGGAGGGTGGCGGTGTGCGGGGGTTAGGGGGGAAGGGAGGGTGGCGGTGTGGGGGGTTAGGGGGGAAGGGAGGGTGGGGCTGTGGGGGGTTAGGGGGGAAGCGGGGGTGGCGTGTGGGGTGGTTAGGGGGGGAAGTGGGGTGGTGGTGTGGGGGGGGTTAGGGCGGAAGCGGGGTGGCAGTGTGGGGGGTTAGTGGGGGAAGGGAGGGTGGGGGTTTGGGGGGTTAGTGGGGGGAAGGTAGGGGGGGTTTGGGGGCGTTAGTGGGGAAGGGAGGGTGGCGGTGTGCGGGGGTTAGGGGGGAAGGGAGGGTGGCGATGTGGGGGGGGTTAGGGGGGAAGGGAGGGTGGCGGTGTGGGGGGTTAGGGGGAAGTGGGGGTGGCAGTGTGGGGTGGTTAGGGGGGAAGGGAGGGTGGCGGTGTGGGGGTGTTAGTGGGGCAAGCGGTGGTGGCGGTGTGGGGGGTTAGGAGGGGAAGCGTGGGTAGCGGTGTTGGGGGGTTAGGGGGAAGCAGGTGTGGGGGGATTAAGGGGGGAAGCGGGGGTGGCGGTGTGCGGGGGTTAGGGGGGAAGCGGGGCTGTTGGTGTGGGGGGGATAGGGGGGGAAGCGGTGGTGGTGGTGTGGAGGGGGTTAGGGGGAAGAGGGGGTGGCGGTGTGGCGGGTTTAGGGGGGAAGGGAGGGTGGGGGTGTGGGGGGTTAGGGGGGGAGCGGGGGTGGCGGTGTGGGGGGGTTAAGGGGGGAAGCGGGGGTGGTGCTGTGAGGGGTTATGGCGGAAGCGGGGGTGGCGGTGTGGGGGTGTTAGGGGGGACGGGAGGGTGGGGGTGTGGGGGGTTAGTGGGGGAAGGGAGGGTGGGGGTGTGGGGGGGTTAGTGGGGGGAAGGGAGGGGGGTTTGGGGGCGTTAGTGGGGAAGGGAGGGTGGCGGTGTGCGGGGGTTAGGGGGGAAGGGAGGGTGGCGGTGTGGGGAGGTTAGGGGGGAAGGGAGGGTGGGGCTGTGGGGGGTTAGGGGGGAAGCGGGGGTGGCGGTGTGGGGTGGTTAGGGGGGGAAGCAGGGTGGTGGTGTGGGGACGTTAGGGCGGAAGCGGGGTGGCAGTGTGGGGGGGTTAGGGTGGAAGGGAGGGTGGGGGTGTGGGGGGTTAGTGGGGGAAGGGAGGGTGGGGGTGTGGGGGGATTAGTGGGGGGAAGGGAGGGGGGGTTTGGGGGCGTTAGTGGGGAAGGGAGGGTGGCGGTGTGCGGGGGTTAGGGGGGAAGGGAGGGTGGCGGTGTGGGGGGGTTAGGGGGGAAGGGAGGGTGGGGCTGTGGGGGGTTAGGGGGGAAGCGGGGGTGGCGGTGTGGGGGGATAGGGGGGGAAGCGGGGTGGTGGTGTGGGGGGGTTAGGGCGGAAGCGGGGTGGCAGTGTGGGGGGTTAGTGGGGGAAGGGAGGGTGGGGGTGTGGGGGGTTAGTGGGGGGAAGGGAGGTGGGGTTTGGCGGCGTTAGTGGGGAAGGGAGGGTGGCGGTGTGTGGGGGTTAGGGGGGAAGTAGGGGTGGCAGTGTGGGGTGGTTAGGGGGGAAGGGAGGGTGGCGGTGTGGGGGTGTTAGTGGGGCAAGCGGTGGTGGCGGTGTGGGGGGTTAGGAGGGGAAGCGTGGGTAGCGGTGTTGGGGGGTTAGGGGGAAGCAGGTGTGGGGGGATTAAGGGGGGAAGCGGGGGTGGCGGTGTGGGGGGGATAGGGGGGGAAGCGGTGGTGGTGGTGTGGAGGGGGTTAGGGGGAAGAGGGGGTGGCGGTGTGGGGGGTTTAGGGGGGAAGGGAGGGTGGGGGTGTGGGGGGTTAGGGGGGAAGCGGGGGTGGCGGTGTGGGGGGGTTAAGGGGGGAAGCGGGGGTGCTGGTGTGGGGGGGTTAGGGCGGAAGCGGGGGTGGGGGTGTGGGGGGTTAGTGGGGGAAGGGAGGGTGGGGGTGTGGGGGGTTAGTGGGGGAAGGCAGGGTGGGGGTGTGGGGGGTTAAGGGGGGAAGCGGGGGTGGCGGTGTGGGGGGGTTAGGGGGGAAGGGAGGGTGGGGGTGTGGGGGGTTAGTGGGGGAAGGGAGGGTGGGGGTGTGGGGGGGTTAGTGGGGGGAAGGGAGGGGGGGTTTGGGGGCATTAGTGGGGAAGGGAGGGTGGCGGTGTGCGGGGGTTAGGGGGGAAGGGAGGGTGCGGTGTGGGGGGGTAGGGGGGAAGGGAGGGTGGGGCTGTGGGGGGTTAGGGGGGAAGCGGGGGTGGCGGTGTGGGGTGGTTAGGGGGGGAAGCGGGGTGGTGGTGTGGGGGGGTTAGGGCGGAAGCGGGGTGGCGGTGTGGGGGGGTTAGGGGGGAAGGGAGGGTGGGGGTGTGAGGGGTTAGTGGGGGAAGGGAAGGTGGGGGTGTGGGGGGGTTAGTGGGGGGAAGGGAGGTGGGGTTTGGGGGCGTTAGTGGGGAAGGGAGGGTGGCGGTGTGCGGGGGTTAGGGGAGTAGGGAGGGTGGCGGTGTGGGGGGGTTTGGGGGGAAGGGAGGTTGGCGGTGTGGCAGGTTTAGGGGGCAGGGAGGGTGGCGATGTGGGGGGGTTAGGGGGGAAGGGAGGGTGGCGGTGTGGGGGCATTAGGGGGAAGGGAGGGTGGCGGGGTGGGGGGTTAGGGGGGAAGTGGGGGTGGCAGTGTGGGGGGGGCTAGGGGGGAAGGGAGGGTGGCGGTGTGGGGGTGTTAGGGGGGCAAGCGGTGGTGGCGGTGTGGAGGGTTAGGAGGGGAAGCGTGGGTAGCGGTGTTGGGGGGTTGGGGGGAAGCGGGGGTGGCGGTGTGGGTGGGTTAGGGGGAAGGGAAGGGGGCAGTGTGGGGGGGGTTAGGGGGGGAAGATGCGGTGGCGGTGTGGGTAGTTTAGGGGGGAAGGGAGGGTGGCGTTGTGGGGGGATTAAGGGGGAAGGGAGGGTGGCGGTGTGTGGGGGTTAGGGGGGAAGGGAGGGTGGCGATGTGGGGGGGGGTTAGGGGTTAAGGGAGGGTGGCGGTGTGGGGGGGGGGTTGGGGGAAGGGATGGTGGCGGTGTGAGGGGGTTAGGGGGAAGCAGGGGTGGCGGTGTGCGGGGGTTAGGGGGGAAGCGGGGCTGGTGGTGTGGGGGGGATAGGGGGGGAAGCAGTGGTGGTGGTGTGGGGGGGGGTTAGGGGGAAGAGGGGGTGGCGATGTGGGGGGGTTAGGGGGGAAGGGAGGGTGGGGGTGTGCGGGGGTTAGGGGGGAAGGGAGGGTGGCGATGTGGGGGGGTTAGGGGGGAAGGGAGGGTGGCGATGTGGGGGGGGGTTAGGGGGGAAGGGAGGGTGGCGGTGTGGGGGGTTAGGGGGAAGTGGGGGTGGCAGTGTGGGGTGGTTAGGGGGGAAGGGAGTGTGGCGGTGTGGGGGTGTTAGTGGGGCAAGCGGTGGTGGCGGTGTGGGGGGTTAGGAGGGGAAGCGTGGGTAGCGGTGTTGGGGGGTTAGGGGGAAGCAGGTGTGGGGGGATTAAGGGGGGAAGAGGGGGTGGCGGTGTGCGGGGGTTAGGGGGGAAGCGGGGCAGGTGGTGTGGGGGGGATAGGGGGGGAAGCGGTGGTGGTGGTGTGGAGGGGGTTAGGGGGAAGAGGGGGTGGCGGTGTGGCGGGTTTAGGGGGGAAGGGAGGGTGGGGGTGTGGGGGGTTAGGGGGGGAGCGGGGGTGGCGGTGTGGGGGGGGTTAAGGGGGGAAGCGGGGGTGGTGCTGTGAGGGGTTATGGCGGAAGCGGGGGTGGCGGTGTGGGGGTGTTAGGGGGGACGGGAGGGTGGGGGTGTGGGGGGTTAGTGGGGGAAGGGAGGGTGGGGGTGTGGGGGGGTTAGTGGGGGGAAGGGAGGGGGGTTTGGGGGCGTTAGTGGGGAAGGGAGGGTGGCGGTGTGCGGGGGTTAGGGGGGAAGGGAGGGTGGCGGTGTGGGGAGGTTAGGGGGAAGGGAGGGTGGGGCTGTGGGGGGTTAGGGGGGAAGCGGGGGTGGCGGAGTGGGGGGGTTAGGGGGGGAAGCAGGGTGGTGGTGTGGGGGGGTTAGGGCGGAAGCGGGGTGGCAGTGTGGGGGGGTTAGGGGGGAAGGGAGGGTGGGAGTGTGGGGGGTTAGTGGGGGAAGGGAGGGTGGGGGTGTGGGGTGATTAGTGGGGGGAAGGGAGGGGGGGTTTGGGGGCGTTAGTGGGGAAGGGAGGGTGGCGGTGTGCGGGGGTTAGGGGGGAAGGGAGGGTGGCGGTGTGGGGGAGTTAGGGGGGAAGGGAGGGTGGGGCTGTGGGGGGTTAGGGGGGAAGCGGGGGTGGCGGTGTGGGGGGGTTAGGGCGGAAGCGGGGTGGCAGTGTGGGGGGTTAGTGGGGGAAGGGAGGGTGGGGGTGTGGGGGGTTAGTGGGGGGAAGGGAGGTGGGGTTTGGCGGCGTTAGTGGGGAAGGGAGGGTGGCGGTGTGTGGGGGTTAGGGGGGAAGGGAGGGTGGCGGTGTGGGGGCATTAGGGGGAAAGGAGGGTGGCGGGGTGGGGGGTTAGGGGGTAGTAGGGGTGGCAGTGTGGGGTGGTTAGGGGGGAAGGGAGGGTGGCGGTGTGGGGGTGTTAGTGGGGCAAGCGGTGGTGGCGGTGTGGGGGGTTAGGAGGGGAAGCGTGGGTAGCGGTGTTGGGGTGTTAGGGGGAAGCAGGTGTGGGTGGATTAAGGGGGGAAGCGGGGGTGGCGGTGTGGGAGGGATAGGGGGGGAAGCGGTGGTGGTGGTGTGGAGGGGGTTAGGGGGAAGAGGGGGTGGCGGTGTGGGGGGTTTAGGGGGGAAGGGAGGGTGGGGGTGTGGGGGGTTAGGGGGGAAGCGGGGGTGGCGGTGTGGGGGGGTTAAGGGGGGAAGCGGGGGTGGTGGTGTGGGGGGGTTAGGGCGGAAGCGGGGGTGGGGGTGTGGGGGGTTAGTGGGGGAAGGGAGGGTGGGGGTGTGGGGGGTTAGTGGGGGAAGGGAGGGTGGGGGTGTGGGGGGGTTAGGGGGGAAGGGAGGGTGGGGGTCTGGGGGGTTAGTGGGGGAAGGGAGGGTGGGGGTGTGGGGGGGTTAGTGGGGGGAAGGGAGGGGGGGTTTGGGGGCATTAGTGGGGAAGGGAGGGTGGCGGTGTGCGGGGGTTAGGGGGAAGGGAGGGTGGCGGTGTGGGGGGGTAGGGGGGAAGGGAGGGTGGGGCTGTGGGGGGTTAGGGGGGAAGCGGGGGTGGCGGTGTGGGGTGGTTAGGGGGGGAAGCGGGGTGGTGGTGTGGGGGGGTTAGGGCGGAAGCGGGGTGGCGGTGTGGGGGGGTTAGGGGGGAAGGGAGGGTGGGGGTGTGAGGGGTTAGTGGGGGAAGGGAGGGTGGGGGTGTGGGGGGGTTAGTGGGGGGAAGGGAGGTGGGGTTTGGGGGCGTTAGTGGGGAAGGGAGGGTGGCGGTGTGCGGGGGTTAGGGGAGAAGGGAGGGTGGCGGTGTGGGGGGGTTTGGGGGGAAGGGAGGTTGGCGGTGTGGCAGGTTTAGGGGGCAGGGAGGGTGGCGATGTGGGGGGGTTAGGGGGGAAGGGAGGGTGGCGGTGTGGGGGCATTAGGGGGAAGGGAGGGTGGCGGGGTGGGGGGTTAGGGGGGAAGTGGGGGTGGCAGTGTGGGGGGGGCTAGGGGGGAAGGGAGGGTTACGGTGTGGGGGTGTTAGGGGGGCAAGCGGTGGTGGCGGTGTGGAGGGTTAGGAGGGGAAGCGTGGGTAGCGGTGTTGGGGGGTTAGGGGGGAAGCGGGGGTGGCGGTGTGGGTGGGTTAGGGGGAAGGGAAGGGGGCAGTGTGGGGGGGGTTAGGGGGGGAAGCTGCGGTGGCGGTGTGGGTAGTTTAGGGGGGAAGGGAGGGTGGCGTTGTGGGGGGATTAAGGGGGAAGGGAGGGTGGCGGTGTGTGGGGGTTAGGGGGGAAGGGAGGGTGGCGATGTGGGGGGGGTTAGGGGTTAAGGGAGGGTGGCGGTGTGGGGGGGGGTTGGGGGAAGGGATGGTGGCGGTGTGAGGGGGTTAGGGGGAAGCAGGGGTGGCGGTGTGCGGGGGTTAGGGGGGAAGCGGGGCTGGTGGTGTGGGGGGGATACGGGGGGAAGCAGTGGTGGTGGTGTGGGGGGGGGGGGTTAGGGGGAAGAGGGGGTGGCGATGTGGGGGGGTTAGGGGGGAAGGGAGGGTGGGGGTGTGGGGAGTTAGGGGGAAGCGGGGGTGGCGGTGTGGGGGTTTTGGGGGGAAGTGGTGGTGGCGGTGTGGGGGGGGGGTTAGGGGGGAAGGAAGGGTGGCGATGTGGGGAGGTTAGGGGGGAAGCAGGGCTGGCACTGTGGGGGGGTTAGGGGGGAAGGGACGGTGGTGGTGTGGGGGTTAAGGGTGGGAAGGGACAGTGGTGGTGTGGGGGGGTTAGGGGGTGATGCGGGGCTGGGGGTTTGGGGGCTTAGGGGGGAAGTGGGGGCGGCGGTCTGGGGGGGGCTAGTGGCGGGAGGCGGGGGTGGCGGTGTGGGGGCGTTAGGGGGGGAAGGAAGGGTGGCGGTGTGGGGGGGTTAGGGGGGAAGGGAGGGTGGGGCTGTGGGGGGTTAGGGGGGAAGCGGGGGTGGCGGTGTGGGGGGGTTAGGGCGGAAGCGGGGTGGCAGTGTGGGGGGTTAGTGGGGGAAGGGAGGGTGGGGGTGTGGGGGGTTAGTGGGGGGAAGGGAGGTGGGGTTTGGGGGCGTTAGTGGGGAAGGGAGGGTGGCGGTGTGTGGGGGTTAGGGGGGAAGGGAGGGTGGCGGTGTGGGGGCATTAGGGGGAAAGGAGGGTGGCGGGGTGGGGGGTTAGGGGGTAGTAGGGGTGGCAGTGTGGGGTGGTTAGGGGGGAAGGGAGGGTGGCGGTGTGGGGGTGTTAGTGGGGCAAGCGGTGGTGGCGGTGTGGGGGGTTAGGAGGGGAAGCGTGGGTAGCGGTGTTGGAGGGTTAGGGGGAAGCAGGTGTGGGGGGATTAAGGGGGGAAGCGGGGGTGGCGGTGTGGGGGGGATAGGGGGGAAGCGGTGGTGGTGGTGTGGGGGGGTTAGGGCGGAAGCGGGGGTGGGGGTGTGGGGGGTTAGTGGGGGAAGGGAGGGTGGGGGTGTGGGGGGTTAGTGGGGGAAGAGGGGGGTGGCGGTGTGGGGGGTTTAGGGGGGAAGGGAGGGTGGGGGTGTGGGGGGTTAGGGGGGAAGCGGGGGTGGCGGTGTGGGGGGGTTAAGGGGGGAAGCGGGGGTGGTGGTGTGGGGGGGTTAGGGCGGAAGCGGGGGTGGGGGTGTGGGGGGTTAGTGGGGGAAGGGAGGGTGGGGGTGTGGGGGGTTAGTGGGGGAAGGGAGGGTGGGGGAGTGGGGGGGTTAAGGGGGGAAGCGGGGGTGGCGGTGTGGGGGGGTTAGGGGGGAAGGGAAGGTGGGGGTCTGGGGGGGTTAGTGGGGGAAGGGAGGGTGGGGGTGTGGGGGGGGTTAGTGGGGGGAAGGGAGGGGGGGTTTGGGGGCATTAGTGGGGAAGGGAGGGTGGCGGTGTGCGGGGGTTAGGGGGGAAGGGAGGGTGGCGGTGTGGGGGGGTAGGGGGGAAGGGAGGGTGGGGCTGTGGGGGGTTAGGGGGGAAGCGGGGTTGGCGGTGTGGGGTGGTTAGGGGGGGAAGCGGGGTGGTGGTGTGGGGGGGGTTAGGGCGGAAGCGGGGTGGCGGTGTGGGGGCGGTTAGGGGGGAAGGGAGGGTGGGGGGTGTGAGGGGTTAGTGGGGGAAGGGAGGGTGGGGGGTGTGGGGGGGTTAGTGGGGGGAAGGGAGGTGGGGTTTGGGGGCGTTAGTGGGGAAGGGAGGGTGGCGGTGTGCGGGGGTTAGGGGAGAAGGGAGGGTGGCGGTGTGGGGGGGTTTGGGGGGAAGGGAGGTTGGCGGTGTGGCAGGTTTAGGGGGCAGGGAGGGTGGCGATGTGGGGGGGTTAGGGGGGAAGGGAGGGTGGCGGTGTGGGGGCATTAGGGGGAAGGGAGGGTGGCGGGGTGGGGGGTTAGGGGGGAAGTGGGGGTGGCAATGTGGGGGGGGCTAGGGGGGAAGGGAGGGTGGCGGTGTGGGGGTGTTAGGGGGGCAAGCGGTGGTGGCGGTGTGGAGGGTTAGGAGGGGAAGCGTGGGTAGCGGTGTTGGGGGGTTAGGGGGGAAGCGGGGGTGGCGGTGTGGGTGGGTTAGGGGGAAGGGAAGGGGGCAGTGTGGGGGGGGTTAGGGGGGGAAGCTGCGGTGGCGGTGTGGGTAGTTTAGGGGGGAAGGGAGGGGTGGCGTTGTGGGGGGATTAAGGGGGAAGGGAGGGTGGCGGTGTGTGGGGGTTAGGGGGGAAGGGAGGGTGGCGATGTGGGGGGGGTTAGGGGTTAAGGGAGGGTGGCGGTGTGGGGGGGGGTTGGGGGAAGGGATGGTGGCGGTGTGAGGGGGTTAGGGGGAAGCAGGGGTGGCGGTGTGCGGGGGTTAGGGGGGAAGCGGGGCTGGTGGTGTGGGGGGGGATACGGGGGGAAGCAGTGGTGGTGGTGTGGGGGGGGGGGGTTAGGGGGAAGAGGGGGTGGCGATTTGGGGGGGTTAGGGGGGAAGGGAGGGTGGGGGTGTGGGGAGTTAGGGGGGAAGCGGGGGGTGGCGGTGTGGGGGTTTTGGGGGGAAGCGGTGGTGGCGGTGTGGGGGGGGGGGTTAGGGGGGAAGGGAGGGTGGCGATGTGGGGAGGTTAGGGGGGAAGCAGGGCTGGCACTGTGGGGGGGTTAGGGGGGAAGGGACGGTGGTGGTGTGGGGGTTAAGGGTGGGAAGGGACAGTGGTGGTGTGGGGGGTTAGGGGGTGATGCGGGGCTGGGGGTTTGGGGGCTTAGGGGGGGAAGTGGGGGCGGCGGTCTGGGGGGGGGCTAGTGGCGGGAGGCGGGGGGTGGCGGTGTGGGGGCGTTAGGGGGGGAAGGAAGGGTGGCGGTGTGGTGGGTTAGGGAGGAAGGGAGGGTGGCGGTCTGGGGGGGTTAGGGGGGAAGGGAGGGTGGCAGTGTGGGGGGGTTAGGGGGAAGGGTGGGTGGCGGTGTGGGGGGATTGGGGGGAAGCGGGGGTGGCAGTGTGGGGGGGTTGGGGGAAGTGGGAGTAGGGGTGTGGGGGGGGGAAGGGTGGCAAGGAGGGTGGTGGTGTGGGGGGATTAGGGGGGGAAGCTGGAGTGGGGGTGTGGGGGGGCTTAGGGGGGAAGTGGGGGTGGTGGTCGGGGGGGGGTTAGAGGCGGGAAGCGGGGGGTGGCGGTGTGGGGGGGTAAGGGGGGTAAGGGAGGGTGGTGGTTTGGGGGTGTTGGGGGGAAGCGGGGGTGGGGAAGTGGGGGTGGCGGTCTGGGGGTTTCATGGTGGGAAGCGGGGGGTGGCGGTCTGGGGGGTTAAGGGGGGAAGGGAGGGTGGCGGTGTGGGGGGAAGCAGGGGTGGGGATGTGGGGGGGTTAGGGGGGGAAGGGGGGTGGCGGTCTGGGGGGGTTAGTGGTGGGAAGCGGGGGGTGGCAGTGTCGGGGTTTAATGGGGGAAGGGAGGGTGCCCACTCATGGTTCTGGCCGAGGATCATCGCAATGGTGAGGCCGGGAGTGGAACCCACCCCGACACCAAACACGCCTTGTCCTCCGAGCGACAACGCCCGTGGCCCCACATGGACATGTGATGGAGTGTCCCTGACGCATAGAGGGGACACCGAGGTGGCGGTGTTCAGAAATGGCCATGAGTCAGATGGTCAGTCGCGATTTGTGGCTTACAGCTCATCGCAGAGCGGGTTGTCATCACCCAGCATGGCAGCGCTCACACCCGCTTACGGAGGTATCAGTCTACCGACAGTGACGAGGTGCCGCAGGTGCAGTGCGGCGTGATGGTGGTGCCGTGTCTGGTTGGGTTGGACGTTGGAGTGGGACGTGTGTGACGGGGGTGCTGTGTGGTGCCAACATGCGCGGTCAAGGTGCCAGTGCCCTGAAGAACGATGCCCTCCCCCTAGTGAACGAACCGTGCGCTGATCAGCGCATCGCCTGCCTGCTGCCCCAATCGGTTCCGTCGTGCGGCCTCTCAGCCGTATCCCGCGCCCCGATGGTGTCTATGCCATGCCGCCATCCCCCCCCCCCTCCTCTTCCCCCACCACACCCTCCTCCTCCTGCTCATGATCAGCGTTGGCGGCCTCTTCGGCCTCCCGTGCGTCCTCCTCCTCCATGACAGCGCCCCTCTGTTGGGCGATGTTGTGCAGAACGCAGCATGCAACGACGATCCGTCCGACCCTGTCGGGGTCGTATTGCAGGGCGCCCCCTGACCGGTCCAGGCACCTGAACCTCATTTTGGGGAGACCGAAGCACCTCTCCACGACACCCCTGGTTGCTACGTGTGCCTCATTGTACTGGCGCTCCGCGTTGGTCTGTGGCCTCCTTATGGGAGTCATTAGCCACGGCCGCAACGGATAACCCCTGTCGCCCAGCAACCAGCTCCTCATCCGGGGTGGGGTGACCCTCGAAAATTGCGGGGATGAACGACTGTGCCACAATAAAGGCGTCATGCACGCTTCCCGGATACTGAGTGCAAACGTGCATCATCCTCATCCCCTGGTCGCACATCACCTGTACGTTGATCGAGTATGCCCCCTTCCTGTTCATGAAGACGCCCCTGTCCCGCGGT